>NC_026003.2:70969143-71100154 GCF_000442705.2 Elaeis guineensis
GGAACTTGCCACTGAAGGATATTTTGGTAATTTTTTACTAAAATTTTAAATTTTTTGAATAGTCATGACACGTTGCTAGACGTCAATCTTGACTTGTGGACTCGTTACTATTGAAAGAATTTGATTTTGAGATCAATTTGGAAGAATCTAAGTTGATTAGGACTCTACAGGTGATTTAATCTTATCGGATTAGGATTACGTTGAAAGTCTGGGTCCATTGCTGGCTAGATTTGGAACCCAATGGGTTATACACTTGGGGATTTGGCCTTGGTCTAATCTAATTAGAGTTTAATGTAAATTCTATGGGTTAATTTGGTATGCTAGCATATTGTATTAACCCAAGTTTTCAAATTGGTTTATAGATCAAAGTGTTTGAGCTAACCTAGATCAATTGGCTTTGATCTAATGGGATTGGGTTAATTTAAATTCGAGCCTTATCTAACTTGAACCAGTTTCAAGTGGAGTCCTCCACGTCCATCAGAAGTCATGGCAAAAAATAAATGCCGCCGACCTTTAATTGGCGTGAGAAGTGGAGAGTCCTTCTTATTGAAGGTTCTTAACTATTACGCATTACCTTAAATTTCCAATTAGTTCTCAAATGATTTAACACCAAAATTCATTGAATTTTTTATGACACGTAGAAGACTAAGAGTCCTTCTGCTCCAAGTAATTGGATCGCCAAAAATTCACTCGGTGAGTTTATTTGGTGCGTGGAAAGTTGGAGTACCAAAGGTTGGCGCCCCTTCATCCCATGTGACATCCCTTGGTCCCCTATTTATAGGGGATGCCTCAGATGGCTTCTGGTTGAGATTTTTAGGTGAACTAGAGAGAAGGGACGTGGAAATCATAGGAAAAATTATGAAAAAATTTGGAGAAAAAAAAGATGAGAATTTGTGTGGCAAAAGTTGCTACAAGGGTGGTGAGATTTTCAGTAAGTGTTGCTTGAGTGCCCTAGGATTTGGTTTTTCCATGTATTGGAGCCAAAAATCAAATTTTAGATTGTATGACATCTGAAGAATGTCTTTTTAGTGTCGTTCTGGTGGCAAGAGCGAAGGCAACTGGATTTTGGTGCGATCGTGACGCAAGTTCGAAGCCGGCAGTGTTCTTGAGAAGACAAGGCTGTGGCAGGCACCGATTGGGAAGGACTTTGGCCAACTCATGTGTGGATCACCGTTGGAGGACTTCTACCTTGGGGTCTTATGAAAAACACCAATGTGCTATTTTTCTATTTTAGTTAAAGTATAATATTCTATCTCTTTGCATGCTTGAATTTGCTTTGATCGTGTTCGGCAAGGTGATTCTAGGGTTTTGAGTTCGGCTCGATAGTTTTAGTTGATAAAACTATTGATTTGCTTGTTTTAAAATTTTTAAAAATTAATTTTCGCTGCGTGGTTGGAACCCAATACATTAAAGTGGGTCTCGATATCTCGAAGGTACATAGAACAAAATATCAAAAATTTTTTGACTACATACGTCTCAGAATAGATTCTTCTGGACGAGCTTTATTTCGAACAAATATCTTTAGAGAGCCAAGAAACCTAAATTTAAAATTTAGAATAATTACATAACACAAATAATTACTTAAATTCAGAATTCAGAATCAAAAAGAAGTTACTATGATATCTCTCGATTGGATACATCTATCGATATGCCACTGGTCCACCTAGCAAGGTTTCATTTGGCAAATGAATGGCCAAATATACCATCACATTAAAAAAAGTTGGTGGAAAAATCATTTCAAGTTTGCACAATATCAAGGATATATCTGTACACATCTTCTCGATGTCATCCACAATCAAAGTTTGATGACATATTCGATTGAAGAAATCGTCTAACTCCATCAATGTAGCTGTCACATCATTCTTCAAGATTCCACGCGTGCCTATAGGAAGAATGCTTTGTAGGAGAACATGACAATTATGGGTTTTTAGTCTCATAATCTTCTTTTCCTCAGTATTGACACATTGAGATATGTTAGATGTATACCCATTCAGAAACTTTATCCCTTTAAGAAATTCACACAAACTCTTCATTTCAGCATTCGACATGTGTAGCATGCAGAAGGAATTATGTAGGATCCGTCATTTCTCTTCACCAAGTGTAATTCCTTTCGGATATTTATGTCTTCCATGCCGAGCCTAGCCTTGATAGTGTCCTTCATTTTACTTTCAAGATTTAATAAGGTATCAAGGATATTGTCACAAATATTCTTTTCAGTATGCATGACATCAAAGACTAACCTCAATCTCAGCTTACACCAATATGGCAACTCAAAAAGAATACTCTTTTGTCCAATTCAACTTTTTTGCTGATCTCGGTCTTTTTTTATTGTTCGGATGCTTTCCATAGTTTATGTTCTTCAAATGGGATAGTTGTTGCATCACATCATCTCCATTTGGTAAGACAGGTGAGGGTCGATAGTCCACCTTGCCATCAAATCTCTTGCTCTTCCTCCATGCATGGTTATAAAGAAGAAAACATCGATGGCTCAGTTAACGAATCTTGCTTCTCAATTTATGAGAAGGGGTATGTTTATTACAAACAGGACATGCTATATACCCTTTAGTGACCCATCTTGAAATATTACCATAGACTGGAAAATCATTAATAGTCCACAATAGAACCGCATGCATTTGAAAACTTTGGCCGTATGAAGCATCGAAAACATCAATATCTTTATCCCATAACTCATTCAACTCATCTACTAATAGCTTTAAGGAGATATCAATGTCTCTATCCGGTGCTTTCGGATCCAGAATAAGCAGTGACAGCATAAAGAATGACTCATCCATGCACATCCAAGGGGGTAAATTATATGTCAAAAGAACAACATGCCACATACTATGTTCATCAAAGCTCATATTATGGGGTTCTCTAGCAAACTCTAGATATTGTTCATCAAAGCTCTTTCAAGTTTTACCATCAGACGGATGAATCATGGTGTTACTCTCACTTCTAGATTTATCTTTATGCCATTTCATTTCTTTAGCTGCTTTTTTTGACATAAATAATGATTGCAGTCTAAACTTCAACGAAAAATACAGTAACACTTTATAAGGGATCTTCTTACCTTTACCATCATTAATCATCTATTTCGACGTTTCACACTTTGGACACCTGTCACAGTTTTCATGTTCTTTCCAAAAGAGAGCACAGTTGTATTTACATGCATGTATTGGCACATAACCCAAGCCCAAATTTCGTAGAAAGCAATTTACTACATAGCAAGACTTTGGCAAGGATTGACCATTAGGCAAGACATCTCTTAGCAATGGCAATAGCATATCAAAAGACTTATTACTCCATTTGTTGTATACTTTCAAATGGAGCAACTTTACAATAAATGATAATTTTGAAAATTTTGTACATCTCGGATACAACTCTTCGATAGCTTCCATCAATAATCATTAAAGGCATCGGTACAAGAATTGCTAGCATCTGTAGAAGCCCCTAAGTTTTTCTCAATCAGATAATCGTTAAAGAAACTACCGACATCACGTATCAAGTCTCTTATCCCGTCAGCATCATCATCCTCATTTGAGTCATTGTCTAACTCATCACTTTCTGTATCTACAAATAAAAATCTATCTCGATTATTGGAGAATTGAAATTCTGCTTGTTCACCATTGTTGGGTATAAAATACCCCCAGTCGAAGTTCGTAAAAGGCCGACCCTCCCTGGGGCTCTTCCGGTTTCCGACCTTGTGCGACATCTTTCTGAACTCCCCCGATTGTCCGAGCTTCCATAATACCATCCGGACTTCTCCAATAATGAGCTCCATTCATCTATCGGACTGCTCGAAACGTTCTCTGAGCTTCACTATCAGCCGATTTTCTACAGTGATCGACTATTCTCCGAATCTCTTCCAGACTTCTTCCGACCATGAATGACTTTACTCCGAACTTCTTCCGAACTTAGTCAATGTCCGAGCTTCTCCAACAGCAGGACTTCTACGGTAACCAGACTCCATCCAAGTTTCTACGGCGGTCGACCGCCTTCCGGATTTCATCCGAGTTCCTACAAGAGCCGGATCCCAGCCGAACTTCTACAGCGGACGGATTCCAGACGAATTTCTACAACGGACGGACTCCACCAGTCGGATCTCTACTCCGGACTTTCATTGCAAGCGAACTTCATCTGAGCTTCTGCAACAAGAAGTCTTCATTCGAGCTTCCACGGCAATCGGTCTTCGTCCGAGCTTCTACAATAAGCGGCCTCTTTTCAGACTCCTACAAGAGCCGGACTCCGTCCGAACTTCTACAACAGAATTGAATCCCGGACTCCTCTAACGTTCGACCTTCCCCAATGTCCTCGAGACTCCTCCAGCGGACAAACCTCCACAGCGCCATCCGAACTCCATTGTCGGACGACCCTCTGTCGGATTCCTCATGAAATCGGATCTCTCCGACGGACAATCTTCAGACGAGCTTCCACATCAGGCAAATTTCAGACGGACTTCTCTAGCAATCGGACTCCTATCGGACTTCTCCAACAGAAAATCCCCGTCTGAGCTTCTACAGCAGATGACTTCCGCCTGCAGCATCAGCGCCTAAGGCATCCGACGACAGTGGACTCGTCAGCAACCTCGGAAACATCCGAGCTTCTCTTAAATTGCAGAGACAGAGAGCCATTTCGCTCCATCAGACGTCAGGTCCGAACTCTCTGGCAAGTCGCGACAATGGCCACTACCCCACTCCACTTTCTATAACAGATTCCACGTGGCCCCATCACTCTCTGGCAAGTTGTGACAACGGACACCACTCCACTCTCCATAACAAACTCCACGTGGCCTTGAACGGCCTCCTGACGCCACTACTCTCCGTAACTAACTTCGCGTGGCCCCGAACGGCCCACTACCAGGCAGTTACAGACGTCGCTGTTAATCAGTTACGTTCTCCATCTATAAAAAGGGATCCCCAGATACGTTCTTCTCTAAGCCCTAAACTTTATCTCGAAACTCTGCTAAAATCCTATTCGAGTGTTCAATTTCTGTTGAGGCAGAGTACTGACTTGAGCGTCGGAGGGTCTTGCAGGAGCACCCCCAACTCCGGTTTAGACTTCTCTTGCAGGTCCCGACGGCGGACGCGATCTCTTCGACTCCAGCTTCTCCGGCGTCGGCGGAATTCTGCACCAACAGAATTGGCGCTAGAGGGTCGCTGTGTCTTCGCAGTACCCTTGTTCTTAAAGGAGTACTCAGTGGGATTGTCTTCGATCATCTTCTTTGACATTTTCTCCTTCTCTTGCCAGATCTCCACCTGATGCCTCCCCGAAAGGCATCCACCAGGCGATCTACGGCCTCCGTGGCCAGATCTCAGCGAGACCCGCAAGCTCCGGTCTCGTCTCCAGTTTTTCAGGCTCCTCCGACAACGGCAGTCGGCATGGAGCAGTTCGACTTGCTGGTTCAGCAGGTCAGGGGCCTCACCGAAGCAGTGCAGGCCATGCAGCAGCAGCCGCAACAGCCGCAGGCATCAGTGCGGCTGGAAAGAGCATCGTCGGAGTTCCAGAATCCGACGATCGGGCGGGCCACTTGGGTCAGTCGCCCTGTCTTCCTCGGAAAGGGGAAGCAGAAGGCGGAGAGCCCTCCGTCCGATCACGATTCCACCCCCGGAGGGTCCCTACCTCCGTTCCACTAGAAGATCCTCGAGACTCGCAGTCGAGAGGACCTCCTAGATCAAAGATTTCAGGAGATGAATCGGTAGATCGAAGAGCTCTGTCATGCTCCCATCGCTTACGGTAAGGACATCTATACTGATCCTCCTTTCTCTCAAATGATTATGCAGGAACCAATCCCGCCAAACTTCAAGCTCCCCCAATTCGAGAGCTATGACGGGACCTCGGATCCGGTTGACCATCTGGAGGCCTTTCGGACAATGATGCTGCTCCATGGCATGCCAGACGCTATCCTGTGCCGAGCTTTCCCATCCACCTTGAAGGAAGCAGCAAGAAATTGGTACTCGGCACTGAAGTCGGGTACTATCTTCTCCTTTGATCAGATGAGCCACCAGTTCGTTGCTCATTTCGTCAGCAGCCGGCGTCCTCGGAGAGGTTCGGAGTCCCTCATCAACATCAAGCAAAAGGAGGGAGAATCCATTCGAACTTACGTCAGCTGTTTTAACGCCGCCGCGTTGGAGGTCCAAATTTGGATTAATTAGTTGCAATGGCCGCCCTGAAGAGCGGTCTTCAAAAGAATGATCTTCTGTTCTCCCTGGAAAAGAAGTATCCCAGGGACTTCGCTGATTTGCTGGCTCGAACCGAAGGATATGTCCGAGCATAGGAAACCTTCAAGATGAAAGACGAGGAGGCCGCGAAGGAGCGGCAGGCGGGTGACTCCAGCAAGCCCGCAGTTGAAAAAGGGCCGAGTGAAGCTCGGCCACGTTCTCGAACTCCCCCCGGACACAAGCGTGTCCGAACTCCCCTCCGAGCTCGTAGGCAGAGGAGCCCGGACCGCAGGGTTTGGCGGAGCTCTCCCCTAGGAAGATTCCACAGCTACGCCCCTCTCAATGCTCCAAAAGCTCAAGTATTGATGAAGGTCAGGGAGCAGCTGCTAAGGCCGGAAAGGATGCGCACACACCCCGGAAAGCGCAACCCTAACAAGTTCTGTCTCTATCATCGTGACGGCCACGACATGGAGTGTATTCAGCTCCGAGACGAGATCGAGGAGCTCATCATTGAGGTCGGCTCGACAGATTCATTCGATGCTGGCCTGAAGGTAGGGAAGATTGGCTGAGGGCCCTGCCACAATCGGAGCCGCCAAGGAGGGAGGAACAGCCTGAAGATCGGCCCCTAATCGGGATTATCAACACCATCTCTGGAGGACCCCGACGGGGAGCAGACCTTCCGCGACTATGGGATTCAAAAAATCTACGAATGTATTACCAATAACTTTGCCTTAAACAAAAGTTTCTTTCATATTCGCATATCTTTTCTTTTGGCATGAGCTTGTAACGACTGGGAGTAGCTCCTTCAGACAATTGAAACTAAGTGTGTCAGGAACAAGAGGAAAACCTCGTCCTGACACGAACGAAGGTCCGATTATTTAGAGATCGGATGGGGGGAGAAGCCCTTGCAACGGCCCTTATGCGCCCCCACAGCTGTGTTAGGAACAGGAGGAGAACCTCGTCCTAACATGAGCAAAGTCGAAGGTCCGGTTATTTAAATACCGGATGGGGGAGAGGCCCTTGCAACGGTCCTTTTGCGCCCCCACAGTCATATTAGGAATAGGAGGAGAACCTCATCCTAACACGAGCAAAGTCGAAGGTCCGATTATTTAGAGACTGGATGGGGGGAGAGGTCCTTGCAACGGCCCTTATGCACCCCCACAGCCATGTTAGGAACAGAAGGAGAACCTCATCCTAACATGAGCAAAGTCGAAGATCCGATTATTTAGAGACCGGATGGGAGGAGAGACCCTTGCAACGGCCTTTATGCGCCCCCACAGTTATGTTAGGAACAGGAGGAGAACCTCATTCTAACATGAGCAAAATCGAAGACTCAGTTATTTAGAGACCAAATGGGGGGAGAGGTCTTTGCAACGGCCCTTACGTGCCCCCACAGCCCTGTTAGGAACAGGAGGAAAATCTTGTCCTAACATGAGCTGAGATTGATTGTGTCAGGAACAGGAGGAGAACCTCGTCCTGACACAAATGAAGACCTGGTCGTTCAAGATCGGATGAGGGGGAAAGTCTCCTCAACGGCTCCTCTACACCCCTACAACCCCGTTAAGAGTAAAGGAAAAACCCTCACTCGAACACAAAAAAAAGGAGAAGAGAAAAAGAGAAAGCGACGAGCTACGCCAGTGATAAGGGAAAAACAAACTATATCAAAGACACAAGGAACTTCGTCTCAACGAAAAAAGAGACTCTTGTCAAAAACCCTTAGTCTCTAAGAGGGAATCCAACACTGGCCGGAGAAAATCGACTTTCTCAAGGTAACGAGAAGTTCGGGCCCCCAAGCTCGAGCACTGGGAGGAAGCGTCAAACTCATATGGCCTCGAAAAGATCTTCGGTCATGAACAAAAAGGGCAAATCAACACGGCGACGACTAGGAACTTTCAAACAACATCGAACAAGACAAAAGACAAAAGAAGCTCGATAAACAACTCAAAGCAAGAATAAACAAGGTAATGAGAAAATTCCTTTTCATTTCATTAGTAAAGTGTGCATTACAAAATCTATGAAGGTCAAAAAAGAAAAACGATAAGAAAAGAAAAGAATACATGGAAGAACAAAAGGTAAAAGAAGCTTTAAGGAAGTCCGGCTTCTTTCGACTTCAAACTCTCGGTTCCAGTCATTGTCAGGGATTGCTTTAAGTTTTCGATTTCTTCTTCCAGTTCCTTCTTTCTTAAAAGCATCTCTCGGTACATTTGGTGGAACCGTCGGCTTTCGCCCTCCGACTCCCGAAGCCTCTTCCTCAGAACCTCGGACTCTGCCTCGGCATCCTTGACCGCCTACTGCTCATAGGCCAGCTGAATCTTCAACCGCCGCAGTTCGACCTTTTTCTGCCCAAGGGCCATGGACAGTTCTTCCATGGTCCCCCTCAAGAAGCGGAGCTCGTCGGAGCCTTATGTAGAGACGGTCTGGACTCTCTCAGACAACTGCTCCTGAAGGCGGGCAACCTCGTCGGTCACCGTCTTGAGCTTCCCTCGGTAGTCGTCTACTTGTCCGCACCAGCCGTCTCGGTAGGCGTTGTAGTTCGCCTCGGCGTCCTGCAGCTGCTTCTGAAGGTCGGAGAATTTTTTCGATCAGTCTCGGTCGTGGTCGGCCTGAGTTGTGAGCCAGGACGAGCTCCCTTCCAACTGGCCGATCTTCTCCCGTGCAGCCGCCAGCTCGACCTCAAGGGAGTTGATCTTGGAAGCCTGAGTCCAAGATCGGTCGCTCGCACGTTTTTAGAGTTCCTCAAGCTCCTTCACGAAGTCAGCCTTCCTCTGGGTGTAGTCCATGAAGCCCTTTTTATGGAGGTCTCGAAAGTGAGCAGCCTCCGCAGTGACCTCCGAATGGCTCTTCCTCAGTCGGTGAAGTTCGTCATCCAGCTTCTTTGATTTTTTCGTCAAGTGACGAACTTTCCTTCTGAGATTCCGGATCATCGACTTCAGAGGAATCCCCTGTGGTAGGGGAAGAGCTTCGACAGGGCACTGTCGTTGAAAGACGAGCGCCACAACACAAATCAGTGCCAGAAAACAAAAGAGAAGAAAAAGAATGCAGAGTAAAAAAGAAGAGCTCTCTGTAAAGAAGAATTTGATTTCATTGATTAAATAGTCTTACGTACAAGAGAACAAGAAAAAGTTGTAGCAAAAAAAAATACAAAATTAGAGGTTTCGGACCTCTGGGTAGAAGTGGGGGAGCTCGGCGCCCCCGGAAGGTCGGCCGCGGCAGTCGCGGCAGTCGAGGAAGTCTCGGCTGGAGGAAGACCGGCAGCAGCTTCAGATGGCCCGGCTTCGTCATCAGACGCCTCATCCAGGAAGCCGAGGTCCAGCTCGGGAATCTTCCCGACCATCTTCTCTTGGCAGAGCTCAAAGCCCTTGATGAAGGCGGCCTGGCCGAACTCGACCTTCAGATCCCTCATCTTGGAGGAGGTTTTGAACTCCTCCACTGCCCGGACCATTGCCTCCTAGACCAGGGTCGGGATCTGCGCCTTCAACTCGGAGACCTCGGCCTCTGCTTTTTTTCTCTCCTCCAAGGTGGCCCTCAAGTCTACCGAGATCTGCTCCTCCTGCAGCGCCTCTTGGAGACTCGCGACTTCGGCGATCTTCTCCTTGAGGCGGGCGGCCTCAGCCAGACAACCTTCCTCCGCCTGGGCGGCCTCCTTCCTAGCATTGTTCATCGCCTCGATGTTGGCGATGAGCTAGTGTCCAATCCGCAAGAGCGGCCAGGAAGTCAATATAAAAGCTGAGGAATAAGCTAAGTAAAGAGGTGAGAAGAAGAAAGGAGTAAATTGACCTACCTCGAGAAAGGATCCCAGAGAATCCCAGATTTGCTGCTCAGGATCGGCGTGAACGATCCTGTGGATGACCTCGGGCAGGATGCACCCGTCGATCAATCTCTTTATTAGATCCCTATTGTTGAAGGGCTTAGGCCGACGTTAAACAAGAGTTGTTCCTTCAGAAGGTTGGAGAGAAGAGGAGCTGGATAAGCCTCGAGTTTATTGGAGGCTTCAAGGTCATCCTGTCTCAGGCTAGAAGTCCGGCGGACGGAATCCCTCAGGGAGCCCCAGGGGGGCAACCCCAGCTCCAAGGTCGGGCATCGAATGTAGAAGTACCTCTCCTTCCAGTTGTGGATAGAAGAGAGGGCATCTTTCAGCAATCCCTTTGTGGATAGGAACCTGATCTAGGGTTTCAGGGTTAGATCTTGAAACTTTTTCAAGATCATACAGCGGAAGACTAAAATAAATCAAAATTATTTTCTAAAATCAGAGAATCCCTAGATCTAAGATCCTATTACATGATTATTACATAGCATTAAATCAGAAATTAAAATATATAAATATAGCATGAACTACATGTTGATCATATCAACATGTTTCTATACTACATCTAATGTATGTATTAAATAATAGATCAGATCTATTACCTTGTAAATTAGACATTCTAACCTCGCTGATCCGGACTTGAGGATGATGTTGCAAGCCGCACACGCGTCCGGCCTCTAGCAGTCGTCCACACGAGCCCACGAATCTCGATCAGAAATCCTGCTTCAGGAAATCAGCACAGTATGCTAGTACTGCGCTGATCCTTCTTTGATGGTTGATCAGGTGCCTCCTTGATTTGGACTCTTCCAAAGATGGAAAGTAGAAGGAGTTTCAGATCTGAGACGCTCTCAGGAAACTCGAGATGGAGGGAGGAAAGATATGAAAACAAACAACCCTAGAAGAAGACCCTCTTCTTCTTCTCGTTTCTCTCTCTAGACACCTTAACTTGTGTCTTTTATATTTCCACGACCCAAAGATCTTTCTCTCTGATTTTTGGATGGCCCAAAGGTCTCTCAAATCTTTGTCTTCTCCGAAAATTTCATGAAGAAACTCGTTTTATATAGAGAGATATGATAGAGTCCTTGTCTAGGTCAAATACCTAGTCAAGGCTTATCCAAACATGGCAAGTTAAGGGGCGCCCAACTCTTGAGCATCTCCTCCTTATTTTCGTGCATGGATCACTAGCAAAGGGTGCATAATGTGTATCCTAAAAGCCATGAAAATTCCAAAAAAAATTTGGATAGATTCGGTGCAAAATTGAAAGAGTTTTGGATTTCTAAAACTCTCTCATAGAATTCGAAATCCAAATTTATTCCTTTTTGATTTGATCCAAACCACCTTCCATGTAAGAAAGAAGAGAGGAGACCTTTTGTGAACGTAGGAGAGACCTGGGAGAGGGCTTTTGTCGTACAAAATAAGAGGAGATTGGCGTTGAATGAGAGAGAGGGCGTGGGGAAGGCTTATGTGGTGCAAGGTGGAATCCTAGTCTTGCTAGGATTCTATCTTATGACTTGTTTTAATTTGGTTTCTCAAACCAAATCAAACCAAAATTAGATCAACCCAATTAAAATAGGTCTTAACCCAATTAAAAACCTAATTTAGTCAGATTAAATTAGATTTAAATCTGATTTAATTTTCTAATCAAATTAGAAATTAGATTGACCCAAGTCCTAGTTGAACTAGGACTAGTTTTTCCTTGCATTTGGCTTATCCAATAAACTAATTGGACTTGATCCAATCAAGCCCAAACCAAATCTAATTAAATCATGTTTAATTAGACTTAATCTCAGCCCATTGGCTTAATCAAATTAAGCCAATTAGCAATCGAATTGCTAATTGATCTTCCTGCAACACTTGCACTGGGTTAAATATCAATCGTATTGATCATTTAACCCTAGAACGATTCTTAATCGTTGATCAACCATCCGATCGGATCATGAACTTTAATGTGTGTGACCTCATAGGTCCGAATCTAAGCCGGTAGCACAGGAACAAATTCCTGTACCAATCGAAGTGACTATCTAGCAATGGTACCCGACGACCGGATAGGTCGAATGTGTAGAATAATATTCTTAGAATCGATGCGGATATAGTTTTCATATAATTCATCCCCTTGACCAAAATAATCATAGGACACCCCAGAGTTCAACTGTCAACTCTGATCAGGTTGTCCACATTGTATTTCAAAATATCAAATCCATCTGATGGATTATCCTGATCAAGGTTTTGCTAAATTGAAATATAGCGACTCATTCTTCTCCAGGATCAGATTGGTATCTACTCACTACTCCTAGTGAGTATGCCACATCTAGTCTTGTACATGTCATGGCGTACATGATAGATCCCATGGTTGAAGCATGTGACTCTACTCATACGCTCTCTCTCTTCAGGAGTTGTCGGACAATCCTTCTTAGAGAGAAAAATTCTTTGGCCTATCGGTAGATAGCCCTTCTTGAAATTCTCCATGCTGAACCTCTTCAGCACAGTGTCTATGTACATGGACTGGGATAACCCAAGCATCCTTTTAGATCTATCCCTATAGATCTTCATCCCTAGGATGTAGGATGCTTCACTTAAGTCCTTCATGGAGAACTGTGATGACAACCAAACTTTTATTCCCTGTAGTGCGGGGATGTCATTCTCGATTAAGAGAATGTCATCCACGTACAAGACAAGGAATACCACAACTGGACCATTTGCCCATTTATAGATGCAGGGCTCTTCTCCATTCTTAATGAAGCCATACGTTTTGATCACCTTATCAAAACGCATGTTCCAACTCCGAGAAGCTTATTTCAATCCATAAATGGATCTCTGAAGCTTGCACACCTTGGACTCATCTGTGGATGTAAACCCCTCAGGTTGTATCATATACACCTCTTCGGTCAGCTCTCCATTCAGGAAAGCTGTTTTTACATCCATCTATCAGATCTCATAATCCAGATGGGCAGCTATTGCAAGCATTATCCGAATGGATTTGAGCATTGCCATAGGGAAAAATATCTCGTCATAGTCAATACCATAATGTTGACGATACCCCTTGTCGACCAGACGGGCTTTATAGGTCTCCACCTTTCCGTCTGCGCCCCTCTTCCTTTTGAAGACCCATTTACATCCAATGGGTTTAACCCCTTCAGGTGGGTCAACCAATGTCCATACATCGTTGACCTTCATGGACTCTATTTCGGATTTCATGGTTTCAAGCCATTTCTCGAAATCAGGTCTCTGCATTGCATCCATATAGGTGATCGGATCCTCATTATTCTCATCAAGTTCGATGGGATCACCATCCCGGATCAAGAAACCGTAGTATCTGTCCGGCTGATACGGTACTCTACCGGATCGCCTTAATGGTGCAGGTACATTGGGCTCCGGATCTGATCTAATCATATCCGACTTAGGTTCAGCTATTGGTGTCGGTCCTTCTACCTGTTGAACTTCATCAAGTTCAACCTTAGAGGCAATGGTTCCTTCATCAAGGAACTCTTTTTTTGAAAAGATTGCCTTAAGGCTGACGAACATCTTTTGTTCATCAGCATGGTAGAAAAATATCCTTTTGTCTCTTTGGGGCACCCTATGAATGAGCATTTGTCAGTCCTAGGTCCAAGTTTGTCTGTGACTAATCGTTTGATATAGGCCGGGCACCCCCAGACCCTAAGGTGTGAAAGTACTGGCTTACGTCCCGTCCATATCTCATATGGAGTCTTAATTACAGACTTACTTGGAACCCTATTTAACAGATAACAGGTCGATTCGAGTGCATATCCCCAGAAGGATATTGGCAAGCTAGCAAAATCCATCATGGATCGGACCATGTCTAATAGAGTCCGATTTCTCCTTTCAGACATACCATTATACTGTGGTGTTCCTGGAGGAGTCCATTAGGAGAGAATCCCATTCTCTCCTAGATATGTGAGAAACTCACTAGAAAGGTATTCTCCTCCTCGATCAGATCGAAAAGTTTTAATACTCTTCCCAGTTTGTTTTTCTACTTCACTTCGGAATCGTTTGAACATTTCAAATGAATCCGACTTATGTTTCATCAGATAGACATATCCATATCGGGATAGGTCATCCGTGAAAGTTATGAAGTAGAAATTTTCACCTCTAGCACTGGTGCTCATGGGCCTGCAAACATCAGTATGTACTAGGACCAAGAGCTCAGTAGCTCTCTCACATTTTCTAGTAAAAGGTGACTTGGTCATTTTACCAAGAAGACAGGACTCACAGGTTGGAAGTGATTCACAATCACTGACTTCAAGGATTCCCTCTTGAGTCAACCTGTTTATTCTGTTCTTGTTTATATGACCTAGCTTTCAATGCCATAAGTAGATATCTGACACACTATCTGATCTAGGGTGCTTGCCAGTAGAATAGACTCTTATCAGGCTTGATCTTTTTGGTCTGGCTCTGCACTGATGTCCCAGCCTGAACTTGCACCTTCTTCACTTTCTTCTTCTTGTTCTTCTCCCCTTTCTTAAAAGGTCGAGAACCAGAAAACGAACCTCCCACTAAGTTCACCGACTCCTTGTGAAGTTGGTGATCATTCTCAAAGTTTTGAAGCAACCCCAGTAACCCGTGGTAGTTCTCTTCAGGCTTTGTCATTCTATAATGAGTGAGGAATGGGAGAAGACTTGGGCAGCGAGTTCAGTATTGCATCTTTTCCAAGCTGCTCATGCAAGGGAAAGTCGAGCTTGCTCAATCGTTCCATCAGCTCGATTATGTACAATACATGATCAATGACAGAGGCACCATCCTGCATTTTGGCGTTGAAGATGGCACAACTAGTCTTGTGCCTCTCCACGTCATCGGGTGTGCCAAAGGCATCCTCCAACACTTGAAGCATGTCCTTTGGCTGAGCCGTCTCGAATCTGTGACTGAACTCGTCGCTCATGGCAGCCAGCATGATACAGTGCACCGTGGTCCGGTCACTGAGCCACTTCTGGTAAGTGTCTCTGACTATTCCACGTGCATTGACAGCTGGCTCCTCAGGTGCAGGATCCATTATCACATATAGGATCCGTTCATGCTCCAGGACTATCTTCAACTTTCGATACCAGCTACCGAAGTTGGGTCCCACCAACTTATCATTGTCCAACAATGATCGGAGCGATAGGGAAGTGGCCATATTTGCACAAAGGAGAACCATAACCTAATTAGTAATTGATTCATTAAACCTAAAGATTTGGACTTTAATCAAAAGATTTCTCTCACTATTTTATTCGAGTTGGTAGCCTTTACCTCCAATTCGAAGAATTACCCTAATTCCTTAGTGGGTACTAGAATCCACTTAGACTGTACACAAGCCCAACTTTGGTTGGCCAACCCATGTACATCTAAGGGTAGGTTCATAACCAATTGTTTTTCTAAACAATTTCTAGTAATTTTAATTTTGCCCCAGAAACCTAATCAGTAGGCTTTGGCCTCCACTGTAAGGATCCGGTTAGGTCCAACCATTAACATGATCATACTTGGTGTATCTAACCAACGAATGATTAAGTCCAACTTTGGTTGGCTCACCTATCCACCATTAGAGAGACACTTCCAAGTCGTCATATGATGAGTGATAATTCCATTAGTCAACAAGCACCAGGCCTTTGGGTCTGCAATGATTATTGAGTTAATGGACTCATTATCAAACACCTTAATGAGAGGCTATGACTTAGTTATCTCCATAACTTTATCATTTTAAGGATCTAATAATTTTAGAGGATTTGAATAATATAGAGGATGAGATCAGATGAACCAGCTTATCATGATCCTCCCACTGGCTTCACCAAGTCAGCTTAAAGGAGACCATTAAAAGGGCTGGTCTAGGAGCACCTAAATCAGTCACACTGATTTACCTAGCTGACATGGGTCAGCTCGAATAGTCAAGTGATCCGATCAAAACATAATTTCATCAAGAGACCAGGTAAGTTCGATCAGTGGGAGGGTCTGCCAAAGCTTGCCTTAGACACCATCAGAAATGGCCAGGCAAGCGGGCTCCCAATTAAAAACCACCGGTCTGGTTTACCTTAGACACCAACTGGTTTAATTAGTTTCGATTAGATCAACCTAACAGTTTGTGCTAGACCGCTTAGCCAAGAATCAAGTCCATTTGGTTCTCGTTAAAGACATGGACTTGACCAACTACAACTATTGTAATTGATCTAGAGAATCCTTGACCTAATCTAAGACAACAATTGATTAGATTTAGTCAATTTTTTAATTAAGTCCATCTTCAATCTAACCATAGGTCTAATCCAATTAATGGACCTAATTTCCACTAACCCATTAACCCAATGTGTTATGGTTTGTGTCTTAGGTTCTTCAATTCACAATCTTAGAACCTAATCAAACAACTTCTTAATTCTTAATTAAGTTTTGGGATGAGGGTTGGGTTCGGCTTTTCAAAAAATAATTTTCATATTTGTAAAACAATTTTACAATATAATTCTACCAACCATATTGCATGTTTGATTCATAATCAAGATACAAGTGAAATAAACATGAAACTACTTTAGATCTAATCTAAATAGGTTCATGTAATTGAAACAGTTTCAACTTTAAACAATTTCTTTGCACAAAAATTATTAACAAAGAGATTTTATTTCAGATTTAAACATCTTTTAAATCTAATAAATCATAAATTTAATCTAGATCATATCTAACAAATTTATGATTAAAGATAGATTTACACAAACTAGGACAACCTTTGCACTGTAAGGGGTAAACCTTACAGCAGGACAACCTTGCAGTTCGTGATTAATCTAAAATTTTAATTTCAGATTTAATAATCAGATTATAAATTAGATCTAATTTAAGAAATAATCTAAGAATGTATAAATAATCATGTAATAAAGAATTTGGGCTCTGATACCAATTGTAGGAACCTGATCTAGGGTTTCAAGGTTAGATCTTGAAACTTTTTCAAGATCATACAGCGGAAGACAAATAAATCAAAATTATTTTCTAAAATCAGAGAATCCCTAGATCTAAGATCCTATTACATGATTATTATATAGCATTAAATCAGAAATTAAAATATATAAATATAGCATGAACTACATGTTGATCATATCAACATGTTTCTATACTACATCTAATGTATGTATTAAACAATAGATCAGATCTATTACCTTGCAAGTTAGACGTTCTAACCTCGCTGATCTGGGCTTGAGGATGATGTTGCAAGCCGCACACGCGTCCGGCCTCTAGGAGTCGTCCACACGAGCCCACGAATCTCGATCAGAAGTCCTGCTTCAGGAAATCAGCATAGTATGCTAGTACTGCGCTGATCCTTCTTTGATGGTTGATCAGGTGCCTCCTTCTTCTTGATTTGGACTCTTCCAAAGATGGAAAGTAGAAGGAGTTTCAGATCTGAGACGCTCTCAGGAAACTCGAGATGGAGGGAGGAAAGATATGAAAACAAACAACCCTAGAAGAAGACCCTCTTCTTCTTCTCGTTTCTCTCTCTAGACACCCTAACTTGTGTCTTTTATATTTCCACGACCCAAAGATCTTTCTCTCTGATTTTTGGATGGCCCAAAGGTCTCTCAAATCTCTGTCTTCTCCGAAAATTTCATGAAGAAACTCGTTTTATATAGAGAGATATGATAGAGTCCTTGTCTAGGTCAAATACCTAGTTAAGGCTTATCCAAACATGGCAAGTTAAGGGGCGCCCAACTCTTGAGCACCTCTTTATTTTCGTGCATGAATCACTAGCAAAGGGTGCATAATGTGTACCTTAAAAGCCATGAAAATTCCAAAAAAAATTTGGATAGATTCGGTGCAAAATTGAAAGAGTTTTGGATTTCTAAAACTCTATCTCATAGAATTCGAAATCCAAATTTATTCCTTTTTGATTTGATCCAAACCACCTTCCATGTAAGAAAGAAGAGAGGAGACCTTTTGTGAACGTGGGAGAGACCTGGGAGAGAGCTTTTGTCGCACAAAATAAGAGGAGATTGGCGTTGAATGAGAGAGAGAGGGCATGGGGAAGGCTTATGTGGTGCAAGGTGGAATCCTACTCTTACTAGGATTCTATCTTATGACTTGTTTTAATTTGGTTTCTCAAACCAAATCAAACCAAAATTAGATCAACCCAATTAAAATAGGTCTTAACCCAATTAAGAACCTAATTTAATCAGATTAAATTAGATTTAAATCTGATTTAATTTTCTAATCAAATTAGAAATTAGATTGACCCAAGTCCTAGTTGAACTAGGACTAGTTTTTCCTTGTATTTGGCTTATCCAATAAACCAATTGGACTTGATCCAATCAAGCCCAAACCAAATCTAATTAAATCATGTTTAATTAGACTTAATCTCAGCCCATTAGCTTAATCAAATTAAGTCAATTAGCAATCGAATTGCTAATCGATCCTCCTGCAACACTTGCACTGGGTTAAATGTCAATCGTATTGATCATTTAACCCTAGAACGATTCTTAATCATTGATCAACCATCCGATCGGATCATGAACTCTAATGTGTGTGACCTCATAGGTCTGAACCTAAGTCGGTAGCACAGGAATAAATTCCTGTACCAATCGAAGTGACCATCTAGCAATGGTACCCGACGACCGGATAGGTCGAATGTGTAGAACAACATCCTTAGAACCCATGCGGATATAGTTTTCATATAATTCATCCCCTTGACCAAAATGATCATAGGACACCCCAGAGTTCAACTGTCAACTCTGATCAGGTTGTCCACATTGTATTTCAAAATATCAAATCCATCTGATGGATTACCCTGGCCAAGGTTTTGCTAAATTGAAATACAGCGACTCATTCTTCTCCAACTCTTGGAGTGGTCAATCCCATCTCGATCACACTCTGACTTCGCAAGTACTTAACCGTGCCCAGAAGCCTTCCATCCCTGAATTAGAAATTCAGTTAGTCCAGTACCAAAGCACAGTGAGTTGCTTGCAAGTTACTGAGGCGATCTCAAGTCTAAGGGATACTTATACCTATATCCAATCAGAGACATTCTCGACAGCAGAATACTCTGGAGTTGGTCACGTTCAATGATGATGTACCAGTACATCTCACCTGTATGCCATACCAGTGTCTCCACACTCTTTGATTAAGAGGACAACCAACCCATATGGCTTACAGCGACCTATGCTCGATAGAAGCTGTCGTCCTTATTAACAGCCCATCATTTGGTCGTGAACTATTGTAAGGACTAATCGATAAATCCTCTCTTTATCGAACTTAAATAGTCCTAAGGACTTCATCATAACAACGGAGTTCATTAGAAGATGAAAGCTTATGATGAAGATGCCAAATATATTTTATTTATTAACAAATCAATTACAATACTTGATTGCTCAACCGTCAACAGCTTGACGATTGGCTTTTGGGACATATTTCCCAACATCAAGGTCATCCTGTCCCAGGCTAGAAGCCCGACGGATGGAATCCCTCAGGGAGCCCCCGGGGGGCAACCCCAGCTCCAAGATCGGGCATCGGATGTAGAAGTATCTCTCCTTCCAGTTGTGGATAGAAGAGAGGGCATCTTTCAGCAACCCCTTTGTACCGAACTGAGGGGAGAAGTACCACCAGTCCTTTGCCGAGGGATGACGCTTGAAGATATAGAAATTTCTAAACAAAGACAAAGTTGGCCGAACTTCAGCTAAACTACAGAGGGAAAGAAATCCTATCAGAAACCTAAAGGAGTTCGGCGCTACAGAAACTAAAGAAATGTTTAAGAAGCGAAAAAGAGCAATAACAAAAGGTGGAAGCGGAAGTCGAAGTCCGGTGCGGAAAGCTTCTTGGTATAAACAGAAGCAGCTGGGGGAGGAGCGCTAGCCCGGCCAGTCGGCCCGGGAAGCTCCAGCTCGTACTCCGGAGGAATCCCGTACTGAATCCTAATCAGTGAGAGTCCTCCGGAGTTAGAGAGCTGGGGATGGTGTTTGGTACAAAGACTGGACGAGGTTCATCTACAGAACTAAGATTTTAGGGGGCTGGAACGGACGAACTTCTAGAACTACTAGAGGAGGAAGTGTTGGAGGACATTTTGAATCAAGTGAAAATTCTAAAAATCCCGAAAAAATTGGAAAAAATAAGAAACGGGATGCTCGTGGAAAATACCCCAGCCGAAGTTTGTAAAAGGCCGATCCTTCCAGGGTTTTTCCGGCTTCCGACCTTATGTGGTGTCTTTCTGAACTCCCTCGATCGTCCGAGCTTTCATAATACCGTCCAGGCCTCTCCGACAATGAGCTTCTCCATTCATCTATCGAACTGCTCCAAATACTCTCTGGGCTTCACTATCAGCCGATTTTCTACAGTGATTGACTATTCTCCGAACTCTTTCTAGACTTCTTCCGGCCACGGATGACTCTATTCCGAACTTCCACCGGCTGGATCTCTACTCGAAACTTCTACCACAAGCAGTCTACTCCGAACTTCTATTGCAGGCGGTCTACCTCGGATCTCTACTCCGAGCTCCTATAGTGGACGGATCCCAGACGAGCTTCTACAACGGGACAGGCTCCACTGGCCAAGTCATTACTCTGAGCTTCTACGACAACCGATCTTCGACCGAGCTTCTACAATAAGCGGTCTCTTTTCAGCCTTCTACAAGAATCGGACGTCGTCTGGACTTCCATAGCGGATGGATTCCGGACGAACTTCTACAACAGACGGGCTCCAGCAGCTGGATTTCTACAATGGCCGACCGCCTCCGGTGTCTGCCGTACCTCCCCAGCCATCAACCTTCGATAGCGTCGGTCGGACTTCAACAACACCAACCGGACTTCCACAGGATCCTCCAGACCCCTCTAGCGGATGAACCTCCCCAACGCCATCCGAAGTCCACTGCCGACCGATCCTCTGTCGGATTCCTCATGAAATCGAATTTCTCCAACAGTCCCCATCCGAGCTTCTACAACAGATGACCCCCGCCTGCAGCATCAGCGCTCTAGGCACCCAACAGTAGTAGATCCGTCAGCAACCTCGGAAACATCCGAGCTTCTCCTGGATCGACGAGATAGAGAGTCATTCCGCTCCATCAGACATCCCAGCCGAGTTTCAGCCGACAGATCCGAATTCTCTGGCAAGTCACGACAATGGCCACTATCTTACTCCACTCTCTATAACGGATTCTGCATGGCTCCACCATTCTCTGGCAAGTCGCAACAACGGACACCACTCCACTCTCCGTAACAAACTCCACGTGGTCCTAAACGACCCCTTGACGCCACTATTCTCCGTAACAAACTCCACGTGGCCCTGAACGGCCCACTATCAGGTGGTTACAGACGTCGCTGTCAATCAGTTATGCTCTCCGTCTATAAAATGGACCCCTCAGATACGTTCTTCTCTAAGCTCTAAACTCTATTTCGAAACTCTGCTAAAATTTCATTTGAGCACTCCATTTTTGTTGAAGCAGAGTACTGACTTGAGCGTCGAAGGGTATTGCCGGAGTACCCCCAACTCTGGTTTAGACTTCCCTTGCAGGTCCCGACGGCGGCCGCAGTCATCTCAACTCCAGCTTCTCCGACGTCGGCGGAATTCTGCACCAACAGAATTGGCGCTAGAGGGAGGGGGCTGTGTCTTCGCAATACTCTTGTTCTTAAAGGAGTGCTCAACGAGACTGTCTTTGATCATCTTCTCCGACATCCTCTTCTCCTTCTCCTGCCAGATCTCCACTCGATGCCTCCCCGAAAGGCATCCACCAAGCGATCCACGGCCTCCGCGGTCAGATCTCAACGGGCCCCGTAAGCTCCGGCCTCGTCTTCAGTTTTCCAGGCTCCTCCGGCAACGGCAGTCGGCATGGAGCAGTTTGACTTGTTGGTTCAGCAAGTCAGGGGCCTCACCGAAGCGGTGCAGACTATGCAGCAGCAGCCGCAGGCATCAGTGCGACTGGAAAGAACATCGTCGGAGTTCCAGAATCCGACGATTGGGCGGGCCACTTGGGCAAGTCGCCCCATATTCCCCGGAAAGGGGAAGCAGAAGGCGGAGAGCCCACCATCCGATCACGGTTCCACCCCCGGAGAGTCCTTACCTTCGTTCTACCAGAAGACCCTCGAGACGCGCAGTCGAGAGGGCCTCCTGGATCAAAGATCTCAAGGAACGAACTGGCGGATCGAGGAGCTCATCAGACGAGATCGGCTTGACAGATTCATCTGATGCCGACCTGAAGGTAGGGAGGATTGGCCGAGGGCCCTACCACGGTCAGAGCCGCCAAGGAGGGAGGAACAGCCTGAAGATCGACCTCCAACCAGGATCGTCGATACCATCTCTAGGGAACCCCGACGGGGAGCAGCCAGTGGATCGGCCGTACCATCCAAGTAACAGAAGACTGAAGAGTCTATAACTTTTACTGAAGACGTCCGAGAGGTTCAATTCCCGTATAATGATGCGGTTGTAGTTTCTTTAAATATTGCTGTCTATGATGTACGCCGCATTCTTGTTGATAGTGAAAGTTCGATCGACATTCTGTTTTACGATGCATTCTCGAAAATGTCCATTCCGGATGGTCGGTTAGGGCCGATAAACTCCCTACTGGTAGGATTCATTGGCGATGCCGTGCCAGTAGAAGGGGTAATAACTTTAACTGTGGTTGCAGGCCGGTACCCAAAGCAATCAAGAGTGCAGGTGGATTTTTTGGTAGTAAGGGCGTCATCTGTCTACAACGCAATACTCGGCCGACTCGGCCTCAACGCCCTCCGAGCTGTGGTGTCGACCTACCACTTGAAGCTGAAATTTCCTACTAGCCAAGGAGTCGGAGAGGTCAGAGGAGATCAAGCCCTGGCAAGACACTGTTACAGCATAGCCCTTCAGAGAAAGGGACAGTCCGCCCCTGTCCGGTTGATGGATTGGACACTCGCGACGACCTTGCTGAAGAACGGGGTGAGCCAATTGAAGATCTTATCTCAATTCCTTTGAATGATGGAAATGAGGAGCATGTGGTGAAGATCAGCTCTAACCTAGGAGAAGAGGTACGGACCCAGCTCATTAATTTTCTACAAAAGAATGCGGATGTTTTCGCTTGGGTCCCAGCGGACATGCCAGGGATTGATGCGGGAGTCATGGAGCACCGCCTGGCTGTTGATCCCAAACATCGGCCGACGAAGGAAAAAATCCGAAGTTATGCACCGGAAAGACAAGTGGCAATAGCTAAGAAAGTTGATAAACTCCTGAAGGTCGGGTTCATTCGAGAAGTCAACTATCTAAATTGGGTCTCCAATGTGGTTCTCGTCAAAAAGGCGAACGGCAGGTGGAGGATGTGTATAGACTTCAAAAAGCTAAACAAAGCTTGCCCGAAAGACAGTTACCTTCTGCCTAGAATCGATCAATTAGTGGATGCAACCTCGGGCCACGAGCTTCTTACTTTCATGGATGCATTTTCCGACTACAATCAAATCAGGATGGCACCGGAGGACGAAGAAAAATCGCTTTTATTACTAATCGTGGTCTTTATTATTACAGGGTCATGCTTTTTGGCCTCAAAAATGCGGGGCGACCTACCAACGGCTGGTGAACAAGATCTTCAAAGAGCAGATCGGCCGCAACATGGAGGTCTACATGGACGATATGCTTATAAAAAGCAAATCTACAAAGAACCACGTCGTCGATCTTGAGGAGACCTTCAGCGCCCTTCGAAAATATAAGATGAAGCTGAACCCGGTCAAGTGCGCTTTTGGAGTGACCTCAGAAAAATTCTTGGGCTTCATGGTGTCGGGGTGCGGGATCGAGGAAAATTCGGAAAAGATTCATGCCATCCAGAAAATGACCGCTCCGAAGTCAATAAAGGAAGTTCAACGCCTTACTGGGAGAATAGCGGCTCTGAATCGTTTCGTCTCAAGGTCGGTCGAGCGATGCCTGTCTTTCTTTCAGACCCTCAAGCAACCGAAGAACTTCTGTTGGACCACTGAATGTCAGCAAGCATTCGAAAAATTAAAGAGCTACCTCGGCTCACCCCGCTGTTGGCAAAGTCCGAACCCGGAGAGTTGTTCCTGTATCTGGCGGTCTCCCCTGTGGCTCTCGCAGCAGTCCTGGTTAAAAAAGAAGCAAAAGTTCAACGACCGATCTACTACATTAGTCGAGTATTGAGGGACGCCGAAACCAGGTATACTAAGTTAGAAAAACTAACCTACGTCTTGTTGATTGCAGTTCGAAGACTCCGACCTTACTTTCAAGGACACACCATAACACTACTCACCGACCAGCCGATCAAGGCGGTTCTGCATCGAGCGAATGCTTCCGGAAGGATAACGAAATGGACAGTCGAGCTCATAGAATTCGACATCAACTATCAACCTCGGTCGGCGATTAAAGCCCAGATATTAGCAGACTTCATAGTGGAGTGCACTATTTCGGAAGAGGCCGAACTTGAACAAGGTGAAGCCGACAACTCAGGGCTCCAGTTGAATCCTCCTGAAGAAAGAACGGATCTCCCTGATGGTTTTTGGGCTCTCTACGTGGACGGTTCCTCCAACATGTCAGGCGCAGGCGCGGGCCTGATTTTGGTTAATCCAGAAGGAATTATTACGGAGTACTCATTGTGCTTCGAATTTCCTGCGACAAATAACGGAGCAGAATATGAGGCTCTGATTGCAGGATTGAAGATCGCCAAAGAGTTAAAAGTAGATCGGCTCCAAGTCTATACTGACTCCCAATTGGTGGTGGGACAGGTCAGTGGAAACTATGAAGCTCGGGAGGACAGTATGGCCAAGTACCTCGAAAAGGTGAAAGAGATCGTCCTTGCCTTCGGTAGCTTTGACATCAAGCAGATTCCAAGAGCAGAAAATATCAGTGCCGACCTTCTCTCCAAGTTGGCATGCTAGCTCCGACTGAACTGTCCAAAGAAGTCTTCTTTGAGGTTCTGAAGTGTCCAGGTATGGAAGAACCGCAGCTTGTAATGGAGATCAACCATGAACCTAGTTGGGTTGACCCACTGATGGCATGCCTCAAGGACGGGGTTCTTCCTCCTGATGCAAAAGAAGCTCGGAAGCTTAGGAACCAGGTCTCCTGATATATTCTTTATGAAGGCAAGTTGTACAAAAGATCGTACTCTTTGCCTCTTTTGAAATATCTCTAGCCTTCTGAGGCCGACTTTGCCTTGCGGGAGGTACATGAGGGAGTCTGCGGAAGTCACCTGGGGGCTAGATCTTTATCCCACAAGCTGCTCCGACAAGGCTATTACTGGCCTACCATGTATCACGACTCCATCGAATATGTCAGGTGTGATAGGTGTCAGAGATATGCAAATATCCAAAGACAACCCGCCTCAGAACTTACACCTTTGAGTGCCCCATGGTCGTTTGCACAATGGGAGATGGATATCCTCGGACCTTTTCCCATGGCATCCGGGCAGCGGAAGTTCCTCTTGGTGGCAATTGACTACTTTACCAAGTGGGTCGAGGCTGAGCCTTTGGCGAAAATTACAGAAGCTAAGGTGCAGGACTTCGTTTGGAAGTCAATTGTCTGTAGGTTCGGTCTACCCAGAACTCTCATTACTGATAATGGGCGACAATTTGTTGGGGCAAGGTTTGCTGAATTTTGTGAGGACCTAAACATCTCCCACAACTTCACGTCAGTAGCCCATCCGCAAGCAAATGGTGAGGCCGAGGTTACTAACAGGACTCTGCTGCAAGGGATCAAGGCGAGACTTGAAAGAGCAAAGGGAACTTGGGCAGATGAGCTTTATCATGTGTTGTGGGCATACCGAACTATCCAAAGACTGCCCACAGGGGAGACCCCCTTTGCCTTAGCCTTCGGAATAGAAGTCGTGATCCTGATCGAACTCAAACTCCCGTCGGTGCGAGTTGTGGTATTCGACGAGCAGCGCAACTCACCGGATCTCAAAGCCAATCTCGACTTATTAGAAGAGAAGCGGGAGATAGCTCAAGTTCGGATGGCCACCTACAGACAGAAAGTGACCCGCTACTACAACTCCCGGGTCAAGAGCAAGGCTTTCAGAGCGGGAGATTTAGTACTTCGGCGAGCCGCTCTCTCACAACCTCAGAATCAAGGAAAACTCGCCCCTAACTGGGAAGGCCCGTATGAAGTCAGGGAGGTGGTTCGGCCCGGAACATACTATTTAAAAGAGCTCAAGGGAGCAGCCCTTCCGCGATCATGGAACTCGAAAAATCTACGAATGTATTACCAATAATTTTGCCTTAAATAAAAGTTTCTTTCATATTTGCATATCTTTTCTTTTGGCATGAGCTCATAATGACAGGGATTAGCTCCTTCCGACAATCGAAACTAAGCATGTTAGGAACAGGAGGAGGATCCGTCCTAACATGAGCAACGTCGAAGGCTCGGTTATTTAAAGACCGGATAGGGGGAGAGGCCCTTGCAACGGCCCTTATGTGCCCCCACAGCCTTGTTAGGAACAAGAGGAGAACCTCGTCCTAACATGAGCAAAGTCGAAGGTCCGGTTATTTAAAGACTGGATGGGAGGAGAGGTCCTTGTAACGGCCCTTATGTGCTCCCACAGTCTTATTAGGAACAGGAGGAGAACCTCGTCCTAACATGAGCAAAGTCGAAGGTCCGGTTATTTAAAGATCAGATGGGGGGAGAGGCTCTTGCAACGATCCTTATGTGCCCCCACAGCTTTGTTAGGAACAGGAGGAGAACCTCGTCCTAACATGAGCAAAGTCGAAGGTCCGGTTATTTAAAGACGGGATGGGGGGAGAGGCCCTTGAAATGGCCCTTATGTGCCCCCATAGCCTTGTTAGGAACAGGAGGAGGACCTCGTCTTAGCATGAGCTGAAATTGATTATGTCGGGGATAGGAGGAGAACCTCGCCCTGACACAAATAAAGACCTGGTTGTTCAAGACTGGATGAGGAGAAAAGCCTCCTCAACGGCTCCTCTACATCCCCACAACCTCGCTAAGAGTAGAGGGAAAACCCTCGCCCAAATAAAAAGAAAAGAGAAGATAAAAAGGGAAAGCGACGAACTACACCAGTGATAAGGGAAAAATAAACTACATCAAAGACACGAGGGACCTCGTCTTAATGAGGAAGGAGACTCTTATCAAAAACCCTCAGTCTTTAAGAGGGAGTTCAACGCAGGCCGACGAAAAATCAACTTCCTCAAGGGAACTAGAAGTTCGGGCCCCCAAGCTCGAGCATCGGGAGGAAGCGTCAAACTTAAATGGCCTCGAAAAAACCTACGATCATGAACAAAAACGCCAAAATATCTGGAAACCACCGAGTGCGGAAATCAAGGGAGGCAACTTCGGCTGTAAAAATTTTTCTGTACTCCATTCGGAATCCGAGCTCGGAAGTAGGGGGATTGGTGTTGGGTATAAAATACCCCCAGCCGAAGTTTGTAAAAGGCCGACCCTTCCAGGGCTTTTCTAGCTTCCGACCTTGTGTGGCGTCTTTCTGAACTCCCTCGACCGTCCGAGCTTCCATAATACCGTCCGGGCCTCTCCGACAATGAGCTTCTCCATTCATCTACCGGACTGTTCCAAATGCTCTCTGGACTTCACTATCAGCCGATGTTCTACAGTGATCGACTATTCTCCGAACCCCTTCTAGACTTCTTCCGACCACGGACGACTCTACTCCAAACTTCCACCAGTCGGATCTTTACTCTGAATTTCTACCGCAAGCAGTCTACTCCGAACTTCTACTGCAGGCGGTCTACCCCGGATCTCTACTCCGAGCTCCTACAGTGGATGGATCCCAGACGAGCTTCTACAACGGGACAGGCTCCACCGGCCAGGTCACTACTCCGAGCTTCCACGACAATCGATCTTCGATCGAGCTTCTACAATAAGCGGCCTCCTTTCAGCCTTCTACAAGAATCGGACTCCGTCTGGACTTCCATAGCGGATGGATTTTGGACGAACTTCTACAACAGATGGGCTCCAGCAGTTGGATTTCTACAACGGCCGACCGCCTTCGGTGTTTGCCGTACCTCTCCAGCCATCAACCTTCGATAGTGTCAGTCGGACTTCAACAACGCCAACCGGACTTCCACAGGATCCTCCAGACCCCTCCAGCGGACGAACCTCCCCAACGCCATTTGAAGTCCATTGCCGACCGACCCTCTGCCGGATTCCTCATGAAACCGGACTTCTCCAACAGTCCCCATCCGAGCTTCTACAACAGATGACTCTCGCCTGCAGCATCAGCGCTCTAGGCATCCAACAGCAGTAGACCCGTCAGCAACCTCGGAAACATCCGAGCTTCTCCTGGATCGACGAGACAGAGAGCCATTCCGCTCCGTCAGACATCCCAGTCGAGCTTCAGTCGATAGATCCGAATTTTCTGGCAAGTCACAACAATGGCCACTATTTTACTCCACTTTTTGTAACGGATTCTGCGTGGCTCTACCACTCTCTGGCAAGTCGCGACAACGGACACCACTCCACTCTCCGTAACAAACTCCACGTGGTCCTGAACGACCCCCTGACGCCATTACTCTCCGTAACAAACTCCGCGTGGCTCTGAACGGCCCACTACCAGGCGGTTACAGACGTCGCTGTCAATCAGTTACGCTCTCCGTCTATAAAAGGGACCCCTCAGATACGTTCTTTTTTAAGCTCTAAACTCTATCTCGAAATTTTGCGAAAATTTCATTTGAGCACTCCATTTCTATTGAAGCAGAGTACTGACTTGAGCGTCGGAGGGTCTTGCCGGAGCACCCCCAACTCCGATTTAGACTTTCCTTGCAGGTCCCGGCGGCGGCCGCGGTCATCTCAACTCCAGCTTCTCCGGCATCGGCGGAATTCTGCACCAACAGATTGCATCTTTCTAACAGCACGAATCAAAAAGAAAAGGACAGCTTTCCCTTTATATAAAACCAACTACCTCACTGAATTGGGTATGGACCATAATTAATAGCCAACAAATGTCTGCATACTGTCGTAATATCCTATAACTAAGAATTATTCCATTGAATTCATACTCAATTCCTAACCTAGTCAAAGTTGAGCAAGCTTTGATATATATATATTTTTTAAATATGATTTTGATCCTAACAAACCACTCATATTGGCAGTCTTACAATGTGTGCCCTACCATATACTATGATTTTTTTTTTTTTGAGAACTAACAATGCCTGCTTGCGTTCTCCATTGTTTTCTTTTTGATTCTCTCCCTGAATCATACTTTAGTGACAAACAATAGAAAAAGAAGATTCTTGCATTGTTTTCTTTTTAATTCCCTCCCTAAATCATACTTTAGTGACAAACAATAGATAAAGGATAATCTTGCCTAATAAATTTATTTTTTTCACCTTCTTAATTAATTAGCAACCAACAAATATCTCAAAGTATGTAAATTATTTATAATTTAATGTTAACTTGAGGAAAGATATTTACAATCTAATGTCAAAGCATGTAAATTAATTTTTTTTCATTTGACTGGTAGCTATCACCACAGTCCCTAGAGAAGGGGACCATTCAAACACGCATGTTTGGAATGCCAAAACAAAGCCAAATGAACAGGGAAGAAAGAACTACAGATCAAGGGAAATGATCAGCAACAAACAACCTAAGAAAGAATATTAAATTAGGGAACAAGCAATACCTGAATCGACGACGATGACGGTGATGAGCGAAGATAGGAAGACCGGCGACGGCAACGAGCAAAGACGGAAAGACTGGCGATGGCGATGGCGACGGTGATGAAGTAGATGAAGGCTCTATCTTTTCTAAGGGAAGATGGAAGTGCCGATGGGAGAGGACAAGACCTCGGGAAGACGGCAATGATCGGCAGATGGAAAGTCCAACAAAGACCACGGAGGTCGGTGATGAACGAAGATGAATGGAGGTCGGTGACTTTGAATGGCGGTGGTGTGGGTGAGAGGAGACAAATGGAGGTCGGTGAGAGGAGGCGAACGGCGGTTCGTGAGAGGCTGTGAACGGCGATGGTGGCGAACGGTGGTTCGTAAGAGGAGGCGAATGGCCACGGTGTGTGTCACGAGAGTGAGAGGTGGTGGCGTCGGGAGAACAGGGATCGCCGTGGGTTTATTTTGGGGCACGGGTAAGAGGCAGGTTTATTTTGGGGCAGGGGTAAATAGTGGGGAAAAAATCTTAGGTGCAAAAAAAAATGAGGGAAATTTTTTTAGGCCAAAACGCGACGTTTTAGTCTCAAACATCGCACAAAGATGTTACAATCCATGATGTTTGTCCAAATGTCGTACATGATCCATTTCATCAGCGACATTTCATAATATCGCCAAATAATTTATGTTTTCACGACGTTTCAATTTTTAAACGTCATGAAAGAGTAAAGACTCAAATTCTTATAGTGGTTGATTACCCATGATCAAGTGTATCAAGATAATGGGCCGTCTGAGAATGATTCAATGGTTGAATATCTAGATGTAGGAACTTTGGTTAGAGGTGATGTTGATTCAGATATTATTGAAGCTAATGTAGTACACAATAGATGGAGCACACAAAGAAGTTGATGAATGTGAAGACATTGAAGTATTTTCAGGTTGCCATGTAGGAGCCAATGGCTTTACAAGTTGTTCATTTCTTATAGATGAAGGTTACTGCATGCACATAGAATGATTGTGCTTTTAACTATAATTTTTCTTTTTTTTAATGTAATTTTTAGAGTAAATTGGAAATCCAAAATTTAAGAGAGGATGCCAAAGTATCAAAATGTGTACTTTGAAGGTTACAAGCACGTGGGAAGGACATGCGATCAAGATTATGAAAACATTATTTGAAATCTAGATGTGGAAGCAAGGCGAAATAAGCCTGCCAATGTTTCTCAAGAGAATTGGGATGACCTATGTGATTATTGGTCTAATCCTCGTACACAAGTCTATCATCTTATACCCATTTACTATCTAGTAATAAAAGTTGATTTTTTATTTTTATTAGTCTATATGAAAAAGATGTTTCACCAATGAAAAGAGTAGTTACTAATGTTTCAAAGATGTTTGTGTTCTATTTTTCTCAAGGAACGATGTTCAATCAATGCCGCAAATCGAGCAAAGGCAAAGATGTCACATAAAACAGGATCTATGTCATTTGTAGCAATGCGGCATGAAATTGTAAGAGAGTATATTATAACTATTATATTATTGAGCATAGTTTACTTTTTTCTAATATTTATTTATTTTGGTACAATATTAGTCACAAAAAGAGCTTAATGGGGAAGAGTGCGATAGAATTACATTGTTCAAGTGCACATATTGTAATTCAGCCGGCGTATGGGCAAATGCACATGCATAGGAATGTTATGTAAGTCAACATTTTTATTTTTATTTATTATACAAATGTCTATGCTATGAGATATTATATTTTTGCTGGTTGTATACATTTTAATCACATAATGACTTTTATGTATTAGAATGAGATGCAAAGTTTATTGGCTGAATCTGAAGTTGAAGGAAACTCGATGACTGCTAATGAGATTTATAATAAAATTTTGGGAGTGTGCTCTGGATACATTCGTGGACTTGGGCATGGACTAAAGCCACACCAAGCCTCAAGTTCAAAGTTCAAGGTAAAACCAACTTGAGGAACAACTAAAAGAATCTCGATTGGAAAACTATTAGTTGAAAGAGGATGTAAATGAGCTCAAGGAAAGGTTGGATCAGCAAGGCCATCTGATTGAGATGTTATTGCTGCACAAGGTCAATCCATTTCCAGACTATTATGGTAATTTTAATTATAGCATTAGATTTAGTAGTTAGTTGCTATATGTAGCATAATGCAACATTATGCTAATACATTATGTCACAGTCTTCATATGCTAATTGCATTTCTTGAAAGAATAATGCCCTACAAGCCAATCGCATATGGGATGCGATAAGGTGTTTTCTGTAATTTGTCTTTCAGATTCATGTAATTGACATTTATATTATTAATAAAATAGGTATTTTTGATTCATTATATGCTGCATCTTATTGTTTTTAAGATTATAATGAATCCTTTAGGTTTGGGCAATGGTTTTAGGGCCATAATGAGATCACGCCAGTGAGACCTAAATCCTTGATAGCCATGATCTAAAATATTTCTAATCATTGGTTCATTGAGTCAGGGATCAATGATATCGATAAGACTGGTATGTCCTATGTATGCTCAGAAATGAGGGTTGTTGATCTCACAACCACTTGTGTGGTGACACTAATACAAAGATATGGATGCTCATTAGAGAATGAGTTCATTGAATTGATCTACGAAAGAACATCAGATGGAGTCTTAATTACATGTCAACTGATGATTCTCTAATGGGAGTTGTGTAAGTGATCCTTTGACCTGAGATCACCATGGTATCTTGTGTACATGGATTCATGTTTTGGTTCACTTCCTAAATTGATTTTTTGATCCTTGTATGGGGTGTTCTGGATATGATAAAGTGTGCATGGAGGTTGTGAGTGATCAATAAGGGATCAGTCACTCCTAATAAGGGGAGCGAACATTCTATGTGATCTCATAGGTCGGTGATTCTGGAAGTCGCAGGATGATAATTAAAAAAGAATTTCTAATGTATCATCAATTAAATCTTCTTCAGATCGAGATATATAAAGATAAGTGATTGGATTTGACATGTTTCCATGTCTACAGCTCATCTGGGATGTTGTATGACTAAAGGATTGAATTACACGATAACTTATCATTGAAGGATATTTTGATAATTTTTAATCAAAATTTCAAATCCTTCGAGTAGTTATGGCACGTTGTTAGACGTCAATCTTGACTTGTGGACTCGTTAGAATTAAAAGAGTTTAATTCAGAAATCAATTAGGAAAAGTCTTAGTTGATTGGGAATCAATTTAGGAAGAGTCCTAGTTGATTGGGACTCTTCGGGTGACTTAATCTGATCGAATTAGGGTTACGTCGAAAGTCTTGGTCCACTGTTGGCTAGATTTGGAATCCAAAGGGTCACACACTTTGGAATTTGATCTTGGTTTGATTTAATTAGGATTTAATGTAAATTCGAAGGGTTAATTTGATATGCTAGCACATTGTACTAACTCAAGTTCCTAAATTAGTTTAGATCAAAGTATTTGAGCTAACCTAGAGCAGTTGTCTTTGACCTAATGGGATTGGGTCAATTTTGATTGGATTCCTATCCAACTTGGAACAATTTCAAGTGGACTCCTTTGCGCCCATCAGATGCCACACCAAAAACTAAATGCCGTCCCACTCATTTTAGCGTGTGAAGAGGGAGAGTCCTTATTTATGAAGGAATTTATCTTAACGCGTTGCCTTAAATGATCAACCAGAACTCTAATGACCTGTCGCCAATTTAAGATGGAATTTTTTTGGCACGCAGAAGAGGGAGAGTCCTTCCGTGGGAAGTCTCTCTTGTGCCAAAAGTTCCACACGGTGAATTTATTCACCACGTGAGAAAGTGGAGCACCAAAGGTTGGCGCCCCTTGGTCCCTTCTCACGTCTCTTAGTCCCTTATATATATGGGACATCCCATATGGCAAAGGTGCTGGGTTTTTAGGTGGAAATCAGAGATAAAAGGCTCGTAAATTAGTAGAAAAATTCTGAAAAAAATCTGAGAAAAAGGCAAGAAAAAATTGAGAGGCAAAAGTTGTAAGAATAGTGGTGAGAGAATTAACAAGTGTTGCTAGCGTGTCCTAGGATTTGGTTTTTCCATGTGTTGGAGCCAAAAATCAAATCCTAAATTGAGAGACTTTTGAAGTGTCTTCTTAGCATGATCCTGTTGGCAAGTTTGGAGGCGATTGGGCTTTGGCATAATCATTCCTTGAGTTCGAAGCCGGCAGTGTTCTTGAAAAGACAAGTCTGCGGCAGCGCATTGGTTAGGAAGGACCTTGGCCAACTTCCGTATGGATCACCGTTGGAGGACTTCTACTATGGAGTCTCGTGGAGATAACCAACGTGCTATTTTTCATTTTGATGAAAGTATAAAAATTCTATCCCTTTGCATGTTTGTTTATGTTTTGATTGATATCGACAAGGTGATTCTAGAGTTTGAGTTTTGGCTCAATAGTTTTAATTGTTAAAGTTATAAACTTGTTTAGTTTTAAAATTTTAAAAATCACTTTCCATTGCGTGGTCGGAACCCAATAGTGGTATTAGAGCCATCCTTGTCTGATTCGATCAAACATGTGTAAAGTAGTAGCATAGAATTGTTCTTGTTCATATATTGTCAAATATTTTGCATCGATTTTTAGCATCGGTCTTTAAAATCAAAAATTATTTTTGACTTTATAAGTGCCATGGTTTTAAATTTCAGTTATTAAAATTGTGAATTTATGATAATTTGAAATTTATATTATCATGGTAGTGTGATGCTTAAATCGATTCATGATTAAGGGTGTTTTTTATGCCTAATATGATTAGGGGTTGTTTTTTTATTTCAATTTTGCTTGTCATATGTTATGACTTTAATTGTACCCTTATATGATTTTTGGCATGATTATATGATTGCTATTGTGATTTGTAATTACATGCCGAATTGCATAATATGTAAAGTACATTTTATGTAGTCGTAGTTAGGATATACCGAAACTAGTTCAAAAATTTTAAAAATTATATTAAGTTGCAATGTCGGAAATTTACTTTCAAATCAAAAGTCGAATTCTTTTGACTAATTGGTGTCTAGAAAAGTATGAAAAGTGGTTTTCTAATTAGGTCTGTATGCTGGTCTGGCCAACTTTGTTGGTGTCTAAGAAAAGCTACATGGAGCCTCCCACTTACTGACCTGGTCAATTTGGTCTTATTGAATTTCGGATTTAGATTGATTAGTGATGTAGACACTACAAGGACCTTTCTTCAAATTTGATCGATAGAGTATGTCAAGATCTTAGTGAGCTTGTTATGCTATCTACAAGGCTTATTATAGAAATTGATATGATGTTGATCAAGTGCATTTTTATGCTTATGGCATATTTTGAATAGTGTTGCTTTGTTGTGTTTTCCACAAGGGCAGTATTGTTTAAGTATGATCATATGGGATTGAAGGGTCAACTTAACTAGAACACTATAGTTTGTTGTGCTACCACAAAGCTATATGTGATCTAGAGGTCAGAGAGAAAAATATTGAGAATTGTAGAGGTACAATTAGTAAAGAATTATTTACTCTTGAACTCATGAATACTTGTTGTGCTATCCACAAGGTGTTTGTGAGGAATAGGGATCTCAATTCTACTAAGAAATATTAGTATGTTTTTCGATTTTTATATTTGAGGGCTATGAATTTCGATTAAATAGTAGGAGACACAATTAGATAAAAGTCTTAATATAGTTGTGCATATCATCCTGAGTTGTCCGCTTATATTGTGTTCTTGTTATTGTAGATTAACTACACATATAGCATCTTCACTGTCACTTAGAGGCATAGAGGCGTATTAGATGCAAACAAATTGATCGGACTTAACTACGTGGACTGGTTAAGAAACTTGAGAATTGTTCTCACTCGGGAGAAAGTCTTCTACATTTTAGATACACCTGCACTAGATTCATTTAGGGAAGATGCTTCTGAAGAGGAAAAGGCCATATACAAGATGTGGAAAGAGGACAGTGTGACTATCAAATGCATCATACTTGTCTCCACGAGCAACGAGCTTCAGAGGTAGCATGAGGACATGGATGTTCTTTTTATACTCCTTAATCTTAAGGAGTTATATGGGGATCAAAGTCGAACTGCTTGATATGAGATATCAGAGCAATTGTTCTGTGCCCGCATGACTAAAGGCACCACTGTGCAAATGCATATCCTGAAGATGATTGATTTGATCACTCGTCTGGGATAGTTGGGCTTTATCATGGATGGTGAACTGAGTCAGGATTTGATCCTGCAGTCTCTCCCTGACTTCTCTCAGTTTGTTATAAATTATCATATGAACAAACTGAACACTAGCCTGCCAGAGCTGTTGAACATGTTGAAAAAAGCAGAGAGCCATTTTAAGGGTGAAAAGGCTCCGATTCTTCTTGTCAATAAGATCAACAAGAAGAAAGACAAGAAGGGTTCTAAGAAAAAGCTGAACTCCAAGGCTGCCATGTCCAAGAAGGCGAAGAAAGTCTCCGCCAAAGGTACTTGCTATTACTGTGGTAAAGAGGACCACTGGAAGAGAAATTGCAAGGACTACCTTGCAATCGTGAAATCAGCAAATGTTGCTAAAGGTTTGTATATGATACAAACTAATTTATCATTAAGTACTTTAATTTCAGATTCTTGGGTATTAGATATCGTCTGTGGCTCATATCTTTGCAAATCGTTGTAGGGTCTACAGAAAATAAAAAGTCTAAATAAAGGTGACTTTGAGCTGTTCGGCACTAGTGGAGAGTATTCAGGCCAAAGTCGTAGGAATCAGAATTTTGAAGTTGCCTTCGGACAAAGTTTTGGAACTGAAGATCTGTTATTATATTTTTAATGTCGTTTGAAATATTATTTCTGTACCATTATTATTGGAACGAGGTTTTGAAATAAAAATAAAGAACAATGGTTGTTTTATATATTTTTCTAACGAATATTATGAAAGTGCTTATATGATAATGGTCTTTTATTTTTTTACTTAATAATAATATACTTTATATTGATAATATGAAGAAAAAAAAGAGAGGATGTGAATGTCACATACCTCTGGCATTGCCTACTTAGCTATATAAATGAGTTAAGAATTAACAAATTATATAAAGATAAATTCTTTGATCCTTATGATTATAAATTATATGAAACTTGTGAATCTTGTTTCATGGGAAAAATGATTAGGACTCTATTTATTGAACATGGAGAAAGGGCAAGTGACATATTGGACATTGTACATACTGATGTTTGTGGTTCAATGTCAACTCAGGTCAGAGGTGGATACTCTTCATCATATTTACTGATGATATGTCTAGGTTCGGATATGTGTATCTAATGAAATACAAATCCGAAGTGTTTGATAAATTTAAAGAATATCAAAGAATGGTTGAGAAACAAACTAGTAAAAGTATTAAAACTCTTCGATCTGATCGATGAGGAGAATACTTATCTAGTGAGTTCCTTGATTATTTAAAATAAAATAGAATACTCTCTCAATGGACACCTCATATTCTACAATTAAATGGAATTGTAGAAAGGAAGAATCGCATCTTATTAGATATGGTGCGGTCCATGATGTATTTTACGGATCTTCCAATATCCTTTGGGGGATATGCTCTCGAGGCAGCAGTGTATGTCTTAAATAAAGTGCCTTCTAAATCTGTTTCTAGCACTCCATATGAAATATGAAAAGAGAAAAGATCCAATCTTAAGCATCTTAAGATTAGGGGTTGTCCGGCTTATGTGAAAAATATTGATGGACATAAGCTGGATGTTAGATCAAAAAAATGCAGGTTTGTAGGTTATCCCAAAGAGAGTATAGGATACTACTACAATCTTATTCAACAAAAGATGTTTGTTGGTAGGCATGTCGTTTTTTTGGAGAAAGTTTATCCAAGGAGGCAATGGGAAGTCTGTTGAACTTGAGGAAGTTCAAAATCTACAACCCATTCAGAATTTACAAAATTATTTTCAACCAGATGTGCCCATTGTTGAGGCACAGCCACTACATACACCTCTCCGAAGGTTAAGTAGAGTGTGTAATGTACCATTTAGGTATGGATTTATCATTAAGAATGACAACATATCCCACATCATTGAGAATGATGATCCCACGACCTATTCGGAAGCTGTTATGAGTAGTGATTCTGACAAATGGCTCAATGTCATGAAATCCAAAATGGACTCCATGTATACCAAGTTTGGACTTTGATTGATGCGCCTGAGGGTGTGACCCCAATAGGCTGCAAATAGATTTTCAAAAAGAAGATTGGAGCAGATGGTCAGGTAGAGACCTATAAGATCAGGCTGGTAGTAAAAGGTTTCAAACAAAAATAAGGTGTTGATTATGAAGAGATCTTTTTGTCGGTAGCCATGCTCAAGTCTATTCGAATAATGCTTGCTATTGCAGCATATCATGACTATGAGATCTAGCAAATAGATGTCAAGATTGCCTTCCTCAATGAAAACTTTGAAGAAAAAATCTATGACTCAGCCAGAGGGATTTGTCTCTAGTGGGAGAGCAAATCAGGTATGCAAGCTGAATAGATCTATTTATGGATTACAACAAGCATCGAGGAATTGGAACATCCGTTTTGATGAGACAGTTAAATTGTTTGGCTTCATAAAAAATGTGAATGAACCTTATGTGTACAAGAAGACTAGTGGGAGTGCTATTGTCTTATTGGTCTTGTATGTGGATGACATACTGCTAATTAGAAATGATATTTCGATGTTGCAATCCGTCAAGACATGGCTATTATAAAAGTTTTCTATGAAAGATTTGGGTGAGGCGTCTTATATACTAGGTATAAAAAACTATAGGGATAGATCAAAAAGGATGTTAGGCTTGTCCCTGTCTAGGTACATTAATCTTGTGTTGAAGATGTTCAACATGGAGGAAAGTAAAAGAGGTTATTTACCCATAGGTCATGGCATACAACTCTCTAAGAAGATGTCTCCTAAGACACTTGAAGAGAGAAATAGAATGTGTTCTATTCCTTATATTTCGGTTGTAGGATCAATTATCTATGCTATGTTATGTACCAGGCCTGATGTGGCTATGCTTTGGGTATTGTAAGCAGATTTTAGGCTGATCCCGGAGAGGATCATTAGAAAGCTGTGAAAAACATACTTAAATACTTGAGAAGGGCTAGAGATATTTTTCTAATATATGTTAGATCTTATTTAAAACTGGAAGGCTATACTGATTCTAATTTTCAATCTGATCTGGATGATAGCAAATCTATATCTGGATATGTGTTCACTCTATATGATGGTGCAGTAAGTTAAAAAAATTTCAAACAGCAAACTGTTGCTGACTTGATCACTAAGGCTGAGTATATTGCTGCTAGTGAGGCTGCTAAGAAAGCCGTCTGGATGAAAAAATTCATCACAGAATTAGATGTGGTTCCACAGATTGAATAACTAGTACTCCTTTATTGTGATAATACTGGAGCAGTTGCTCGAGCTAAAGAATCAAGATCTCATCATAAATCCAAGCACATCCTAAAACGGTTCTACCTCGTTCGGGAGAAGTCGAAAGACGTGACATGATCGTAGAGTGAGTTGATACCAAGAATAATATAACGGATCTATTCCCTAAGGCCTTGTCAATGCAGTAGTTTGATTACCACCTTGATAGCATGGGCATCAAGTATAGGGGCGATTGATTTTAGTGCAAGTGGGAGATTGAAAGAATAATGTCCTACAAGCCAATCACATATGAGATGCGATAGGGTGTTTTCTGTAATTTGTCTTCCAGACTCATATAATTGACATTTATATTATTATTTAAATAGATATTTTTGATTCATTATATGCTGCATTTTATTGTTTTTAAGATTATAATGGACCCTTTAGATTTGGACAATGATTTTAGGACCGTGATGAGATCACGTCAGTGAGACCTAAATCCTTGATAGCTATGATCTAAAATATTTCTAGTCGTTGGTTCATTGAGTCGGAGATCAATGATACCAGTAAGATTGGTATGTCCTATGTATGCTCAGAAATGAGGGTGGTTGATCTCACAATCATTTGTGTGGTGACAGTAATACAAAGATATGGATATTCATTAGAGAATGAGTTCACTAAATTGACCTGCAAGAGAACATCAGATGGAGTCTTATTTACATATCAATTGATGATTCTCTAGTGGGAGTTGTGTAAGTGATCCTTTGATCTGAGATCACCATGATATCTTGTGTACATAGATTTATGTTTTGGTTCATTTCCTAACTTGGTTCTCTGATCCTTGTATGGGGTGTTCTAGATATGGTGAAGTATGCATGGAGGTTGTAAGTGATCAATAAGGGATCAGTCACTCCTAATAAGGGGAGCAAACATCCTATGTGATCTCATAGGCTGGTGATTCTGGAAGTCTTTGGTCAAAGTAGGATGATAATTAGAAAAGAATTTTTAATGTATCATCAATTGAATCATCGTCTTTAGATCGAGATACATAAAGATAAGTGATTGGGTTTGACATGTTTTCATGCCCACAGTTTATCTAGGATGTTGTATGATTGAAGGATTGAATTACATAGTAACTTACCATTGAAGGATATTTTGATAATTTTTCATCAAAATTTCAAATCATTCGGATCGTCATGATACGTTGTTAGACGTCAATCTTGACTTGTGGACTCGTTAGAATTAAAAAAGTTTAATTCAAGAATCAATTAGGAAGAGCCCTAATTGATTAGGACTCTTCGGGTGACTTAATCTAATCGCATTAAGGTTACGTTGAAAGTCTTGATCCACTGCTAGTTAGATTTGGAACCCAATGGGTCACACACTTTGGGATTTGGTCTTGATCTGATTTAATTAGGATTTAATGTAAATTTTAAGGGTTAATTTGATATGCTAGCACATTGTATTAATCCAAGTTCCTAAATTGGTTTAGATCAAAGTGTTTGAGCTAACCTAGAGCAATTGTCTTTGATCTAATGGGATTAGGTCAATTTTGATTGGATTCCTATCCAACTTGAAACGGTTTCAAGTGGAGGACTCTACGCCCACTAGATGCCATGCCAAAAAATAAATGTCGCCCCACTCATTTTAGCGTGTGAAGATGGAGTCTTTCATGAAGGAACTTATCTTAACGCATTGCCTTAAATGATCAACCAGAACTTTAATGAATTGTCGCCAATTTAAGATGGGATTTTTATGGCATGCTGAAGAGGGAGAGTCCTTCTATGTGAAGGCTCTCTTGCGCCAAAAATTCCAGACGGTGAATTTATTCACTGCGTGAGAAAATGGAGCACCAAAGGTTGGCGCCCCTTGGTCCTTTCTCATGTCTCTTGGTCCTTATATATATGGGACGTCCCATATGGCCTAGGTGCTGGGTTTTTGGGTGGAAATCAGAGATAAGAGGCATGTAAATTAGTAAAAAAATTCTGAAAAGAATATGAGAAAAAGACAAGAAAAAATTGAATGGCAAAAGTTGTAAGAAGGATGGTGAGAGAATTAGCAAGTGTTGCTAGTGTGCCCTAGGGTTTGATTTTTTCATGTGTTGGAATCAAAAATTAAATCCTAGGTTGTGAGACATCTGAAGAGTGTTTTTTTGGTGTGATCCTGGTGGCAAGTTTGGAGATGATTGGGTTTGGTGTGATCGTTCCTTGAGTTCGAAGCCGGCAGTGTTCTTGAGAAGACAAGTCTGTGGCAGGCACCAGTTAGGAAGGACTTTGGCCAACTTCCGTGTGGATCACCATTGGAGGGCTTCTACTTTAGAGTCTCGTAGAGATAATCGACGTGCCATTTTTCATTTTGGTAAAAGTATAAAAATTCTATCCTTTTGCATGTTTGTTTATATTTTGATCGATATCGGTAAGGTGATTCTAGGGTTTGGGTTTCGGCTCAATAGTTTTAATTGTTAAAGCTATAGACTTGTTTAGTTTTAAAATTTTAAAAATTACTTTCCGCTGCGTGGTCAGAACCCAATATTTCTTTGATACCAGAACCAAGAATTTCAAGGATGGCATGTTGAGTCTCAGCAGAATGGCTGGAGGTAAGTACAAGTTCTCCATTTTCTTTAAAGAATGTAGATTTGGAAGATCACCTGAGAAATGAGTACGAATACTATTGTATGTTCTGACATAAATTCATATGAAGATCATTTTGCTGGTGAGTGGTGAAATAGAATACTATTGTTTGTTCTGACATTTACTATTAGTTACTAATAGAGAAAAACTAAAAACATGACATTTCATTAGTTATGAGCAGGATCAAAGATGCCAAAAGAAATGAATGTCCTAAACCTTGAATACTGGAATATGGTGGATTACTGATCCAGAAAGCCCTAGTACTTGATTTATAAAATCTTATGTGATTAATAAAAATTGTTTGAAAAAAAATTTTAATGCAAAGGTTTTATTCCTCCTTTTGTATGTATATGGAGGATGATTTACTAATGTCTTAGATGTCCAGGGTTTATAAAACTGAAGATTCTAAGAAAGATGTAGATTTGGTTACCATAAAATTGTTGGATGTTTGAAACTTAAATCTACTCATGATTCTAGTATCATGTTGCCAAAAGTATGGCAACAAAATTACGTATCTCATCAGACAACAAGCTTGTGACCTACGGACAACAACCTAAACAAGAGTATCGGAATGTTATTATCTGATCATTGTCTTTTTATTGTTTTGGAGTTTAATTTCAGTTTTTTGTCAAGTTCTTTCAGTTTGGTGAACAACACCATGTATATTGATTGCTTAGACCTTGTGTGGCCTTTAGTTGACCTTATCTGACATCCAGCTTTGTCATTCAACCCCTTGTGTTACATGAAGATAAACTGCAATTTGCAAATGTATTCTTTTAGTCATGAGGGGTTAATATGCCTGACTTGTTTGTGTTTTGGTTTGGAAAACTGATCACATTTGGTTTATCGTTTCATTAAAACTTTCTCCCTAAATCCCATATGTATGATGGAACTTGAATTTTTTTCTTGGGACACTGAATAGATCAAATAAAGTATTCCTGTTTCACCATTTTCTTTAAAAAATGTAGATTTGGAAGATCATTTTGTGGCCCCATTTACCTACCTGAGAAATGAGTATGAATACTATTGTATGTTCTGACATAAATTCTATACTGATGCTCTGGCTGCTACAAATTTCATATGAAGAGAATTAAGGGTTAAAGAAAAGAAGTTAAAAGACTTGGATTTCCATGTGACCCTCTGTGTATAAAAGATGCCTACATTGTGATTCTTGGACACTATTTCTATCCTAAACATTCATATGTTGTGATTATGAATGTTGTTAAAGTATAATTATTTCTATCCTAAACATTATAGCCTTTAATACTTCATATGTTGTGAAGTATTAAAGAATGGCATGTGAAGTTATGTGGTGTGCCATGCGCTTTCCATCTGAAGCCATGTGATGTTGGGGTCACTCTTAACGCAGTTGCTTCATAGTGAGCTCACAGTCCTTTACTATTAGCTAGGTTCCATGTTGCATGTGTATCATTAGCTCTCTTTTGGAGGGTATCTCACTTTGGCAAAGGATTGCAACAACTTGTCTTACAACTCCTTGCTGCTTTTATTTGGTGCCCTGTGCTGTAGGAAATATGATTGAGAGAAAAATTAAGTTCAGGGTTTAGGCTGTAGAATTGTGATTTTCTTTTTGTGTTCATATTGTTAAGGCAATTTAATGGTGTTTTAAATGAAAGTCGGGTTGCAAAGGAATGTTATGATTCACAACCTGATCTTATTTGGATTGACAAATAAGGTATGATATTCTGAACTCACAGTTAACATTTAGTTTTTGATGTTGTGCTTAATCTCGTGTCACTATCTTTCCACTGGTTCGTGACTCTATTTATAATGTTGGGCATATGTTGTGCGCCTTGTGAAATATGTTTTATTTTCATATTTTTCTTAGCTTACTTGAGTGTTCTATGAATTTAAAGTTGAAATTTACATATTCAAAAAAAAAAAATCCTGGCACTTGAAGAAAGTGAAGCTCAATGCAATATATTTGCAGATCTCATTATTTTATCCTTCTTTTTAATTTTCTTTTCATTCTATCTCTTGCCAAAGTACCATATGTATTGGCTGTGTTGAAAAACAGTATTATGTATCATTCTCGATTACTATTGGTACGGATACTCGTGTCCTGAAAAATGGTTGTTCATGTTGGTCTTTTATTTTTAATTTGAAGGTAAGAGTATATGTTAACTTCTGCAGAGATTATGTATCTTTAAATTTCTTATAATATTTGTGTACTTGTCATGCAAATTGCTGATTTTGGGTGCTGATTTTGGGCCTTGCACGTTGCTGATTTTGGGTCTTGCAGGTTGCTGACTAACAACATCAACTAAAGTTGGAATTTTGCTAGGACCAACTCATGCTATTCGACCATTTTGTTACCTATTTGTGCATATGTTTGATCTTTTGAAGAATCAGTGTTTGAATTTTTTGATGTTAGCAACTTTCTGTAATGATAATTTGGACATCATAGATCTATGTAATGGATTATTGTATGTATTGACAAATTTATATTTATAATTAGAAGCATTTGGATGTTCTTCACTTGCAATATGTCAAGTTTGATTGATATTATGGATTCTTAGTTACAAAGAGATGGTATATCAGTGAAAATATATGTTTGAATATTATGTGATGCAGCAGGAACATGCAAAGATATCTAATAGATATGCTGGCAAAAAAAAAAAAAACTTTTTCCAGCCATAAAGATGGTTGTTAAAACTCTTTGCTTTTTTACAACCAAAAAGTTGGTCGGTAATGGTTTTTATAATAATCACTGCAGTTCAATGCCGACCAAAGTGACTTGGTTGTGCATGCTATTACTAAACTTTTTGTGATCAAAACAGTTGGTTGGTAATGATTATATTTTTTGTGACCAATTATTTTGGTGGCGAATGATTTGTTTTATACAATAGACGTTCGATCTTTCTCAACATTACATGATCAAAACAAATGGTTGGCAATGATAAGATTTTTAGCGACCAATTATTTCGGTGGTGAATGAATTGTCATGTACAACAGTTGTTAAGTCTTTGTCAATCAATATCATCTTTTTATGTTGAAAATTTGACCATTTTGTGACCAAATGATTTATCGTCGAAGGATTTCATTTTTTCTAACTCCATCCGGTTTGATCGCTTTACATCCATGTTTTCCAACATAAAAACGATCGTCAAAGATAACTGCCAACGGGGCTTCTGTGACCAAATTACCGGTCATATTTTTTGGTTGTTAAAAGTTTTAGTAAGCAAATATTATCTTTTTGTGATGTCTTTTTTGGTCGCTGATTGCATTATTTATTGTAGATCAATCTTGCATTTGTGTAGGACCTTGAGTTTTCTTTTCCTCTAAATCACATTTACAAACGGTTACAAGTATGTTGGTCGCATGAATAGGTAGTATACAAAAAAAAATTTATTGCAGATTAATAAAAAAACATTATGTATACCTTCATTGTTAGATTGATCAGGTTGATGGTTTTGTGATTGCTAGCCTTCTTCTTGCGAAGCTGCTGATTTGATTGCTCCAGTGTTTCATGGGGCTCTTGTTGTGTCTGCTGTTGAGTTTGTGTTGCAGAGTGTGATTGACCATTGGACATTATTTTCAACGGTCTACGTTTTTCCATTAATTAACTGCAAGGGGAAAAAGTTGTAAACAACATATTAAAGGAGTCCAATTTGTATAACTCTTAATTCTTCATCAATATCTGGTTCAAATTCTAAATAAAGATCATAATCAGCTATTAAAAAGAGAAAAAAAATCACAGTATAATATTCAGACTTAAGAGTGGAAGATTCAAACACTACAAAAAAATTGACTATTAGCGATGATTAATTGCTATCGCTAATAGTCATTTTGCTATCGCTAATATTGTAATGATGGCACTTCTTCACTAATCGATGGTCGAAAAGATTTTAGTCACTAATTAACAGATATTTTAGTCATTGTTAATTATTGTATTAGCGAAGTATTAGCGACAACTAAAGTCCGTCGTTATTTATTTTGTTATTTTTAAAAAAAATTTAAAAAAAAATTAAAAAAAAATTTAAAAAATAGTAATAACTTTGTTGTTACTAATGCTGTCGCTAATAAGTATTAGTGACAGCAATGTCGTTGTTAATGCCATCGGTGATATTTAATTTTTTTTAAAAAAAAATTCGTAATAATATTTGGTTATACCATTGTTAATAGTTAATTTTATTTTTTAAAAAAATTATAATAATATTTTAAAAATATGTTTTAATTAATCACAATCAACTATAGTTTCTAATACCTGTTATAATTAAAATTCAAAGATAATATGACTATCACAAATAAAAAATATATTATATTATATTATATTAAAAATATAAATTATATAAATTTACAAGTAGTATTAAAAAATACAATATATCAAAACAAAAGAAATCAGCCCACATCCTCCTTGTCATCCTCCTCCTCATCCTCTTACTTCTCTCCAGTAGTTGGTGGATGAAAGTCGGATATTTTAATATCCTGAAATGAAAAAAAATAAAATATTATTAATAAGTTTCGATACAGAGATGTATTTTTCGATACGGAGGTATATTTTTTAATATGCTCCTTCGATTCTTGAATAGATTATTCTTATACGTTTCATTCGATGATACAGAACTATAGATATCTCTAGCCCATCAATTGGATAGTTAGATTGAATTTTTAGCCCTTAGATCTCCTTCCCTGACTCAAATCTAAATATGTGAAGCTTTTAAATAGAAAAATTTAAAATAAATAAAAAAATTTACTAATAGAATTATCTGATGTAATGGTGGGGATAATAAGCCCAGCTGGTCGCATAGCTGCAGATCCTAAAGAATCTTCATAACCGTATCGCAGACGGCATCCTAGAAGCTCTAAGGTTGCTAGCTCAGAAACTTTTATATGATCTTTTCCACATGCGCATCGCTCTAAGTCTGGGACATCGAGGCCTGTGAGGACGTCGAAGAGTATCGAGCTGCTGGAAGGTTGAAGCTGTGGCTGAATCCTATGATCCAACTCTTACTCACCCCTCCGGTGACCCTGAGCCATTTACAAGGTCAAGGAGGGGCTGAGTGGATGGATCATCCTGTGCCATGCAATGATGTACTCCATGTAATCTGCTACACAGTTCAAAAATATATTAATTCTAATATACATATCAGATTCTGTAACAACTTAATAAATATAGTTTGAAATTCTTACTAGATCTATCATGATCTAGAATCTAAATAATCACCAGTCCTTTTAGACTGGTGTGTGGCCTCCCATAATCGTAGCTGGCATAGTGGATGGTCCAGCTGTTGTATCTATAATAAGTAAATAATAAAATTAAATTAATTAAAGCATACATTTTTACAGTTCTAATAAAGTGTTTTGGTATAGATTTCTTACCAGTCTATCGACTATAATATGTGTGCCGATGGAGCCATCCATGTGCCTGATCGGATCTTGGTGGGTGGCTCGATTCTGTTGGGCCCTTTATCGCCTACTGACATACTCCTCACTATTCTACTGATCACAGAGGACCTCCTATATGTCTGCTCGCATCCAGTGATCCCTATAGGATTTCCAGTCTGATGGTGACTGAGAACCAAAATGCTTGATGGCGGACTGCTATAGGTTGTGTAGCCCATCTCGAAACCTACATGTGGCTACCTACTTGAAGATCAACCAGCCAGCATCCTCATCCTATGGAGATAAGAATCGTAGTACCCCTGCAAGTAAAAGCAAGCATGTATTAATAAATAGAATACGAACCCATTGTGAATTATTAAATTAAACACTTTTGACCAACCAAGAATATCTCTCAAGCTGTATCATGAGGTCCCAATGGCCAATTAGAGAATTCATTCACTTGTCCCGACATCAATCATCGGATGATCCCGATAATCACACAAGGCATGGAGCTCTCTGTAAATGTGCTGCAAAGTTAATTTTGAGCAATAAAGGTTAGACTCTACAATGACTAAATTTTAAACATATTCAGTAAAGAAATAATACTTACGGCCAGCTCTAAATGTGGATAAACTCTCAATCCTTCGGTCGTGTTGGAAGTGTTGTGAGCCGGGCGGATCCTCTACCATGCCTCAATGTCTGGGAACCGATCGCTGGTGCATTGACTGTGGGGTCACTAGCGACCCCCTATCATCCGAACCTGAGTGCAAAATATCTAATATAAAGAATATTATAATAGTTAGCAAAGGATAAAATAACATAAATGAGAATATCTAAAGTGTTAGAGTTTATCGTGGGATGTGAGGGGTGCATAACCCTGTGAGCTGGCCGCATAATCGCTCTCTCTTCGAGAGCTCTATCCTCTGCTAGCATGGCTCTGGCCTCTGAAAGACATGATGTATAATCTCTAAAAAAAAAAATAGATTCATTAAATTAATTATACAATTATGGATGGCAATGCAAGATTTAAAAAGATTCAAGGATTATATATTTAGCACTACTCATTGATCTCTTCAGATGTCTGGTACCCTTTGGATTCTTCTTTCGATTCTTCCTCTTCTTTCATTTTTTTTCTCTTCTTCCACTTTTTCCACCTCTTACTCTTCTTTTAGTTTTTCTTCCTCTTCTTGGATGGAATTGTCTTTTAAAATAAAATCAGTTAGATCTACCTCCTCATATGGGCCATCATGTACGAGAATTCCTGAAGCATCCAACTTGGCATCTATTGAATATCAATGAAACCCTAACGTTTCATCCTCCTGAAAGCATTTTGATAATTGAGGCTCTTCTTCTTCTTCGAGCGCGTAATGAATAGCTTGAGACTTAACCTTATATACAGTCTACCAAACTTTTCCTCCTCTCTTCCTTGATGGAAAAAGAGTATAATACACTCGAGCAGCTTGTTGGGCTAGGACAAAGGGGTCATTGATATATGCTTTTGATCCACATTTGATTTCAATAGGCCCGTATCATGGATCAACCTTCATACAATTGTTGGTATCAAACCATCGGCACTTTAACAGAATGACACTATTATCATTTAAGGGATAAGTCAACTTGATCACTTCTTTGAAGATTCCATAGTAGTCACTCTTCGCCTCTGCCCACCAGCTACCCTTTATATGCACACCGCTGTTCATTGTACTTTTATGTTCTCTATATTGCTGCATATGAAATTTGAAACCATTTATATTACAGTTATTATAACATGTCATGTACTTTGTTGGCCTATAACTTAATGGTCTTAGCTTTCTAAATATGAAATTACTGCCTTGTATGACCTACATATTATAAAAAAAAATAAATTAAAAAAATAAATTAAATAAAATGACAATGGTCACTTACCAGTTGATGGAATCAATTTGCAAAGTTCTATGAGCATTGAGTGAAAATTTCTTCCTCACTTATCATCGGATTGTCCCATCTCGGCATCTCATTATATTGTCTATATATGCATAAGATAAGTATAGGATGATAAGTGATTAAAGAGTTGAGATTATGATTAATACTTACTCAACATATAGGCCGACCTCCACGCAGTTTAGCAAAATATATATCTCTATCTATTGAAGTTCAGTATCAGTCAATACCCAACGAACCTCGTACCCAAATTCACGAGCAGGATAGGCAAATATTGAGATCTCCGTCTCTGATCCCTCACCACTATCATCATGTCAACCCATTTGAGTCAGCTTTGTCTGCACATTGGGGTTAAAGTACTGTCAGCTGAAATTTGAAATTTCTTCTATTATATAAGTCTCCACAATAGAACCTTTGACTCGAACTTTCTTTTTCATTTTATTCTTGAGACTGTGCATTTATCTTTCAAATGGATACTCCCACCTGTACTACACTGGTCCCCCACCCTAGCTTCATATGCCAGATGAATCGCGAGATGCTCCATGGAGTCAAAAAAGCTAGGAGGGAATGTTGGGTTCTGGTTGCATAGCGGAATATAGTTTTTAAAATTTTTACATGCATTCAACTATTGAAAATAAGTTTTAACACTTAAAAATATGCTAATCGGAATACAAAGCCTAAGACTACCATATTGATTACAATCAAATATTTCAAGCATGCAATGAGGTAAGAGTTTATATCTTCCTAAAGATAAGCATCCAGTGAACAATGATCTCCACAAGATAACAAAATGGATGTTCTTCAACGGTAATCCACATGAGAAAGATCAGGATCCTTCCCAATTTTGATGTAGTGCTGCAGCCTTCTTTTTAAGTTTGCTGCTATCTTTTTTGCTTCAGGAATGGGATGCACCACCACCTGATTGCCTTCTATCCTCCACCAAAACCATATCAGGGATCTTTTCTCAAAAGATCTTACCACATAATTTAGATTCAGATGTCCAATACTTGAACAATCTGAACCTTAGGACAAGCAACAATTTGCTTTCTATTTTCCTCTTTTCTATTTTTCTCCTCTTTTTCTTTCCTTTCTTTTCTGATTTTTTCCTACTTTTCCTCACATGATCCCACACCTAAGTCCCTTAGGATGGATGCCATATCCCATATGGAGTGCCCCTTAAATAAGGAATGAAGGGGTGTTTAACACAATTCCAAGGGGTGCCAAATATTGACATTCTACCTTACTCATGCGATGAATTAATTCATTGAGAAAATTAGTTAGGCATGGAAGTGATTAATAAGCAGAAGGACTCTTCCTTTCTATATTAGAAAATCAAGGTGCCATCAGATAGTGTACCCCATAAAGAACGACGTGGGATTTTAAGAAAGGAAGTTAAGGGGTCCTTCTGTCCATATGCTATCGAGAATAGACGAGACGACTGTGATTGGCATAATCAATAGCCGGGGTAGGGAATGAAGTAAATAGGGAGTCTTCCTTCCTAATGCAATAAAATGGGCATCCCATTTAATTTAACATGGAATAAATGGTGTGGAGGAGGTTGATTCAAATGGAACTCTTCCATACAAATCAGAAAAACCATCTAAAAGTCTATAGGTTCAAACCTAATCCAATTTAGGTCAAGGCAATAGGATTAGGGTTAGCAGAAACATCTTTACGCTAAATCCAATTGAGAACTTGGGTTAATTCATGTGCTAGCAATTTAATTAACACATAGAATTTATAATAAATCTAAATAGATTAAATCAAGATCAAATTTCTAATGTGTGTGACCCATTGGGTTCCATGTCAAGTCAGCAGTGGACTCAGCCTCATGACCTAAATCAATCTGATTAGATTAAGTCAGCCCAAATATATCAATTAATCAGAATACTTTTAAATTAATTTTTGAATTAATTTTTTTAAAATTTTTGTGAGATCACAAATCAAGATTGATGTTTAGCAACATATCATGACTACCCAAAAGACATAAAATTTGAATGGGAGCTAGTTGCCTCGTTCCCTCAAATTTGATCCGATTTAAATTCAATTTGAATTGTATGAACCCAAACTCCTCATTGTCTACAAAATAGACTAGAGAGTATTAAATTTTAATAAAATAATATCAATTATTATAATATTTAATACCTCTAGCAGCTTAAATTAAATATTCATCAGTTTCGAGATCCAAAAACTTACTTTTTATACAATGAATTTTGATTTAAAAATTATTTTTATGATCTAAAATTAGTGTTTGCATGAATTATTGGGCATGGATAGTTTTGCGTTAGGTCATGTAATTGAATTGCATCTTAGATTATGATTAAATCATATTGGGGTCAAAATCGATGTACCTATTGATTAAACTAAGTCAAGTATTGATTTAGGTTAGATCAATTAAGCTTATGATTCTATAAATATTGTAGAGTGAGTCGATTGAACCTCATATGTAGAATCTAGTCAATCTAAGGACCTAATTCGACTTCATGGTTTGAACCCGATTTACCTAAGTTGACTAATTGAAATCAATAAGTTATTTGGTGTCTCAGGTAAGTCTCGATCGATGATTTTTAATTGGGAGGCTACTCATCTAGACAATTAAGTCTATGTGAGTTAATGGCATATCCTCCCGTCGATCTCACTTATCTAGCCAACTGGATTATTAGATTCATTAGTTACTAAGGCATTTTGGTTTAGCCCATACCAATCAGATCGATTATGTGATGATTGATTAGAGGAGATCTGATTTAAATCTTCCTAATCAATATTAAGCCTTATGGTCTTCCACCATTGTAAAAGTGCAGGCATGGTACTGATGTTGACTGTTCTTGACTAGTTACAGTGGTTCAGTTGCATCGAAAATATATAACCACTCTACTAGTAAAGAGTTGCTCTAGAGTAAAGATGGGGTTGGGCCCAATATGTGTTATTTGAGGGACTCAATGATGACTTCACATTTGCTTATGAATGATGGGTCTGACTTAACTAAGAAGTGGGTCAATATATATTATCTGAGCTCTCATGAATTAGAGATCAAGTCATTGCAATATGCTTAGAGAAGCATCTGGGTAAAGAGTTGCCTATGCATCGATGTGCATATCACCAATAACTGTTAGATGAGGTGCATGGCATTGGTGGGACCGCAGCATCCACTAGAAACCTTGCATTGGTTGCATCCGATTTTTGCTTTCCATTCGGAGAGTGTCGGAGTCTATTTGCATCTAAAAGTCTTCAGAGCAAATATAAATTTAAGTACAAATATTTAACTAGAATCTCTACTCTCACAAATAAGCAATGTCGGTCTCTAACCCATTAGTCCACATCTTTAAAACTGTCTGACTGAAACAAATTTTAAGGACTAGATCAGAAACCTTAGGATAGTTCTAACATCTGAGAAGATTGGATATGTACTCGATCAGGATGCTCTAGCTTTACCAGTTTGTCTTACGACAGAGAAAAGAGCTGCTTTGGATAAGTGGACGGATGATGACCTTAGGTTGAAGTGCTATGTACTGGCTTCTATATCAAATAAGTTGTAGAGTTAGCATGAGCACGTACCCACTGCTCATGCCATGATCACTCACCTACAAGATTTGTACGATGAGCAGAGCTGGACCACAAGCTTCGAGTTATCCGAGCGGTTGTTCAATATAAAGATGCGCGATAGGTAGTCAGTCTACGATTATTGTATGACAATGATCAAAGATCTTGAGGAGCTTGAGAAGCTCGGGCTCACTATGCAGAGGGAGGTAAAGATAGATTTGATCCTCCAATCCCTAACTAGTTCATTTGGATAGTTTATCATAAACTACCATATGAACAAATTGGACTGCAACTTATCCGAGTTGGCCAATATGCTGATCACTGCTGAAGGTACCTTAAAAGGTTTAAGGCACTCTATCCTGGAGAACCTAAAGAAAAGGGATGAAATACCTTACGAAGGCATGCTCATAATAGAATATAACCTAATGGTTCTTTTACTTCTAGTTGGGTATTGGACTCTAGTTCGAGTGTACACAAATGTGCTTCAATACAGGGTCTAATAGGAAGTAGGAGGTTGAGGCAATGTGACATGATCTTTCGGATCGACAATGGAGTAAAAGTTGCTACAGAAATAATTGGAACCTATCCTCTTCGATTACCATCAGGCTTTAGATTAGATTTAAAAGACTGTTATTTTGTTCCTATAGCTAGCCAAAATTTGATTTCGATTTCTATACTAGCACAGAATGAATTTATTTTTTAATTTAATAAAGACTATCATTTTATTTATTTACGAAATAAATTGATTATATCTGATCTTTTGATTGATAGTCTTTGTCACTTGTATGTTGATGCTAATGTAAACCTAAATGAGCAAGTAGTAAGTACCGTAGGCCAAAAGAGATCCAGAGATGAGTTTAACCATAAGTACTTATTGTTAAAAAATATGTCCCAAAGCTAATCGTCAGTCTGTTGACGGTTGTACTATTTGATATAATTGTATATGAATTAATTAATAAAATATTTATTTGATAATTTTGATCCTAAGCTTGTATATCTTCTATATCAAACTTCTGTATTATGATAAAAATCTTTAGGACTATTTTAAATCAATAAAGAAAGATTTATTGTTTAGTCCTTAAATGAGTTCGCGATCAAATGATATGCTATTACTAAGATGATAGACATATTAAGTATAGATCGTTGTGTGCCATATAGGTTGTTGTCTTCTTAACCAAGAAGTGTGGAGATGCTGGTATGGCATGCAGGTGAAATGTATGAGTATATTTCACTGAACGTGATCAACTTCAGAGCACTCTACTGTCAAGAGTCACTCTGAAAGGATATGAGTATAAGTGTCCCTCCGATCTAAGATCACCACAGTGACTTGCAAGCAACTCACTGTACTTTGATATCAGACTACCTGAATTTTTAATTCAAGATTGAAAGATTTTTGGGTACAGTCAAGTATTTGTGAAGTCGGTGCATGAATCAAGATGAAATTGATCACTCCAAAAGATTGGAGAGAATGCTTTGTGTTTCAATTTAGTAAGACCTTGGCCAGGGCAATCCTTGTGAGGAGTCACAGGATTTATTAGGTTGAGACACATAATGGATGTACTGTTAAGAGTTGATAGTTTAAATGCTAAGTCATCCTAGTATCAAGGGTCAAAGGGATGAATTATACGATAACTATATCCAAATAGATTTTTGAGTGTTACTTTATATACATTCGGCCTATTCGGATGTCGGGTATCATTGTTAGATGGTTACTCCGATTGGTATAGAAATCTATTTTTATATTATCGGATTAGGTTCAAACCTATGGGATCATACACATTAGAAATTTCTCTCCGATCACATGGCTATTCTGATGAAAAATCTCACTGGACGGGGACTCTGCTGAAGAGTCCCACTAGATGGAGACTCTATCATTAATGGAGGATTAATTAGTGATTAGATCATTAATTAGCTCAATTTTATTGAGCATTAAAATCTGGATTAAGTTTGATTGAATTGGATTCAATCAGATCAGGTTTGATTAGGTTATGAGATAACCTAATTGGTAAGAGAAAAATGATCCTGATTTGATCGGATCTATGGCTCAATTAATTTGATGATTTGATTAGATTTAATTAAGATTATATATATCTAATTAAATTAGATTCAGCATATTTTATTTGGGTCTAATTGGATTGGATTTGAAGGAAATCCAATTGGCTAAACCTTAGAGTCCCAGATGAATAGGATTCTCTCCCTTACGCCACCTAAAAGATCTCACGTCTTTTCTCACCACACAAAATCAATTTATGTATGAGAAAATTAGAAGCTAACCCTTCTTTTATCACCCATTAAGAATAAGATTTGGTTGGTTTCGAATTGAATTCAAAATGGTTTGAATTTCAACCTAAAATCCTATCCCTATCCTTCCCCATATCGGCTTCTTTTGAAGGCACCTATTGTGTGCGAGAAAAAATAATATTTTTGATTATTTTCTATATCTAAATTTTTCTCATACATCTTTCTTTAAGTCAAATAAGGGTGAGAAAAAGTTGAAGTCAAATTAAAATTCAAAATGATTTGAATTGCAACAAACTCTAGCTCTTATCTTATTTTATCTATTTTGTGCGACAACAATAAAAAGGCTACAATTTTGTGCACCAACTGATGAGAGCTTTTCACCATGAGATACCAGAAGGAGAGAGGGGCCAAAAACCTTCTTTGGGTTGTGAAGTTTGGGTGGGCTTCTATTTTTCTTGGCATGAACAAAGGAGGAGATCGATCTCCTCTCGGGTGAGAGACCTAGAACTGTTCAAGGATTTCTGGGTGAGGAAAAAATCAAAGAGAATAGAGTCTTCATCAAATTTTCCTTTACCATCTAGCATCCTCCTCTGATCTATCTTCGACATTGAAAAGATCTAAGGTAATCAAAAAAAGAGATCAAATCAAATCTGCCATTAGAAGCCGATTACGTGAGCTAGCACTCCCGTAGAGGATTGATCGGTTCGAGGGTCTTGTGTGGACTATCCGTAGAGATTGGATGCTTGTGCGGCTGCGAGCGACTAGAGAAAACTTTCAAATCTATATTCTCAATCATGAAGTTTGACTATCTATGCTCAGGTATTGGGTTCGGAATCTTAAAAGTGGTAGATTAGATCTATTACTAAATACTGTTTTTGATTCACATGCTTATCATTTTAGATTCAGATTTTTATGCATATAAATTCATATCATTAATCTATTTATAAGAGTTTCAAGATCAGATCTTATGTATATATTTATAGATTAAATAGTTTAATATAATATTTTTTATTATAAAATTTTTAAAATGTATGCATGAAACTCCTACACATCCCAACAGTGGTATCAAAGCCACGATTCGATATGACATGATATTATATATATTTAGATATATAATTTAATTTATATTAGATTTGATATATGATATTTAGGTCTGATCATACTAACTGATATAAAATTATCCTATTGTAAGGTTTACCTCTTACAGTACAAAAGTTATCCTAGTTTGTGCTGATCTTTATAAAATCTGATTTTAATTTGAAGCATGTGAAATTTATTTATGATGATTATTATTTAATTTTGATATGATCAAAATATAATAATCAGATCTAAAATAATTTAGATTAGATCTAAATTATTTAGATTAGATGATCTGAGTAGTGAAGTAATCGGATCGGATTTGTCACCAGCCATCCGATCATAAGAGGTAATAGAGATTAGATCTCTCTTTTTTTTATTCAATTGGATCCTCTTATAATGTGTAGGGATGCCATTATGACTATATCCCATGAAGATGAATGCGAAAAAAAAATTTATTTTTCTGCAAAATCTTAGGATTGTGTATGTGATACATTATATAAAAAATAGTTGCATCTAATCTTTGTGTTGGTGCAGAATTCCATCGAAATCGAAGTTGTTGGAGTTGAGATGACCGCGATCGCCATCGGGACCTGCAAGGGAAGTCTAAACCAGAGTTGGAGGTGCTCCGGCAAGATCCTCCGATGCTCAAGTTAGTACTCTGCTTCAACAAAAATAGAGTGCTCGAGTGAAAATTTTAGTAGAGTTTTAAGATAGAGTTTTTGAGCTTAGAGAAGAACGTATCTGGGGGTCTTCTTTTTATAGATGGAGAGCGTAACTGATTGACAGCGACGTCTGTAACTGCCTGGTAGTGGGCAGTTCAGAGCCGCACGGAGTTTGTTACGGAGAGTAGTGGCGTCAGGGGTCGTTCAGGGCCACGTGGAGTTTGTTACGGAGAGTGGGGTGGTGTCTGTTGTCGCGACTTGCCAGAGAGTGGTGGAGCCATGTAGAATCCATTGCAGAGAGTGGAGTAGGATAGTGGCCATTATCGTGACTTGCTAGAGAGTTCGGATCTATCGGCTAGAGCTCGGTTGGGATATCTGATGGAGTGGAATGGCTCTCTACCCCATCGATCTAGGAGAAGCTTGGATATTTTTGAGGTTGCTGACGAGTCTACTATTATCGGATGCCTCAGGCGCTGATGCCACAGGCGGGAGTCATCTGCTGTAGAAGCTTGAATGGAGACTTTTCGTTGGTGAAGTTCGGTAGGAGTTCGATTGCTAGAGAAGTCCATCTGGAATTCGCCTGATGTGGAAGATCGTCTGAAGATTATCCATCGGAGAAGTCCAGTTTCATGAAGAATCTGGCGGAGGGTCGACCGACGGCAGACTTCGGATGGCGTTGGGAAGGTTCGACAGACACCGGAGGTGATCGGTCATTGTAGGAATCCAGTTGCCGGAGTCCGTCCGTCGTAGAAGCTCGTCCGATATCCATCCGCTACAGAAGTTCGGATGGAGTCTGATTCTTGTAGAAGGCTGAAAGAAGACCGCTTATTGTAGAGGCTCAGTTGAAGATCGGTTGTTGTGGGAGCTCGGAGTAGCGACCTGGTCGGTGGGTCCTGTCCCATTGTAGAAGCTCGTCTGGGATCCGGCTACGAAGAAGCTCGGCTAAAGTCTACCTGTAATAGAAGTTCGGAAGAAATGTGTTTACAGTAGAGGCTCGAATGAAATTTGCTTACAATAGATATCCGGGGTAGACCGCCTGCGGTAGCAGTTCGGAGTAGACCGCTCGTAGTAGAAGTTCGGAGTAGACCGCTCGTAGTAGAATTTTGGCTCTCGTAGGAGCTCGGTTGGAATTTTAAAGGCGGTCGACCATCGTAGAAACTTGGATGGAGTCTGATTACTGTAGAAATCTCATTGTCAGAGAAGCTCGAATATTGACGAAGTTCGAAAGAAGTTTGGAGAATAGTTGATCACTGTAGAAGGTTGGCTGATAGTGAAGCCTAGAGAGCCTTTGGAGCGGCCCGGTAGATGAATGGAGAAGCTCATTGTTGGAGAAGTCTGGAAGCTCGGACGGTCGAGGGGGTTCAGAGAGACGCCACACAAGGTCGGAAGCCAGAAAAGTCCTGGAAGGGTCGGTCCTTTACAAACTTCGGCTGGGGGTATTTTATACCCAACACCAGTTCCCCTACTTTCGAGTTTGGGTTTCGAAAGAAGAAAGTACAAAAAAATTTTCACAACCGAAGTTGCCGCCCTCGATTTCCACCCTCGATGGTTGTCAGATATTTTGGTGTTTGGCGCGCTGGTGTCGGAGCTTTTCAAATCAAAGCAATCCAAAAAGATTTTTTTGAAATTCCCACTGGGGTGTGGCTCTAGGTACAGCACAATAATGACTTTGTCAGCTGTCAGCCATTTTCGGCAGCCTGTCATAGTGAGTGGGATATGCGGCAAGTGTAGGTCGGTCAGAGGAGATCCGCGATCATAATTGCTCCGGGCTCTGTTGCCTATTTAAACACGTCCTCCTCCTTCAAGGGTTTCACTTTGCCTGAGAGAGTCCCTCGGTCCCCTCCTTTTTTCTGAGAGCTCTAGCCTCCTTTAGCATCCTTCTCGGCCTTAGGCGTCCTCCGGGTCGACTTCCATCATCCTTGTCGTCTTCCTGCACTCCTCGGGCCAACCTAGGTTAGTTCCGAAACTTCTTGCAATTTTTCTGTTCTTTCTTCTTCGTATTCCATTCGTTTAGCTTCCTCGAGAGCTTGTTTGCTATTTTTCTTGATTTTTTTTGGGATTTTTATGGCTTCTATTTGATCCAAAATATCTTCCGATATCTCTTCTTCTAGCGGTTCTAGGAGTTCGTCAGCCCCAGTTTCCCAAAGTCCTTGTATCGTAGATGGACCCATAGCCAGGACTGAACCTCGTCTGGTCTTTGCATCGGACATCATCCCTAGCTCTTTGACTCCGGATGAACTCTCACTGATAAGGATTCAGTATGGAGTTCCTCCAGAGTACGAGCTGGAGCTTCCTGGGCCAACTGACCGGGCTAGCGCCCCTCCTCTCGGTCGCTTCTGTCGGTACCAAGAGGCCTTCCATGCCAGACTTCGGCTTCCACTTCCGTCTTTTGTCGTCGCCCTCTTTCGTTTTCTGAATATTTTTCTAGTCTCAGTGGCGCTAAACTCCTTTAGGTTTTTGATAGGATTTCTTTCTCTTTGTAGTTTAGCTGAAGTTCGGCCGACTCTTTCTTTGTTTAGAAATTTCTACACCTTCAAGCGTCATCCCTCGGCAAAGGACTGATGGTACTTCTTCCCTCAGTTTGGTAGAAAGGGGTTGCTGAAAGGCGCCGCCTCTTCTATCCACTATTGGAAGGAGAGGTTCTTCTATGTTCGATGCCCAACCTTGGAGCTAGGATTACCCCCTTGGGGCTCTCTGAGGGATTTCGTCCGTCGGGCTTCTAGCCTGGAAAGGGACGACCTCGATGTGGCGAAAATTCAGTGCAGGGGTAAAATGGTAATTTTAACACTTTTTCAAAATTATGATTTTACAGTGAAAAAATATTAATTAATCTAATTAATTAACATGAATTTATCCTACACTAGGATCTAAATATGATATATAGCATACATTCATTTAAATTTGAAATTCAAATTCGAACAGTAAACACTTTACTGTAATGTGTTCAGAACACAATACCTTTGTGCGGGTAGTAGATCACCGTAATCTGATCACCGTTGGGAGAGTCTGATCATCGTGATGCAGCCACACAGCGTGTCTGGTGTCTGCGGATTGTCCACACGAAGTTCTCGGTCTGATCGACTCCTCACGAGTGCTAGCTCGTTGTAGAGCCCTTTTGACGGTCGATGCTGATCGAACTCCTTCGATCGATGTCTGTCAATTTTTCAGACACTCCAGATCGTCAACAGACGTGCTTGAGAGGATGTTGAAGATCTTTCTGAGATTTTTTGGGCTCACGACATTCGTAGCTCGCTTTCTCACTTCCCGAACCCCAGGCTAAAACTCTAGGAAACTCACCGAAAATCTTGCACCCACTTTTCTTTCTTTTCTTTTTTTTCTCTTGGAATGATATGGACTTCCTTCTCATGCACAAAACTTCCTCATGCCCCAAAATTTTTCTCCAAAAAATCTTCTTTCTACACGCCCCACTCTTCTCCTCCTTTTATAACAACGTCAAACGTCTTATCCAAAAGAAAGGATAAAGATGAGTAATTACACATTTGAATTCAAATCAAATTTTGAATTCAAATAGACACCAACTCATCCCTTATCTACTAAAGGCATGAGGCATGGCTTAAATTATGCATGGAGTGATTTCATGAGAAATATTTTTCTCATGTAATAAATGGGGCGTTAAAAAAGGGATAAGGCGCAAAGATTGATTGCCCATTCAAATTCAAACTTTATTTTGAATTTGAATGGCCAACCAATCATCCTTATCCATTCAATTGGCACATTAAAGTGGGGCGTGGAGAGGGCTTGGCATGAAGAAAAAATTCATGAGAAGTTCCTTCTCATGAATTCAAATGGGTGCAATGGAAGTGAGGTGGCGCATGGAGATTGGGTCAAGGTGGTTTCATTATTTAAACCAACCTAATTGAACCAAATAAGTTAGGTCAAATTAGACTAATTTAAATCCAAATTAATTAGGCTCAATAAAATCTTAATCAAATCAGAAATTGACTAAGCCCAACCCTTGATCAAATCAGGGATCAAACCATCTCGACGATTAGGTCAACTCTTAACCTAATCGGGTCAAACCCAACTGAATCCAATTCAATTAGACTTGATCTAAAAATAATTACTCAATCAAATTGAGTTAATTAGTGATCAAATCACTAATAAAATCCTCATAAATACTTTGTGCAAATCTGATGGGCAATCGGGCATCAGAATTCATCGATATGTAACCCTGATCGAAAAGTCCCAACCAGTGGGACTCTTGACCCCGGTACCCATAATGTGTGAAACTCATGATCAGCGAATCCTAATTCTCGATCACTGAGCCCAAACATGTAGGATTCTACACCAGCCATCAGATCAGATAGGAACTTCTAATGTGTGTGATCCCGCAGGTTCGAACCTAAGCCGGTAGCACAGGAACCAATTCATGTACTAATCGAAGTGACCATCTAGCAATGGTACCCGACATTCGGATAGGTCGAAGAGTCACAATCACAACACTCAGAACCTACATGAATATGGTTACTGTATAATTCATCCTTTTGACCCCTGTGTTTAGGACGACTCAGGGTTAAACTGTCAACCCTGATCAGATCATCCGAATCGTGCTCAACTCAAACAGTCCTATGACTCCTCACAAGGACTACCCTGGCTAAGATTTTGCTAAATTGAAACACGACTGTACACAGCTCCTAAACTGGGGTGGTCAATCCCATCTTGACACACGCACCAACAAGTCAAGTACTTGACTACACCCAGCAGCCTTCCATCACTGAATTAAAAATTCAGGTAGTCCAGTGCCTAAGTGCAGTGAGTTGCTTGCAAGTCACCGTGGCAGTCTTAGGTTGGAGGGATATTTATACCCATATTCCATCGGAGCAAATCTTGACAGCAGAAATAGCTCTGAAGTTGGTCACGTTCAGTGCAGATGTACCCTTACATCTCACCTGTATGCCATACCAGTGTCTCCACACTCATTGATTAAGAGGACAACAAACCTATATGGTACATAATGACCTATGCTTGATAAATATTGTCATCCTTAGTAACAACATATCATTTGGTCACGAACAGATTTAAGGACTAAACGACAAAACCTCCTTTGTCAAGTCTAAATAGTCCTAAGTATTTCACCACAACATAGGAGTTCATTAGAAGATGAAACATTTTATGATGAAAAATGCTAAAATAATTTTTATTAATTCATAATTCATGTACAAATACAAAAAAATGAGCACAACTGTCAACAGGCGGACGATTGGCTTTGGGACACTATTCCCAACAATCTCCCACTTGGCCTAAAGCCAATTGGTGCAGTATCTAATACCCATCTTCGACTTGTAGTTGTTGAACTTTTTCACCGCAATGACTTTAGTGAATGGGTCGGCCAGGTTCTCCTTCCCGTCGATCTTCTAAAGATTGACGTCACCTCGATCCATAATTTTCCAGATGAGATGGTAGCGGCGCAGAATATGCTTCGTCCGTTGGTGTGCCTTTGGTTCCTTCACCTGAGCAATGGCTCCAGAGCTGTCACAGTCGAGCAAAACTGGACCAACAAGGGAGGGTGCTACTTCGAGCTCGGTGATGAATTTTCTCAGCTACACCGCTTCTTTGGCAGTATCTGATGCAGCGACATACTCTGCCTCACAAACTAAATCAGCCACTGTGTGCTGCTTGGAACTTTTCAGTGGATAGCCCCATCATTAAGGGTAAAAATAAATCCTGACACATTTTTACTGTCATCGTGATCAGACTGAAAACTAGAGTCTGTAAACCCTATAAGTCTTAAGTTCAATTTACCATAAACAAGTCACTGGTCCTTAGTATTTCTTAAATACTTCAGGATGGTTTTAACAACCTTCCAGTGATTCTCCCCTAGATCAGATTGGTATCTACTCACTACCCCTAGTGAGTATGCCACATCTGGTCGTGTACATGTCATAGCGTACATGATACATCCCACTACCGAAGCATATGGAATCCTACCCATACGCTCTCTCTCTTGAGGTGTTGTCGGACAATCCCTCTTCGAGAGAGAAATTCCATGGCCTATCGGAAGATAGTCTTTCTTGAAATTCTCCATGCTGAACCTCTTCAGCATAGTATCAATGTACGTGGACTGAGATAAACCAAGCAACCTTTTAGATCTATCCCGATAGATCCTCATCCCTAGGATGTAGGAAGCTTCTCTCAGATCCTTCATGGAGAACTGTGATGACAGCCAAATCTTTATTCCCTGTAATGCAGGGACATCATTCCCGATTAAGAGAATGCCATCCACATACAATACGAAAAATACTACTACTGGACCATTAGCCCACTTATAAATGCAGGACTCTTCTCCATTCTTAATGAAGCCATATGTCTTCATCGTCTTATCAAAACGTATGTTCCAACTCTGTGATGCCTGCTTAAGTCCATAAATGGACCTCTGTAGCCTGCACACCTTAGACTCATCTGTGGATATGAATCCTTCAGGTTGTATCATATACACCTCTTCATCCAGCTCTCCATTTAGGAAAGCTGTCTTCACATCTATCTGCCAGATTTCATAGTCCAGATGGACAGCTATCGCAAGCATAATCCGAATAGATTTAAGCATTGCCACAGGAGAAAACGTCTTGTCATAGTCTATACCATAACGTTGACGATATCCCTTGGCAACCAGATGGGCTTTATAGGTTTCCACCTTTCCGTCTGTGCCTCTCTTCCTCTTGAAGACCCACTTACACCCTATGGGTTTTACTCCTTCGGGTGGGTCAACCAATGTCCACACATCGTTGACCTTCATGGACTCCATTTCAGATTTCATGGCCTCTAGCCATTTCTCAGAGTCGGGTCTCTGCATTGCATCCATGTAGGTGATCGGATCCTCATCGTTTTCATCAAGTTCGATAGGATCGTCGTTCCGAATCAAGAAACTATAGTATCTGTCCGGTTGACGTGGTACTCTACCAGATCGCCTTAAGGGTGCTTGAACAATGGGCTCCAAATCTGATCTAATCAAATCCAGTTCAGGTTCAGCAACTTGTGTCGGTTTTTCCACCTGTCGAACTTCGTCAAGTTTGACCTTAGAGGCAACAGTCCCTTCACCAAGGAACTTTTTTTCCAAAAAAATTGCCTTAAGGCTGACAAACACCTTTTGCTCATCAGCCAGGTAGAAATAATACCCTTTGATCTCTTTTGGGTATCCTATAAAATTACACTTGTTAGACCTAGGTCCTAGCTTGTCCATAATTAAACGTTTAACATAAGCCGGATACCCCCAAACCCTAAGATGCGAGAGTACTGGCTTACGTCCTATCCATATCTCATATGGCATTTTGGTTACAGACTTACTCGAAACTCTATTTAGAAGGTAACAAGCCAATTCGAGCGCATATCCCAAGAGGGAGATCGGCAGACTAGCAAACCCCATCATGGATCGAACCATGTCCAACAAGGTCCGATTTCTCCTTTCAGATACACCATTATGTTGTGGTATTCTAGGAGGAGTCCATTGAGAGAGAATCTCATTCTCCTCAAGATATGTCAGAAAATCATTGGAAAGATATTCACCTCCTCGATCAGATCGAAGAGTTTTAATACACTTCCCAGTTTATTTTTCTATCTCATTTCGGAATAGTTTGAATATTTCAAATGACTCCGATTTATGCTTCATTAAATAGACATACCCATAACTCGATAGGTCATCTGTGAAGGTTATGAAGTAGAAATATCCACCTCTTGCACTTGAGCTCATGGGTCCACATACATCAGAATGTATCAGACCCAAGAGTTCACTGGCTCGCTCACCTTTTTCAGTAAAAGGTGATTTGGTCATTTTACCAAGAAGACAGGACTCATAGGTTGGAAGTGATTCACAATCACCTACTTCAAGAATTCCTTCTTGAGCCAATCTGTTTATCTTGTTCTTATTGATATGACCTAGCCTACAGTGCCAAAGGTAGACTTCTGACACATTATCTATTCTAAGGTGTTTACCGGAGGTTTGAACCATATTAACAGATTGTGATAGAAAGTAAATTCTATTATTAAGTTATCCAACAAACATTGCAACTGTTGGGTGGATGTTTGGCCAGGACACCACCTCCCAAGATCTTTTCAGTACCTCGCGATGCAGCAGGAAGAAAGAAGAAACAAAATAAAAGAAAAATAATCAAAATACGTGGATCAGCCACAAAAGGGCTCGCCTCCACGGGACATGCAAACTTCACTATGAAAAAAAAAATTTACAAGAGGAGACCTCACCCTCAACCCTTGTACACTCAATTCTCTCTCACCTGAAGTTTTCCTCACAAAAGCTCTCTCTCTCTTGGAAGACCCCTTGAACCCCTGAAGTGCCTGGCGACCGCTGTCCAGGAGCCTCCTACTCCTTCTCTCTCAGCACTTTTGCCTGTCTCTTGGTTCCGTATGGCTTTGTACGGTGCAAAAATCGATCCACCATCCTCTCTGTTATCGATCAGCTCTTTTTAAAGGGTTAAAAACTTGATTAGAGAAGGATTAGGAGTCCTAAACAAAGCCAGATAACCCCTGGACCGTCGGATCAAGATCGGGAGCCACCCACGCCCTCAGATCGCTCTCCGATCCATGGAATAGTGTCGTGGACCGTGAGAAATGCGTGGGAAATGCCCACGTGGTCCACAGGCCCAGCTGTGGACCGCTCGATCCATGGTGGACTGGTGCAAAGGGCCAGCAGGGCCGACCCGCTCCCGTGCGCGGGCCTGCGTGCGCCTGGGCCGCGCGCCCGCCTGGGCCGCGCACCAGGCTGGGCCGCGCACCCGCCTGGGTTGCTCATCCCATGCGGGCTTGGGTCGCACGTCCCGTGCGCTGCCGCCTGCGGCCGCACCGCTGCCGCCCACCATTGGTCGCCGGCAGTCCTCTACCACCTCGAATCTCGTACTGACTTCAAAAGCTCATATCTCCTCCATCCGAGCTCCGTTTCAGGTGATCTTGGTCTCGTTGGACTCCATTTTTCATCGCAAACCTCACTGTGGGCTCAATGTGGGCTGAATCTCGAGGCATCAAATCCTAACAATCTTCACCTCGACTCGATATTCGGCCTCCTCCAAACTCTGAGAGTTTCTGGATCTCCTCGCCCCCATGCCCTGGGGCAATCGCCTGCTGATCATGGATGGGCAAACATGGGAGTCGAGCCAGGCTGCTCGATCCCATCTCCATCATATGCTGTGCTCCTCCTGTCCTGAGACATGCTCGGGGTATCATCCTACGGTAATAGGAATCTCACCTTGCGACGTCGCCTCTCATCCTCCCGAGTCTCCTGTCTCGTACCCGATCCACCTCCTGGAGCTCCACCTCACTCTGGGCTCCGCCTGGCTCCCGAAGCTCCACCTCGCACTGGGCTCCCTGCCAGGTAATAATGTCCTCTGCTCCCCTTCTTCCCCTCCAGCATAATCCTATTGCCGCGTAACACCCTTAGGATTCCTCCACCAGCTACCATCCTGTAGTCTCTCGAATCCAGTCTGCTAAGTGAGATAAGATTCTGCCTGAAATTGGGTATGTATCGGACCTCCCCCAATCTCCTCATTGCACCATCATGTGTCCTCCAGCTGACCGTCCTAATGCCTCTGATCGCACAGCTCGATCCATCCGGCAGATATACAGTGCCCTCACTGTTCTCTAGGGAGTCAAACTGCTCCTCTCTGCAACATACATGATAGGGGCATGCAGAATCTAATATCCACTGCTGGGAAGAAGTAGATACCTCGTCAGATATCTCCAGGACATCTCCATCTAAATCGCTGCCGGCCGTCGCTACAGCAGCCACCATCCGATTTTTGAGTTGAGGGCAATCTCTGGCTAGATGCCCTAACTCCTCACACCAGTAACATCTGGTTTTGCTCAAGTCCCTCCTAGACTTAGACCGCCCTCATTGCGATCTCTTGTCGCTCTGTCTACCACCTCTTGCTCCTCTAGAAGCCACCAAAGCTGAGCTATTGCCACCTGAGCTCGAAGCTGGGTTCTCTCTCCTGAGAACCTTATTCTGGAGTATCGCCACGGTGACCTCATCTATTTTGATAGTGCTCTTCCCCACTAGAAGAGCAGTTACCAAGGACTCATACGAAGGGGGAAGTGACGCCAGCAAAACCAGCACCCTGGTCTTCTCCTCAACATTCTCGCCAACGCTGAGGAGGTCGGTGAGGATCTTCTGGAAGTGGCTCAAATGCTTCTGCACGCTCTGTCCCTCAGTCATCCGCAATTGGTAAAACTGCCTCCAGAGGAAAAGTGTGTTGGTGAGACACTTCGCCATGTACAACTCCTCGAGCTTCGACCACAGCACCGTCGGAAAAGTCTCGCTCAGCACATGGATCACCACTTCATCCACCAGGTACATATGGATGATACTCACCATCTGCATCTGTAGCCATTTTCAATCCCGCACCTCCATGGTGGTTGGCTTCTCATCGCACAAGAGAGCATTGATCAACCCCTGTTGGATGAGCACGTCCTTCACCCTTGCCTGCCACAAGGAGAAATTGCTCTTACCATCAAACTTGTTGATCTCTATCTTGATTGTTCCTGTCTTCTCCATCTTCAGTCTTGCTCACCACCGCTGCAATCTGCATCCTTGAACCACCTTGCTCTGATACTACTTATTGGGTGGATGTCTGGCCAGGACACCACCTCCCAAGACCTTTTCAGTACCTCACGATGCAGTAGGAAGAAAGAAGAAACAAAATAAAAAAAAAATAATCAAAATACGTGGATCAGCCACAAAAGGGCTCGCCTCCACAGGACATGCAAACTTCACTATGAAAAAAAAATTTTACAAGAGGAGACCTCACCCTCAATCCTTGTACACCCAATTCTCTCTCACCTGAAGTTCTCCTCACAAAAGCTCTCTCTCTCTTGGAAGACCCCCTGAACCCCTGAAGTGCCTGGCGACCACTGTCCAAGAGCCTCCTGCTCCTTCTCTCTCAGCACTTTCGTCTCTCTCTGGGTTCCGTACGGCTTCGTATGGCACAAAAACCGATCCACCACCCTCTCTGTTACCGATCAGCCCTATTTAAAGGGTTAAAAACTTGATTAGAGAAGGATTAGGAGTCCTAAACAAAGCCAGATAACCCCTGGACTGTCGGATCAAGATCGGGAGCCACCCACGCCCTCAGATTATGCTTTGGTCTACGAAATAGTATCGTGGACCATGAGAAATGCATGGGAGGCACCCACGCGGTCCACAGGCCCAGCCGTGAACCGCCTGGTCCACGGTGGATCGGTGCAAAGGGCCAGCGGGGCCGGCCTGCTCCCGCGCACGGGCCTGCGCGCGCTTGGGCCGCGCGCCCGCTTGGGCCGCACGCCAGGCTGGGCCATGTGCCTGCCTAGGTCGCGCATCCCATGCGGGCCTGGGTCGCGCATCCCGCACGCCGCCGCGTACGGCCGCGCCGCCGCCGGTCGCCGGCAGTCCTCCGCCACCTCGAATCTCGTGCCGACTTCAAAAGCTCGTATCTCCTCCATTCGAGCTCCGTTTTGGATGATCTTGGTCTCGTTGGACTCCATTTTTCACTACGAACCTCGTTGTGTACTCAATATGGATTGAATCTCGAGGCATCAAATTCTAACAGTAACACCATTCAAAATGATATTGCAAATGTTTCCTTTTATTAAAAATTGATAACCGTTCATGGCCAAAATGCCTACAAAAATAATATTTAATAAAAAGCTTGGATAATAGTGACATTCACTCAGAATTATGTTTCGAGAATTGATTACAAGGTTCATGATTTCTAATGCTAGAACTGAAACATTGCTTCCATCTCCAACGTTCAGGAATCTCTCATCTTCATCAAATCTCCTACTGACCTGCAGACCCTGCATCAAATTGCAAATATGATAAGGGCTTCCGGTATCCAATACCCAGGCATTTGTATCACAAATGGAAAAGTTGCAAGGTGTTATCATATAAGTACCTTGCTTCTTCTTCGGCCTGTTTGGGTCCAGGGAGGCAATGTATAGAGGACAGTTCCTCTTCCAGTGCCCCTGCATCTTGCAAAAGAAGCACTCCACCTGGCTCTGGTCGGGCTTGCGCTTCTTGGTCTGACCCTGTGGAGACGTCCCAGCATGCAGCTGCACCTTCTTATTCTTCTTCTTCTTGTTCTTCTTCTTCCCTTTCTTAAAGGGTCGATGACCAGAAGAAGACCCTCCCACATATTCACCGACTCCTTATGGAGCTGGTGATTCTTCTCAAAGTTTTGCAGCAACCCCAACAAGCTGTGGTAGTTCACTGCAGGCTTTGTCATCCGAAAATGAGTAAGGAAGGGGAGGAAGGACTTGGGCAATGAATTAAGGATCGCATCCTTACCGAGCTACTCGTGCAGGGAAAAGCCCAGTTTACTTAGGTGCTCAATCATTTCGATCATGTACAGTACATGATCAGTGACTGAGGCTCCATCTCTCATTCGAGCATTGAAAATGGCACAACTAGTTTTGTGCCTTTCAACGTCGTCAGGCGTGCCAAAGGAGTCGTTTAACATTTGAAGCATCTCCTGTGGCTGGGTGTTCTCGAACCTGCGGCTGAACTCATCATTCATTGCCGCCAGCATAATGCACCGAACGGTGGTGCGGTCATTGAGCCACTTCTGATAAGTATCTCTAACCGTCCCTCTAACGTTCGGGGTGGTTCCTCAGGTACCGGATCTGTTACTACATAAAGGATCTACTCATGCTCAAGGATGATTTTAATTTTCGATACCAGCTATCGAAATTAGGTCCCATGAGCTTGTCATTATCTAATAATGATCGGAGCGACAGGGTAGTGGCCATAGCTGCATAAAAGAAAACCAGACTTCTATTAGTATATAAATTATAAATACTAAAGACTTGGACTTTAGTCTAAAGTTTCTCCCAGTATTTTTACGAACTGGTAGCCTCAACCTCCAATTCGAGGAATTACTTTAATTCCTTAGTGGGTACTAGAATCCACACAGACTACACATGAGCCCAACTTTGGTTGGTCAACCTATGTGCATCTATGGGTAGGTTCATAACCAGTTATTTCTCTAAACAAATTCTAGTAATTGATTTTGCCCCAAAACCTAATTAGTAGGCTTTGGCCTCCACTGAAAAGATCTGGTTAGGTCCATCCATTAACATGATTTGATTTGGTGAATCGGACCAATAAATGATCAGGCCCAACTTTGGCCGACCAACCTGACCACCATCAGAAAGACTCAAACCAAATTATCATATTATGAATGATAATTCCATTAGTCAATAAGCACCAGGCCTTTGGGCCTCCATTGATTATTAAACTAATGGACTCATTATCACTCACTTAATGGGAGGCTATGACTTAGTTATCAATATAACTTAATCATTTTTAGGGATCTAATAATTTTTGAGGATTTTATTAAAGGATAGATGAGAAGAAAATATCCAGTCAATTTCAATCCTCCCAATGACTTCACCAAGTCAGATTAAAAAAAGATTTAATTAATGCTGGCATTAGGAGCACCTAAATCAGTCAAACTAATTTACCTAATGACATGGGTGAGCCCTAATCACCAAGTGATCTAATCAAAATCTAATTCACCAGGTTGGCCAGGTAAGTGAGATCAGTGGTGGGGATAAACCATTAACTCGTCAGAGATCGAATCACTGCGAGTAGCTCCCGCTTAAAAACCACTGGTCAAACTGCCAAACTTACCTTAGACACCAACCGGTTCATTAGTTTTAATTTGATCAACTTAGTAAATAGGGTTCCACCGCGTAGCCATGAATTAAGTCCATCTGGTCTAGTTAAAGACATGGACCCATTCAACTACAACTGTTGAAGTTGAGTCTAGAGTATCCTTGACCTAATCTAATTCAACTTTTGATTAGATTTGATCAATTACTCTAATTTAGTCCATTTCTTTAAGCTAACCTTAGGTCTAACCCAATTATGGACCTAATCTATCTAACCCATTGACCCATAAGTTTTTGCAATTGTCTTAGGTCTTAATTCACAATTCTAGACCTACTAGACAACACTTAATTCTATTAATTAAGTATTTGGACTGATGGGTCAGGGTTTGGTATTTTGAAAATAGTTTTTAAATTTGAAAGGTTTTATTTTCTGTTCACCAAATATGTTGACTCATATCACAAATAGATCAGCATATTTTATAAATAGCAATCCTATTGCTAATTACATAACAGAAAATAACTCAATCAAAATAAATCATGAATATTTCTTTAGATCTAATCCAACACATTCATGATAAATTTCACAATTGAACCTTTACAATTAATTTCTTTCGCTGCTTCATCTGCATGGGATATAATTACAGCGGCACCCCTACCGCCATAGGAGACCCCATCGAATGGGAGGAGAGGGCCTTTAAACCTTGCTTTTCTCCTATGACCGGATGGCCATGGCAACCAACCCAATTCGATTACTTGCTACTTGGATCGAGTATATCAAAATATACCAATTTTAAAATTTAAATTTCAAATTTCAAATTTCAAATTTTAAATTTTGAATTTCAAATTTCAAACAAAATTTTAAATTTTAAATTTTTTGAATTTTAAATTTTGAATTTTGAATTTTAAATTTTAAATTTTAAATTTGAAATTTCAACCAAATTTCAAATTTCAAATTTTGAATTTCAAATTTTTAAATTTTGAATTTTAAATTTCAAATTTTAAAATTTAAATTTTAAATTTTGAATTTCAAATTTTTGAATTTTGAATTTTGAACAACTTTCAAAATTCAATTTTTAAATTTTAAATTTTAAATTTTAAATTTAAACTTTTAGATTACAACTTAATCTATGCATGCAAATATATATATCATATCTAAGAACCTGCTCTGATACCATTTGTGGCAAAAATTCAGTGTAGGGGTAAAATGATAATTTTAAAATTTTTTTAAAATTATGATTTTACAATGAAAAAATATTAATTAATATAATTAATTAACATAAATTTATCCTACACTAGGATCTAAATATGATATATAGCATGCATTCATTTAAATTTGAAATTCAAATTCGAACAGTAAACACTTTACTGTAATGTGTTTAGAACACAATACCTTTGTGCGGATAGTAGATCACCGTAATTTGATCACCGTTGGGAGAGTCTAATCATCACGATGCAGCCACACAGTATGTCTGGCCTCTGCAGATCGTCCACATGAAGTTTTTGGTCTGATCGACTCCTCACGAGTGCTAGCTCATTGTAGAGACCTTTTGACGGTCGATGCTGATCGAACTCCTTCGATCAATGTTTGTCGATTCTTTAGATGCTCTAGATCATCAACAGACGTACTTGAGAAGATGTTGAAGATCTTTCTGAGATTTTTTGGGCTCACGACATTCGTAGCTCACTTTCTCACTTCCCGAACCCCAGGCTAAAACTCTAGAGAACTCATCAGAAACTTTGCACCCACTTTTCTTTCTTTTCTTTTTTTTTCTCTTGGAAGGATATGGACTTCCTTCTTACGCACAAGACTTTCTCACGCCCCAGAATTTTTTTCCAAAAAATCTTCTTTCTACACGCCCCACTCTTCTCCTCCTTTTATAACAACGTCAAACGTCTTATCCAAAAGAAAGGATAAAGATGAGTAATTACACATTTGAATTCAAATCAAATTTTGAATTCAAATGGACACCAACTCATCCCTTATCCACTAAAGGCATGAGGCATGGCTTAAATTGTGCATGGAGTGATTTCGTGAGAAATATTTTTCTCATGTAATAAATGGGGCGTTAAAAAAGGGATAAGGTGCAAAGATTGATTGCCCATTCAAATTCAAACTTTATTTTGAATTTGAATGACCAACCAATCATCCTTATCCATTCAATTGGCACATTAAAGTAGGGTGTAGAGAGGGCTTGGCGTGAGAAAAAAATTCATGAGAAGTTCCTTCTCATGAATTCAAATGGGTGCAATGGAAGTGAGGTGGCGCATGGAGATTGGGTCAAGGTGGTTTCATTATTTAAACCAACCTAATTGAACCAAATAAGTTAGGTCAAATTAGACTAATTTAAACCCAACTTAATTAGGCTCAATAAAATCTTAATCAAATTAGAAATTGATTAAGCCCAACCCTTGATCAAATCAGGGATCAAACCATCTCGACGATAGGTCAACTCTTAACCTAATCGGGTTAAACCCAACTGAATCCAATTCAATTGGACTTGATCCAAAAATAATTACTCAATCAAATTGAGTTAATTAGTGATCAAATCATTAATAAAACCTCTCATAAATATTTTATGCAAATCCGATGGGCAATCGGGCATCAGAATTCATCGATATATAACTCTGATCGAAAAGTCCCAACTAGTGGGACTCTTGACCCCGGTACCCATAATGTGTGGAACTCATGATCAGAGAATCTTGATTCTCGATCACTGAGTTTCAAACATGTAGGATTCTAGACCAGCCATCAGATCAGATAGGAACCTCTAATGTGTGTGACCCTGCAGGTTCGAACCTAAGTCAGTAGCACAGGAACCAATTCCTGTACTAATCGAAGTGACCATCTAGCAATGGTACCTGACATCCGGATAGGTCGAAGAGTCACAATCGCAACACTCAGAACCTACATGAATATGGTTACTGTATAATTTATCCTTTTGACCCCTGTGTTTAGGATGACTCAGGGTTAAACTGTCAACCCTGATCAGATCATCCGAATCGTGCTCAACTCAAACAGTCCTGTGACTCCTCACAAGGACTACCCTAGCCAAGGTTTTGCTAAATTGAAACACGACTGTACATAGCTCCTAAACTGGAGTGGTCAATCCTATCTTGACACACGCACCGACAAGTCAAGTACTTGACTACACCCAGCAACCATCCGTCACTAAATTAAAAATTCAGGTAGTCCAGTGCCTAAGTGCAGTGACTTGCTTGCAAGTCACCATGGCGGTCTCAGGTCGGAGGGATATTTATACCCATATTCCATCGGAGCAAATCTTTGAAGTGAAAATTCAGTGCAGGGGCAAAATGGTAATTTTAAAACTTTTTCAAAATTACTATTTTACAGTGAAATTATTAATTAATCTCATTAATTAATATTAATTAACCCTATACTAGGATCTAAATATGATACAATAGTATGTATTTAAATTTGAAATTCAAATTTGAAACAGTAAACTTTTTACTGTACTGTGTTCAGAACACATCACCTTTTGCGGGTAGTCGATCACCGTAATCTGATCACCGTCGGGGGGCTCTGATCATCACGTCATAGCCACACTAGTGTCTGGCCTCTGCGGATCATCCACATGAGGCTCCCATCTGATCGGCTCCTCACGAATGCTAGTTCATGATTTCATCCTTTTGATGGTTGATGTTGATCGAACTCCTTTGATTGATGTGTGCCGACTCCTGAGATGCTCCGGATCATCTGCATGATTGGTTGAGAGGCTGATAGATCTCTCTCTGAAATTTGGTGGACTCACGACACTCGTGGCACACCAATCTCACTTCCTGAACCCTAGGTAGAAACCTTAGGGCACACACCAAAAACCCTGCGCCCACTTCTCTCTCCTTTTTCTCTCCTCTCGGTAAATTTTGAACACTTCAAAATTTTTCAGAACCTCCCCACGCCCCTTATCTTTTCTTTCTTTCATTGCCCACGCCCCCTCCCTTTCTCATTTTATAATACATCGCAAGAGATGTTGAAATCATGTGAGTGGATAAGAAGAGGTGGTTGCTCACTTGAATTCAAATCAAATTTGAATTCAAGTGCCAACCAATCTTATCCTCATCCATTTATGCGAGAAAGAAGAGATGACGTGGCCTTCTTTTTTTTTTTTTTTATGCATGGAGACTTTCATGAGAAACCATTTCTCGTGTGGAAAATGGGGCGCACAAAAGAGGATAAGCTGGCGCATGGTTATTTGGTTATCCATTCAAATTCAAAACCCCTTTGAATTTGGATAGGTAACAAACCAAGTTAATCCAAATAATTGGCACACAAAAATATGGGTGTGAGAGAGCTTTGCGTGGGAGAAAATTTGCGAGAAAATTTCTTCTCATGAATTCAAATGGGCGCAAGGAAGTTGGGTGGCGCAGGGAATTTAAAATAAGGTGGTTTGATTCAAATTGAGCCAACATAATTAAAATAGGTTAAGCACAATTAGACCAGATTAAATCTAACATAATTAAGCTTAATTAGGCTCAATAAAATTCTAATCAAATCAGAAATTAACTAAGCCTAACCCCTGATCAAATCAGGGACTAAACCACCTTAACGATTAGATCAACACTTAACCTAATCGGGCCAATCCAAACTGAATCCAATTCAATTGGACTTGATCTAAAAATAATTACTTAATCAAATTGAGTTAATTAGTGATCAAATTACTAATTAAACCTCTCATAAATATTGAGTCCAAATCCGATGGGCAATTAGGCATCAGAGACCATCGATATGAAACCCTGATCAAAGAGTTCAAATTTCAAATTCAAAATTTAAAATTCAAAATTTTGACCTCGGTACCCAAAATGTGTGGAACATATGATCAGAAAATCTTAATTCTCAATCATAGAGTCCCAGACACATAAGACTCATAATCAGCCATCAGATCAGAAAGGAACCTCTAATGTGTGTGACCCCGCAGGTTCGAACCTAAGCCGGTAGCACAGGAACCAATTCTTATACTAATCGAAGTGACCATCTAGCAATGGTACCCGATGATCGGATAGGTCGAATAGTCACAATCACAACATTCAAAACCTACGTGAATATGGTTACCGTATAATTCATCCCTTTTGACCCCTGTGTTTAGGATGACTCAGGGTTAAACTGTCAACCCTAATGAGATCATCCGAATCATGCTCAACTCCATTAGTCCTGTGACTCCTCACTAGGACTACCCTGGCCAAGGTTTTGCTAAATTGAAACACGACTGTACACAGCTCCTAAACAGGAGTGGTCAATCCCATCTTGACACATGCACCGACAAGTCAAGTAGTTGACTACACCCAGCAGCCTTCCGTCACTGAATTAGAAATTCAGGTAGTCCAGTGCCTAAGTGCAGTGAGTTGCTTGCAAGTCACCGTGGTGGTCTCAGGTTGGAGGGATATTTATACCCATATCCCATCGAAGCAAATCTTGACAGCAGAAATAGCTCCAGAGTCGGTCACTTCATTGCAGATGTACCATTACATCTCACCTGTATGACATACCAGTGTCTCCACACTCCTTGGTTATGAGGACAACCAACTCATATGGCACACAACGACCTATGCTCGATAAACGTTGTTGTCCTTGGTAATAACGTATCATTTGATCGCGAACAGGTTTAAGGACTAAGCGACAAATCCTCCTTTGTCGAATCTAAATAGTCCTAAAGACTTCACCACAACACATGAGTTCATTAGAAGATGAAATATTTATGATGAAAAAATATCAAAATAACTTTTATTTATTTATAATTCATGTACTAATATAAAAGGAGCACAACCGTCAACTGGCTGACGATTGGCTTTGGAACACTATTCCCAACAATCTCCCACTTGGCCTAAACCCAATCGGTGCAGTATCTAATACCCATCTTCGACTTGTAGTCGTGGAACTCCTTCACCGCAATGGCTTTAGTGAATGGGTCGGCCAGGTTCTCCTTCCCATCGATCTTCTGAAGATCGACGTCACCTCGATCCACGATTTTTTGGATGAGATGGTAGTGGCGCAGAATATGCTTGGTCCGCTAGTGTGCCTTCGGTTCCTTCACCTGAGCAATGGCTCCAGAGCTGTCACAGTAGAGCAAAACTGGACCAACAAGGGAGGGTGCTACTCCGAGCTCGGTGATGAATTTTCTTTGCCACACCACTTCTTTGACAGCATCTGTGCAGCAATATACTCCACCTCGCATACTGAATCAGCCACAGTGTGCTGCTTGAAACTCTTCCAGTAGATAGCCCCACCATTAAGGGTAAAAATAAATCCTGACACACTCTTGCTGTCATCGCGATCAGACTGGAAACTAGAGTCTGTAAACCCTATAAGTCTCAAGTCTGATTCACCATATACAAGTCACTGGTCCTTAGTATTTCTTAAATACTTCAGGATGGTTTTAACAACCTTCCAGTGATTCTCCCCTGGATCAGATTGGTATCTACTCACTACCTCTAGTGAGTATGCCACATTTGGTCGTATACATATCATGGCGTACATGATAGATCCCACTGTCGAAGCGTATGGAATCCTACCCATACGCTCTCTCTCTTGAGGTGTTGTCGGACAATCCCTTTTCGAGAGAGAAATTCCATGGCCTATCGGTAGATAGCCTTTCTTGGAATTTTCCATGCTGAACCTTTTCAGCATAGTATCAATGTACGTGGACTGAGATAAGCCAAGCAACCTTTTGGATCTATCCCTATAGATCCTCATCCCTAGGATGTAGGAAGCTTCTCCTAGATCCTTCATGGAGAACTGTGATGATAGCTAAATCTTTATTCCCTATAATGCAGGGACATCATTCTCGATTAAGAGAATGTCATCCACATACAATACAAGAAATACTACTACTGGATCATTAGCCCACTTATAAATGCAGGGCTCTTCTCCATTCTTAACGAAGCCATACGTTTTGATCATCCTATCAAAACGTATGTTCTAACTCCGAGATGCCTGCTTAAGTCCATAAATGGACCTTTGTAGCTTGCATACCTTAGACTCATCTGTGGATGTGAATCCTTCAGGTTGTATCATATACACCTCTTCGTCCAGCTCTCCATTTTGTAAAGCTGTCTTCACATCCATCTACCAGATTTCATAGTCTAGATGGGCAGCTATCGCAAGCATAATCTGAATGGATTTGGGCATTGCCACAGGAGAAAATGTCTCGTCATAGTCTATACCATAATGTTGATGATATCCCTTGGCAACCAGACGGGCTTTATAGGTCTCCACCTTTCCATCTGCACCCCTCTTCCTCTTGAAGACCCACTTACACCCTATGGGTTTCACTCCTTCGGGTGAGTCAACCAATGTCCACACATCGTTGACCTTCATGGACTCCATTTCAGATTTCATGGCCTCTAGCCATTTCTCAGAGTTAGGTCTCTGCATTGCATCCATGTAGGTGATTGGATCCTCATCGTTTTCATCAAGTTCGACAGGATCGCCATCCTGGATCAAGAAACCATAGTATCTGTCCGATTGATGTGGTACTCTACCAGACCGCCTTAAGGGTGCATAATCAATGGGCTCTGGATCTGATCTAATCATATCCGGTTCAGGTTCAGTAACATGTGTCAATTTTTTCACCTGTCGAACTTCATCAAGTTCGACCTTAGAGGCAACAGTTCTTTCACTAAGGAACTCTTTTTCTAAAAAGATTGCCTTAAGGCTGACAAACACCTTTTGCTCATCAGTAAGGTAGAAATAATACCCTTTGATCTCTTTTGGGTACCCTATAAAATTACACTTGTCAGACCTAGGTCCAAGCTTGTCTGTAATTAAACGTTTAATAGAAGCCGGATATCCCCAAACCCTAAGGTGCGAGAGTACTGGCTTACGTCCTATCCATATCTCATATGATGTTTTGGCTACAGACTTACTCGATACTCTATTTAGAAGGTAACAAGCCGATTCGAGCGCATATCCCCAGAGGGAGATCGAAGACCAGCAAACCCTATCATGGATCGAACCATGTCCAATAAGGTCTGATTCCTCCTTTCAGACACACCATTATGCTGTGGTGTTCTAAGAGGAGTCCACTGAGAGAGAATCCCATTCTCCTCTAGATACGTCAGAAACTGATTGGGAAGATATTCACCTCCTCGATCAGATCGAAGAATTTTAATACACTTTCCAGTTTGTTTTTCTACCTCATTTCGGAATAGTTTGAACATTTCAAATGACTCCGACTTATGCTTCATTAAGTAGACATACCCATACCTCAATAGGTCGTCTGTGAAGGTTATGAAGTAGAAATATCCACCTCTTGCACTTGAGCTCATAGGTCCACATACATCAGAATGTACCAGACCCAAGAGTTCACTGGCTCGCTCACCTTTTTCAGTAAAAGGTGACTTGGTCATCTTTCCAAGAAGACAAGACTCACAGGTTGAAAGTGATTCACAATCACCAAGTTTAAGAATTTCTTCTTGAGCCAACCTGTTTATCCTGTTCTTATTGATATGACCTAGCCTACAGTGCCAAAGGTAGACTTCTAACACATTATCTATTCTAGGATATTTACCGAAGTTTTGAACCACATTAACAGGCTGTGATAGTAAGTAAATTCTATTATTTAATTGTCCAACAAATATTGTAACACCATTCAAAATGATATTTCAAATATTTTTTTTATTAAAAAATCATAACCGTACATGGCCAAAAGGCCTACAGAAATAATATTTAATAAAAAGCTTGGACAATAGTGATATTCACTCAGAATTACATTACGAGAATTGATTACAAGACTCATGATTCCTAAAGCTAGAACTGAAACTTTGCTTCCATCTCCAACGTTCAGGAACCTCTAGCCTTCATCAAATCTCCTACTGACCTGCAGACCCTACATCAAATTACAAATATGATAAGGGCTTCCGGTATCCAATACCTAGGCAGTAGTATCACAAATGAAAAAGTTGCAAGGAGTTATCATATAATCACCTTGCTTCTTCTTCGGCCTGTTCGGGTCCAGAGAGGCAATGTATTGAGGACAGTTCCTCTTCCAATGTCCCTGCTTCTTGCAAAAGAAGCACTCTGCCTGGCTCTGGTCGAGCTTGTGCTTCTTGGTCTGACCCTGTGCAACCATCCCAGCATGAGGCTGCACCTTCTTGTTCTTCTTCTTCTTGTTCTTCTTCTCCTTCCCAAAGGGTCGACGATGAGAAGAAAACCCTCCCACTACATTCACCGACTCCTTATGGAGCTGGTGATCCTTCTCAAAGTTCTGCAGCAACCCCAACAACCCGTGGTAGTTTACTGCAGGCTTTGTCATTCGAAAATGAGTAAGAAATGGGAGGAAGGACTTGGGCAAGAAATTAAGGATTGCATCCTTACCGAGCTGCTCGTGCAGAGGAAAATCCAATTTGCTTAGGCACTTAATCATGTCGATCATGTACAGTACATGATCAGTGACTGAGGCCCCATCCCTAATCCGAGCATTGAAAATGGCACAACTAGTTTTGTGCCTTTCAACATCGTCAGGCATGCCAAAGGAGTTGTTCAACATTTGAAGCATCTGCTGTGGCTGGACGTTCTCAAACCTGCGGCTGAACTCGTCATTCATTGCTGCCAGCATAATACATCAGACGGTGGTGCGGTCATTGAGCCACTTCTGGTAAGTATCTCGGATCGCCTTACTAGCATTCGGAGCTGGCTCCTCAGGTGCTGGATCCGTTACTACATAAAGGATCCACTCATGCTCAAGGACGATTTTCAATTTTCGATACAAGCTATCGAAATTAGGTCCCATGAGCTTGTCATTATCTAATAATGATCGGAGCGACAGGGTAGTAGCCATAGCTGTATAAAGGAAAACCAGATCTCTATTAGTACATAAATTAATACTAAAGACTTGGACTTTAGTCTAAAGTTTTTCCCAATATTTTTACAAACTGGTAGCCTCAACCTCCAATTCGAAGAATTACTTTAATTTCTTAATGGGTACTAGAATCCACACAGACTACACACGAGCCCAACTTTGGTTGGTCAACCCATGTGCATCTATGGGTAGGTTCTTAACCAGTTATTTCTCTAAACAACTTCTAGTAATTGATTTTGCCCTAGAACCTAATCAGTAGGCTTTGGCCTCCACTAAAAAAATCTGGTTAGGTCCAACCATTAACATGACTTAATTTGGTGAATCAAACCAATAAATGATCAGGCCCGACTTTGGCCGGCCAACCTAACCACCATCAGAAAGACTCAACCAAATTATCATATTATGAATGATAATTTCATTAGCCAATGAGCACCAGGCCTTTGGGCCTCCAATGATCATTGAACTAATGGACTCATTATCACTCACTTAATGGGAGGCATTGACTTAGTTATCATTATAACTTAATCATTTTAGGGACCTAATAATTTTTGAGGATTTTATTAAAGGATAGTAGAGAAGAAATCATCCAGTCAATTTCAATCCTCCCACTGACTTCACCAAGTCAGATTAAAAAAGATTTAATTAAAGCTGGCATTAGGAGCACCTAAATCAGTCACACTGATTTACCTAATGACATGGATGAGCTCTAATCACCAAGTGATCTAATCAAAATCTAACTTACCAGATTGGCCAGGTAAGTGAGATCAGTGCTGGGGATTTGCCATTAACTCGTCAATGATCGAATCAATGCGAGTAGCTCCCGCTTAAGAACCACTGGTCAAAACTGCCGAACTTACCTTAGACACCAACCGGTTCATTAGTTTTAATTTTGATCAACTTAGTAAATAGGGCTCCACTGCGTAGCCATGAATTAAGTCCATCTTGGTCTAGTTAAAGACATGGACCCATTCAACTACAACTATTGAAGTTGAGTCTAGAGTATCCTTGACCTAATCTAATTCAACTTTTGATTAGATTTGACCAATTACTCCATTTAGTCCATTTTTTAAGCTAACCTTAGGTCTAACCCAATTATGGACCTAATTCATCTAACCCATTGACCCACAAGTTTATGCAATTGTATTAGGTCTTAATTTACAATTCTAGACCTACTAGACAACACTTAATTCTTTTAATTAAGTACTTGGGCTGATGGGTCAGGGTTTGGCATTTCGAAAATAATTTTCAAATTTTGAAAGATTTTATTTTTTGTTCACCAAATGTGTTGACTCATTTCACAAACGGGTCAGCACATTTCATAAACAGCAATCCTATTGCTCATTTCATAATAGAAAATAACTCAAAATAAATCATGAATTTTTTTTAGATCTAATCTAACACATTTATGATAAATCTTATAATTAAGTCCTTTCGCTGCTTCATCGGTATGGGATATAATTGCATCGGCACCCCTATCACCATAGGAGACCCCATCGAATGGGAAGAGAGGGCCTTTAAACCCTACTTTTCTCCTATGACCTGACGGCCATGGCAACCAACCCAATTAGATTACTTGCTACTTGGATCAAGTATATCTAAATATACCAATTTTAAAATTTAAATTTTGAATTTTAAATTTTAAATTTTAAATTTTAAATTTTAAATTTTAAATTTTAGATTTCAACCAAATTTCAAATTTCGAATTTTCAATCTTTGAATTTTAAATTTTGAATTTTGAATTTCAAATTTTGAATTTTGAATTTCAAATTTCAAATTTAAATTTCAAACAAATTTCAAATTTGAAATTTCAAACAAATTTCAAATTTAAATTTTAAACAAATTTTAAATTTAAATTTTGATTTCAAATTTTAAAATTTAAATTTCAAAATTCAAATTTTAAATTTTGAATTTTAAATTTGAAACTTCTAACAAATTTCTAATTTCAAATTTTAAATTTTGAATTTTAAATTTAAACTTGTAGATTACACCTTAATCTATGCATGCATATGTATATCATATTCTAGAACCATGCTCTGATACCATTTGAAGTGAAAATTCAGTGCGGGGACAAAATGATAATTTTAAAATTTTTTCAAAATTATTATTTTACAATAGAATTATTAATTAATCTCATTAATTAATACTAATTAATCCTACACTAGGATCTAGATATGATACAACAGCATGCATTTAAATTTAAAATTCAAATTTAAAACAGTAAACTTTTTACTGTACTGTGTTCAGAACACATCACCTTTTGTGGGTAGTCGATCACCGTAATCTGATCACCGTCGGGGGACTCTGATCATCACATCGCAGCCACACTAGTGTCTGGCCTCTGTGGATCATCCACACGAGGCTCCCATCTGATCGGCTCCTCACGAATGCTAGTTCATGATTTCACCCTTTTGATGGCTGATGTTAATCGAACTCTTTCGATCTATGTGTGCCAACTCCTCGGATGCTCCAGATCGTCTGCACGGTTGGCTGAGAGACTGATGGATCTCTTCCTGAAATTTGGTGGACTCACAACACTCATGGTACACCAATCTCACTTCCCGAACCCTAGGTAGAAACCCTAGGGTACACACTAAAAACCCTGCGCCCACTTCTCTCTCCTTTTTCTCTCATCTCGGTAAATTTTGAATACTTCAAAATTTTTTAGAACCTCCCCACGCCCCTTATCTTTTCTTTCTTTCATTGCCCACACCCCCTCCCTTTCTCATTTTATAAAATATCGCAAGAGATATTGAAAGCGTGTGAGTGGATAAGAAGAGGTGGTTGCTCACTTGAATTCAAATCAAATTTGAATTCAAGTGTCAACCAATCTTATCCTCATCCATTTGTGCGAGAAAGAAGAGATGGTGTGGCCTTCTTTTTTCTTTTTTTTTGTGCATGGAGACTTTCACGAGAAATCATTTCTCATGTGGAATATGGGGCGCACAAAAGAGGATAAGCTGGCGCATGGTTATTTGGTTATCCATTCAAATTCAAAACCCCTTTGAATTTGGATGGGTAACAAACCAAGTTAATCCAAATAATTGGTGCACAGAAACATGGGTGTGAGAGAGCTTTGCGTGAAAGAAAATTCATGAGAAAATTTCTTCTCGTGAATTCAAATGGGCGCAAGGAAGTTGGGTGGCGTAGGAAATTTAAAACAAGGTGGTTTGATTCAAATTGAGCCAACCTAATTAAAATAGGTTAAGCACAATTAGACCAGATTAAACCCAACATAATTAGGCTTAATTAATCTCAATAAAATCCTAATCAAATCAGGAATTAACTAAGCCTAACTCCGGATCAAATCAGGGACTAAACCACCTTAGCAATTAGATCAACACTTAACCTAATCGGGTCCATCCAAACTGAATCCAATTCAATTGGACTTGATCTAAAAATAATTACTCAATCAAATTGAGTTAATTAGCGATCAAATTACTAATTAAACCTCTCATAAATATTGAGTCTAAATCCGATAGGCAATTAGGCATCAGAGACCATCGATATGAAACCCTGATCAAAGAGTTCAAATTTCAAATTCAAAATTTCAAATTCAAAATTTTGACCCCGGTACCCAAAATGTGTGGAACTCATGATCAGAGAATCCTAATTCTCAATCATAGAGTCCCAGACACATAAGACTCATAATCAGCCATCAGATCAGAAAGGAACCTCTAATGTGTGTGACCCCACAGGTTCGAACCTAAGCCGGTAGCACAGGAACCAATTCCTGTACTAATTGAAGTGACCATCTAGTAATGGTACCCGATGACTGGATAGGTCGAATAGTCGCAATTGCAACATTCAGAACCTACGTGAATATGCTTACCATATAATTCATCCCTTTTGACCCCTGTGTTTAGGATGACTCAGGGTTAAACTGTCAACCCTGATGAGATCATCCGAATCATGCTCAACTCAATTAGTCCTATGACTCCTCACTAGGACTACCCTGGCCAAGGTTTTGCTAAATTGAAACACGACTGTACACAGCTCCTAAACTGGAGTGGTCAATCCCATCTTGACACACGCGCCGACAAGTCAAGTACTTGACTACACCCAGCAGTCTTCCATCACTGAATTAGAAATTCAGGTAGTCCAGTGCCTAAGTGCAGTGAGTTGCTTGCAAGTCACCGTGGCGGTCTCAGGTCGGAGGGACATTTATACCCATACCCATCGGAGCAAATCTTGACAGCAGAAATAGCTCCGGAGTCGGTCACGTTCAGTGCAGATGTACCATTACATCTCACCTATATGCCATACCAGTGTCTCCACACTCCTTGGTTATGAGGACAACCAACCCATATGGCACACAACGACCTATGCTCGATAAATATTGTCATCCTTGGTAACAATGTATCATTTGATCGCGAACAAGTTTAAGGACTAAGCGACAAATCCTCCTTTGTCGAGTCTAAATAGTCCTAAGGACTTCACCACAACACAGGAGTTCATTAGAAGATGAAACATTTATGATGAAAAAATATCAAAATAACTTTTATTTATTTATAATTCATGTACTAATACAAAAGGAGCACAACCATCAACAGGCTGACGATTGGCTTTGGGACACTATTCCCAACAATCTTGACAGCAGAAATAGCTTCGGAGTTGGTCACATTCAGTACAGATGTACCCTTACATCTCACCTGTATGTCATACCAGTGTCTTCACACTCATTGGTTAAGAGGACAACCAATCTATATGGCACACAACGACCTATGCTTGATAAATATTGTCGTCCTTAGTAACAACGTATCATTTGGTCGCGAACAGATTTAAGGACTAAACTATAAATTCTCCTTTGTCGAGTCTAAATAGTCCTAAGGACTTCACCACAACATAGGAGTTCATTAGAAGATGAAACATTTTGTAATGAAAAATATCAAAATAATTTTTATTAATTCATAATTCATGTACAAATATAAAAAAATGAGCACAACTGTCAACAGGCTGACGATTGACTTTGTGACACTATTCTCAACACTCGAAGCCTCCAAAAAGCTCGAGGCCTATCAAGCCCCCCTCCTCTCCGAACTTTTGAAGGAACAACTCTTGTTCAACGTCGGCCTGAGTCCTCTTAACCCTGTCGGTATCATTTTTTTTTTCGCTGCTTCCCCTTTCTCTTATTCCATCTCTGAGCCATGTTGATCTTCTTTTATTGTTGACATGGATGCAGGCGTGGCTCGGAGGTTAGCCTAGGGTCTCAAGACCCACAAGAGAAAAGATGCCTCGACTTCGGGGTCGGTGAAGAAAGCCAGGATAGAAGGGACAAGCTCGAACGTGCTTGCCCAGGTGACCGTTGCCGTCGACGTCCCTTCCGACGTCGAATCCGAAGTCCCCCGAGCCCTTTCAAAGAACCCCCCGATCGAGGATCCCGCTCCAGAGGCCCGTCCCTAGGGGGCACACGGGGCCGAAGGGAGGAGGAGAAAGAAGACCCTGGCCCAGAAGAGCCACAGTCGCAAGGCTGCCGTCGAGGGGGCCGACGGCTCCAAGGAAGACCTGGGAGAAAATTTTTTCAACAACAGGGATTTAATAAAGAGGCTGGTCGAAGGGTGCATTCTGCCCGAGGTCGTCCAGAGGATCATCCTTGCTGATCCCGAGCTGCGGGTCTGGGACTCTCTAGGATCTTTCCTCGAAGTAGGTTAACTCACTTTTTTCTCCTTCTTGCTTCTTTACTTAATTTATTCTTCAGCCTTTATATTGACCCCCCGACCTTTCTTGCAGATTGGACACCAGCTTGTCACCAACATTGAGGCGGTGAATATCGCCAAGAGGGAGGTAGCTCGGGCGGAGGAAGGTCGCCTAGCTGGGGCCGCCCGCCTCGAGGAGAAGATCATCGAGGCCCTAAGTCTCCAGGAGGTGCTGGAAAAGGAGGGACAAACCTCTTTCGATCTGAGGACCGCCTTGGAGGAGGAGAGAAAGAAGGCTGAGGCCGAGGTCTCTGAGCTGAAGGCGCAGGCTTCTGAGTTGAAGGCACAGGTTTTTGAGCTGAAAGTATGGATTCCATCCCTGGTCTCGAAGGTAGGGGCCCGAGCAGTGGAGGAGTTCAAGGCCTCCTCCGAGATGGAGGATCTACAGGTCCAGTTCGGTCAGGATGCCTTTATCAAGGGTTTCGAACTCTGCCAAAAGAAGGTGGTTGGAAGGTTCTCCGAACTGGATCTCGGCTTCCTGGATGAGGCATCCGACGATGAAGCCGGACCATCCGAAACTGCTGTCGGTCCCCCTCCAGCTGGGACCTCATTGACCATTGCGGCCACCGCTACCGACCTTCCAGGGACGTCGAGCCCCTCCACTTCTGCCCCAGAGGTCTGAAACCTCTAGCTTTATATTTTTCCTTTATGGTGACTTTTCTTCGTTCTCTTGTACTTGGAAATTATTTAATCAATGAAATCAGATTCTTCTTCACAGAGGGCCCCTTTTTTTTTTTTCCTTCTGTATTCTTTTCCTTCTCTTTTGTCTTCTTGTACTAATTTGAGTCGTGGCACTTTTGTCTCTCAACGACAGTGCCCTACCGAAGCTCTTCCCCTGCCATAGGGGATTCCTTTGCAGTCGATGATCCGAGACCTCAGAAGGAAAGTTCATCAGTTGACGAAGAAATCCAAGAAGCTAGAAAATGAACTTCATCGACTGAGGAAGAGCCATTCGGAAGTCACTGCAGAGACTATTCACTTTCAGGACCTCCACAGAAAGGGTCTCATGGAATACACCCGGAGAAAGGTCGACTTCGTGATGGAGCTTGAGAAACTCCGAAAGCATGCCAGCGATCGATCTTGGACTCAGGCTTCCAAGATCAGCCCCCTTGAAGTCGAGCTGATGGCCGCACAGGAGAAGATCGACCAGTTGGAAGGGAGCTCATCCTGGCTCACAACCCAAGCCGATCGCGATCGAGATTGGTTGAAGAAGTTCTCCGACCTTCAAAAGCAGTTGTAGGATGCTGAGGCAAACTACAACGCCTACCGAGTCGGCTGGAGTGGACAAGTAGAGGACTACCGAAAGAAGCTCCAGACAACGACCGATGAAGTTGCCCACCTTCGGAGGCAGTTGTCTGAGAGAGTCCAGCTTGCCTCTGCACAAGGCTCTGACGAGCTCCGCTCCTTGAGGGGGACCGTGGTAGAACTGTCTGTGGCCCTTGGGCGAGAGGAGGCCGAACTGCAATGGCTGAAGATTCAGTTGGTCCACAAGTAGCAGGCAGTCAAAGATGCCGAGGCGGAGTCCAAGATCCTGAGGAAGAGGCTTCGAGAGTTGGAGGGCGAGAGCCGGCAGTTCCACCAGATGTACCGGGATATGCTGCTGAGAAAGATGGAACTAGAGGAAGAAGTTGAAAACTTAAGGCAATCCCTAATAAGGACCGAAATTGAGAGCTCGAAGTCGGAAGAAGCTGGGCTTCCTTAGAGCTCCTTTCTCTTTTTTTTTTTGCCTTTCATCCTTCCATGTATTCTTTTTCTTTTCTTGTCATCTCTCTTTTTGGCCTTCAAGGCTTTGTAATATATACTTCACTAATGAAATAAAAAAGATAATTTTCCATTACCTTATCCATTTTGGTATTGAGTTATCGTTTACCGAACTTCTTTTGTCTTTTGTCTTGTCTGACGTCGTCATTGTTTGAAGGTTTTCGATCGCCGTCATGTTGATTTGCATTTTTGGTTCATGATCGTAAGTCTTTTCGAGGCCATTGAAGTTTGACGCTTCCTCCCGATGCTCGAGCTTGGGGACCCGAACTTCTCGTTACTTTGAGGAAGTCGATTTCTCCTCGACCTGCATTGAGTTTCCTTTTAGTGACTGAGGGTTTCTTGATAGGAGTATCCTTCCTCGTCGAGATGAGATCCCTTGTATCTTTGATGTAGTTTATTTTTCACTTATCGCTGGTGTAGTTCATCGCTTTCCCTTTTTCATCTCTCCCTCTCTTCTCTTTTTTTTTGTTCGAGTGAGGGTTTTCCCTCTGCTCTTAACGGGGTCGTGAGAGCGTAGAGGAGCCGTTGAGGAGGCCTTCCTCCTCATCCGGTCTTGATCGACTAGGTCTTTGTTTGCATCAGGATGAGGTTCTCCTCTTATTCCCGATAGTCAATTTCAGCTCATGTTAGGATGAGGTTCTCCTTCTGTTCCTAACAAGGCTGTGGGGGCACGTAAGGGCTGCTGTAAGGAACTCTCCCCCCATCCGATCTTTAAGTAACTGGGCCTTCGACTTTGCTCATGTTAGGATGAGGTTCTCCTCCTATTCCTAACAAGGCTGTGGGGGCACATAAGGGCCGTTGCACGGGCCTCTCCCCCCATCCGATCTTTAAGTAATCGAGCCTTTGACTTTGCTCATGTTAGGATGAGGTTCTCCTCCTGTTCCTAACAAGGCTGTGGGGGCACATAAGGGCCGTTGCGAGGGCCTCTCCCTCCATCTGGTCTTTAGATAATCGGGCCTTCGACTTTGCTCATGTTAGGACGAGGTTCTCCTCCTGTTCCTAATAAGGCTGTGGGGGCACATAAGGGTCGTTGCGAGGGCCTTTCCCCCCATCCAGTCTTTAAGTAACTGACCCTTCAACTTTGCTCCTGTTAGGACGAGGTTCTCCTCCTGTTCCTAACAAGACTGTGGGGGCACATAAGGGCCATTGCGAGGGCCTCTCTCCCCATCCGATCTTTAAGTAACCAGGCCTTCGACTTTGTTCATGTTAGGAGGAGGTTTTCCTCCTGTTCCTAATATGCTTAATTTCAACTGAATGAGGGAGTTACTTTCTGTCGTTATAAGCTCATGCTAAAAGGATAAATATGCAAATATAAAATTTTTATTTAAGGCAAAGCTATTGGCAATACATCTGCAGATTTTCTGAATCCTATGGCCGCGGAAGGTCTGCTCCCCGTCGGGGTCCTCTTGAGATGGAGTTGATAATCCTAATCCGAGGTCGATCTTCAGGCTGCTCCTCCCTCCTTGGTGGCTCCGACTGCGACAGGGCCCTAGGTCGGTCTTCCCTACCTTCAGATCAGCGTCGAATGAATCTATCGAGTCGACCTCATCTGATGAGCTCCTCGATCTCATCTCGGAGCTGAATACACTTCTCTGTGTCGTGGCCGTGGTCACAATGATAAAGGCAGAACTTGTTAGGATTGTGCTTCTCGGGGTGTGTGCGCATCCTTTCTGACCTTGACAGCTGCTCCCTAACCTCCATCAGCACTTGAGTTTTTGATGTGTTGAGAGGGGCGTAGCTGTGGAATCTTCCCAGGGGAGAGCTCCACCAAACTCTGTGGTCTGGGCTTCTCTGCCTACGATCCCGAGGAGTCGGGACACGCTTGTGTCCGGAGGGAGTTCGAGAATGTGGTCGAGCTTCACTCGATGCTTTTTCAACTGTGGGCTTGCTAGAGTCCCCCGCCTGCCGCTGCTTCACGGCCTCCTCATCCTTCATCTTGAAGGCTTCTTCTGCTTGATATCCTTCGGCCCGAGCCAGCAAATCAGCAAAGTTCCTGGGATATTTCTTTTTCAGAAAAAATAGAAGATCGTTCTTTTGAAGACCACCCTTCAGAGCGGCCATTGTGATCGATTGGTCCAAGTTTCGGACCTCCAGCGCGGCGATGTTAAAGCGGTTGACGTAGGCTCGGATGGATTCTCCTTCCTTCTGCTTGATGTTGATAAGGGACTCCGAACCTCTCCGAGGATGTTGGCTGCTAACAAAATGAGTCGCAAACTAGTGGCTCATCTGATCAAAGGAGAAGATAGTACCTGGCTTCAGCATCGAGTACCAGTTCCTTGCTGCTCCCTTCAAGGTAAATGGGAAAGCTCGACACAAGATGGCGTCTGGCGCGCCATGGAGCAGCATCATTGTCTGGAAGGCCTCCAAGTGGTCAACCAGATCTGAGGTCCCGTCGTAGCTTTCGAATTGGGGGAGCTTGAAGTTTGGCGGGATCAGTTCCTGCATGATTATTTGAGAGAGAGGGTCAGTATAGATGTCCTCACCATAAGTAAGGGGAGCGTGGTGGAGCTCTTCGATCCATCGGTTCATCTCCTGAAGCCTTCGATCCAGGAGGTCCTCTCGACTACGAGTCTTGAGGGTCTTCTGGTAGAGTGGAGGTAAGGATTCTCTGGGAGTGGAATCGTGATCAGACTGAGGGCTCTCCACCCTCGGATTCCCCTTTTCGGGAAAGACAGGATGATTGGCCCAAGTGGCCTGCCCTACTATCGGATCTTGAAACTTCGATGATGCTCTTTCCAACCGCACTGATGCCTGCGGCTGTTGCTACTGCTGCTGCATGGCCTGCACTGCTTCGGTGAGGCCTCTGACCTGTTGAACCAGCAGGTCAAACTGCTCCATACTGACCGTCGTTGCTGGAGGAGGAGGAGAAGCCTGAGAAATTGGAGGTGAGGTCGGAGCCTGAGATCTGGCCGTGAAGGCCGTAGATCGCCTGGTGGATGCCTTTCGGGAAGGCATCTGGTGGAGATCTAGTAGGAGTAGGAGGAGAGGATGTCAGAGAAGATGATCGGAGATAGTCCCGTTGAGCACTCCTTTAAGAATAAGGGTACTGCAAAGACACAGCGCCCTCCTTCTAGTGCCAATTTTGTTGGTGCAGAATTTTGCCAAAGTCGGAGTTGCTGGAGTTGAGATGACCGCGATCGCCGCTGGGATCTGTAAGGAAAGTCTAAACCGGAGTTGGTGGTGCTCTGGCAAGACCCTCCGATGCTCAAGTCAGTACTCTGCTTCAATAGAAATGGAGTGCTCGAGTGAGAATTTTAGCAGAGTTTTGAGATAGAGTTTTTGAGCTTAGAGAAGAATGTATCTGAGGGTCTCCTTTTTATAGATGGAGAGCGTAACTGATTGACAGCGACGTCTGTAATCGCCTGGTAGTGGGCCGTTCAGAGCCGCATGGAGTTTGTTACAGAGAGTAGTGGAGTCAGGGGTCGTTCAGGGCCATGTGGAGTTTGTTACAGAGAGTGGGGTGGTGTCCATTGTCGCGACTTGCCAGAGAGTGGTGGAGCCATGTAGAATCCATTGCAGAGAGTGGAGTAGGGTAGTGGTCATTGTCGTGACTTGCCAGAGAGTTCGAATCTGTCGGTTGGAGCTCGACTGGAATATCTAATGGAGTAGAATGGCTCTCTACCCCATCGATCTAGGAGATGCTCGGATGTTTCTGAGGCTACTGACGAGTCTACTATTGTCAGACATCTCAGGCGTTGATGCCACAGACGGGAGTCATCTGCTGTAGAAGCTCGAATGAAGACTTTCCGTTGGTGAAGTTCAGTAAGAGTTCGATTGCTAGAGAAGTCCATCTGGGATTCGCCTGATGTGGAAGCTCGTCTGAAAATTATCCGCCAAAAAAATTTGATTTCATGAAGAATCTGGTGGAGGGTAGGCCGGCGGTGGACTTCGGATGGCATTGGGGAGGTTCGGCAGACACCGGAGGCGATCGATCGTTGTAGAAATCCAGCTGCTGGAGTCCGTCCGTCATAGAAGCTTGTCCGATATCCATCCGCTACGGAAGTTCAGACGGAGTCTGGTTCTTGTAGAAGGCTGAAAGGAGATCGCTTATTGTAGAGGCTCGGTCGAAGATCGGTTTCGTGAGAGCTTGGAGTAGCGACCTGGCCGGTGGGTCCTGTCCTATTGTAGAGGCTCGTCTGGGATCCGGCTATGAAGAAGCTCGGCTGAAGTCTACCTATAATAGAAGTTCGAAAGAAATGTATTTACAGTAGTGGCTCGAATAGAATTTGCTTACAGTAGATATCCGGGGTAGGCCGCCGGCTGTAGGAGTTCGGAGTAGACCGCTCGTAGTAGAAGTTCGGAGTAGATCGCTCGTAGTAGAAGTTCGGCTCTCGCAGGAGCTCGGTTGGAATCCTGAAGGCAGTCGACCGTCGTAGAAACTTGGATGGAGTCTGATTACTGTAGAAATCTCATTGTCGGAGAAGCTCGAATATTGATGAAGTCCGGAAGAAGTTCGGAGAATAGTTGATCACTGTAGAAGGTCGGCTGATAGTGAAGCCTAGAGAGCCTTTGGAGCGGTTCGGTAGATGAATGGAGAAGCTCATTATTGGAGAAGTCTGGAAGCTCGGACGGTCGAGGGGGTTCAGAGAGACACCACACAAGGTCGGAAGCCGAAAAAGTCCTGAAAGGGTCGGTCTTTACAAACTTCGACTGGGGGTATTTTATACCCAACACTTTGCAAATAAAATTTAGAATCATAAATATATTTAGAATAGTTCTAAAATGATTTATGATTGATTTTATTATTATTTATATAAAATTATTTTTATATAAAATTAATATAATTATTGTAGTTCGCCTGTTGAATCGACTCATTATTATTTTGGTCGACTCAGGACCCTGATCAGTCAGCTTAATTTTTGTTGAGTTGACTCAATAAAATAGACTAAAAATTATGATTAATAGTTTATCATCAATAAGTCAACTAAGTCTCAAAATTTAGTCGATCTATTGTGATGAGTCGGCTCAATCTAGAGGTGAGCTGATTCAAGTTTCAGATCTAAATGATTGTGCATTAAATTAATTATAAAAGTATTTTATAAAATTTGAAATTATTTTCAAATATCGAACTCCTACCCACAGCCTCAAACTTAATTGAGAATTGAGTTGAACCTATTAGATCTAGACTTATGAATTAAAGATCTAATATCATTCGCATAAAATATGGATGATGGATTTATGGGTTATCTTGATCAGGTCCTCCTAATTAGGTTAGATCCTAGGGTTAGAATCAAAGATTAAATAGATTAAGGAGAGAAATTAAATTAAATCAAGATTTTTTTAGAGCCAATATAATAGTTGTAGTTGGTCGAGTCTATGTCTTTAATTAGATCCAAATGGACTTTGATCTTGAGCTCAGTGGTTGAACCCAAATCCATAAGTAGATCCAATTGAAACTGATTAACCAGTTGGTGTCTAAGTTTGGTAGTCTTGATCGGTAGTCATTAATTGGGAGCTACTCACATAGATTGAGTCTATAATGAGTTAATGGCATATTTCTTCCATCGATCTCACTTACTTAACCAACATGGTGAATCAAGTTTTGATCAGATCGTTTAATAATTAGGGTTGACCCATGCTTACTAGAAAATCAATTTGACTGATTTAGGTGCCCTTAGTTTGACTTATCTTTATCCTTGACATGACTTGATGAAGTCAATGGAAGGATTGATGACTTATCAATAGGACCAGCTTATTTTTAGTCTACCTTGATCTGACATGATGAAGTCAGTGAGAGGATTAAGATTAGCTGATTTGTGTATTTAATTCTGTTAAATTATGTTATCCAAATCTTCTAAATTATTAGGTCCATAAAATGAGCTAGTTATGGTGATAACTAGATCATAGCCTCCCATTAAGGTGAATGGTAATGGGTTCATTATTTTTGACTGACATTACAGGTACCATCCGTCTGGTGTTTCTCTGAATGATAGAATTATTATTCATCATATGATGACTCTGTTGTACTATCTAATGAATGGTTGGATTGGTTGAGCCATACTCAGGCTTGATTATTCATTAGTTAGAATTATTGAGTAGGTTCATGTTAATGGTTGGATCTAACCAAAATTTTCAGTGGAGGTCCATCGCCTATTGAAATAAAAACTGAGATGAAATTAATTACTAAAAATTATTTAAAAAAATAATTGATTGAGAACCTACCCATAGATGTATATGGGTTGGCCGAGCCATACTCGGGCCCATATGTAGTTTGTGTGGATTCTACTACCCACTAAAGAATTAAGGTAATTTTTCGAATTGAAGATAGAGGCTACAAATTCATATAAAATAATGGAAGAACCTTTAGACTAAAGTCTATATCTTTAGGCTTGATTAATTCATGTACTAATTAGATCTATATTTTTTTTTCTTTTCAGAAATGGTTAATAATTTATCACTCCACTCATTGTTTGATAGTGATGAGCTTATTGGACTCAATTTTGATAGTCAATATTAGAAGTTAAACATTGATCTTGAGCCCAATCTAGTTGAAAAGTTTAGGACTGAATCGAGTCAAGCAGACTATGACCTAAATAGGCTAAAGAGAAACGAGAAACTAGTTGCTGATCAAGATGCTTATATAATAACACCTTATAATTTCTCTGTATGTGATACTACTACCTAGGTATTGGATATCAAAAGTTCAGTTCACATATATAATTCATTGCAAAGACTTCAAGTTAGTAAAAAATTTGAGAACGATGAGAGATTTCTAAATGTGGGAGATGGAAGTCAAGTTTCAATCCAAGTTTTAGGAGTCATCGAGCTTATTTTCAAATCTAATAATATCATTTTGAGTGATTGTCATTATTATCCATCTTTTTTGATGAATATAATCTCTGTTAGCCTTTTGACCAAAGATGGTTATAGTTTATCAATAAAGAATGATTATTGTGATATCATTATGAATGATGTTACAATAATACGAGGATAATTAAGAAATGATATCTATATTTTATCACAGCCTGTGAGTGTAATGTACACTCCAAATAAATATCCAAAGTTAGATAATATTATAGATGTCTACCTTTAGCATTGCAGGCTCGATCATATTAACAAAAGTAGGATAAACAGGTTAGCACAAGAGGGTATCCTCAATATCAATGATTGTGAATCATTACCGACCTGTGAGTCTTATCTTCTTGGAAAGATGACTAAATCATCTTTTACTGAAAAAGATGAATGAGCTAGTGAAGTTCTAGGTCTAATACATAGTGATGTTTGTGGATCTATGAATATTAGTGTCAGAGGAGGGTATAGCTATTTCATTACATTCATAGATGACCTATCTAGATATGGGTATGTCTACTTGATGAAACATAAATCCGAACCATTTGAAATGTTCAAATAATTTTGTAATGAAGTAGAGAAATAAACTGAAAAAGATATTAAGACTCTTCGATCTGACTGAGGGGATGAATACCTTTCTAGTGAATTTTTGACATATCTTAGAGAGAATGAGATTCTCTTATAATGGACTCCTTCAGGGATACCACAGCATAATGGTGTGTCAGAAAAAAAAAAATCGAATCTTGTTGGATATGGTTCGATCTATGATGAGGTTTACAAGTCTGTCGATCTCTTTTTGGAGATATGCACTTGAGACAGCCTGTTTGTTGCTCAATAATATTTCGAGCAAGTTTGTTAGTAAAATACCATATGAGATATGGTCAGGGCATAGGTCGAACCTCACTTGTCTTAAGGTCTGGGGGTGTCCGACTTATATCAAATGATTACAAACCGACAAGCTCAGACCTAGGTCCGATAAGTGTAATTTTGTAGGATACCCCAAGGAAACGAGGGGATATTACTTTTATCTCCCTGCTGAATAAAAGGTATTTATCAATAGTAAGTCACATTTTTTGAAAAAGGAGTTCCCTAGTGAAAAAATAAGTGTCCGGCTTATGTCAAATGATTACAAACCAACAAGCTCGGACCTAGGTCCGATAAGTATAATTTTGTAGGGTACCCCAAGAAAATAAGGAGATATTACTTTTATCTTCCTGCTGAATAAAAGGTATTTGTCAGTAGTAAGGCATATTTTTTGAAAAAAAGAGTTTTCTAGTGAAAGAATAAGTATCTCTAAAGTCAAGCTTGATGAAGTTTGACAGATAGAAGAACTGACACCAATGACTGAATCTGAATCAAAATTGATAAGATCAAATCTGGAGCCCAATATACAAACATCCTTAAGACGATCTAGTAGAGTACCATGTCAGTCAGACAGATACCTAGGTTTCTTGATCCAGGATGAGGATCTTGTTGAGCTCGATGAAAACAACAAGGATCCAGTCACCTATATGGATGCAATGCAGAGGTCCGACTCTAAAAAATAGTTTGAAGCCATTAAATCCGAAATGGAGTCCATGAAGATTAATAATGTGTGGACATTGGTTGATCCACCTAAAGAGATAAAATTCATAGGGTGTAAGTGGGTTTTCAAAAAAAAAAAAGGGTGCAGATGGAAAGGTGGAGACCTATAAAGCCCATCTCGTTGCTAAGGAATATCGTCAACGTTATGGTATTGACTATGACAAGATATTTTTTTCTATAACAATGCTCAAGTCTATTCGGATTATGCTTATGATAGTGGCATATCTGGACTATAAAGTCTGACAAATGGATGTAAAGACAGCTTTCCTAAATGGAGAGCTAAATGAAGAGGTGTATATGATACAACCTAAAGAGTTCACATCCACAAACAAATCCAAGGTGTGTAAGCTTCAGAGATCTATTTATGAATTAAAGCAAATATCTCAGAGTTAAAATATACATTTTGATAAGGTGATCAGAACGTATGACTTCATTAAGAATAGAGAGGAATCCTATATATATAAGTGGGCTAATGGTTCAATAATTGTATTTCTTATTTTGTATATGGATGATATTCTCTTAATCGAAAATGATGTTCCTACATTACAGAAAATAAAAGTGTGGCTGTCATCATAATTTTTCATGAAGAATTTGAGAGAAGCAGTTTACATCCTAGGGATGAAGATCTATAGGGATAGATCTAAGAGGCTGCTCGGACTCTCCCAATCAACATACATAGATACCATGCTAAAATAGTTCAGCATGGAGAATTTTAAAAAAGGCTATCTTCTGATAGGCCATAAAATTTTTTTCTCGAAGAAGGATTGTCCGACAACCCCTCAAGAGAGAGAGCGTATGAGTAGAATTTCATATGTCTTGATAGTGGATTCTATAATGTACACCATGACATGTACGAGACTGGATGTGGCATACTCATTAGGAGTAATGTGCAGATACCAATCAGATCTGGGTGAGAACCATTGGAAGGTTGCAAAAATCATCCTTAAGTATTGGAGAAGTATTAAGGACCAGTTGCTTATTTTTAAAGAATCTGACTTGAAACTCGTGAGATATACTAATTTCAGTTTTCAGTCAGATCGTGATGATAGCAAAAGCATGTCGGGATACATATCTATCATAAATGATGGAGCTATCTGCTGAAAAGTTTCAAGTAGCACATCATAGCCGATTAAGTATGCGAGGTGGAATACATCGCGGCATCCGATGTTGCAAAGAAAGCTGTGTGGCTGAGAAAGTTCATCATCGAGCTTGAAGTGACACCCTTTATCGATGATCTAGTTTTGCTTTATTGTGATAGTACTGAAGCCATAGCTCAGGCAAAGAAGTTGAAGGTACATCAGCGAACAAAGCATATTCTGCATCGCTACCACATTGTCTGAGAGATTGTGGATCGAGGTGATGTCGACTTTCAGAAGATTGATGGAAAGAACCTAACCGACCCATTAACTAAAGTCCTTACGGTAAAGGAGTTTGAAGATCACAAAATGAAGATGGATATATGATACTATACCGATTGGTTTTAATACAAGTGAGAGTTGTTAGAAAATATATCCCAAAGCCAATCGCCAGTCTGTTGACGGTTGTATTGAAGGAGGAAAATCGCTTTTCCTCTGTATTGGATCTTTCAGATTTCAACAAATTTGGAGTGAAATAAATTTTAAATTTTATCCTATGCTATTTCAGATATGATGTCTATTAGATCTAATTTTATTATCTGATATTTTAATTTCAAAATTAAATCTAAAAGTATGAGAAACATAGACATACCTCAAGGGTAATCTAATTATCCTGTAGATGATCGCAGCACTGCCTGAGATTCTGATGTAGCCACACAAGTGCCTGGCCTCTACTAGTATACACTTAGGTAAGATCTAGAACATCTTCTCCTCATGATTCTACGCTCCAAAAATCAGATCAATATCTAATTTGGAAGTACTTCAGAACTCCTTCTGAAGTTGGAGCAGCAGCCTGTCGAAGATGTCCTGCAGCCTTCTGTTCCAGGCATCACCACGCCTTGCACCTATGCCAGATGAATGTACAACTTCTTGGACATGAAGAGGGGAGAAAGGAGAGCAGGGAGGATGTAGAGAAGAGGGGAGGAGGTGGCAGCTAATGGGTTGTTTGCATAAAACAAGTTCTACCTAGAAACCCTAGGTGCAGCAGGGTTTATATAATATCTGTATGCTGCACAGTGCCAGATCATTCGACCAATCAAAAAATTCCAATAAATTTTGAAAAAATTCTGATTGGTGGAGTGATATCATTTGATCATATTAGATAAGAACCCCACCTTATCTCCAAAAGGTGGCACCATCATTGGATAAGCACAAATAGAGTGGCGCCAAAGAGTCCAAGTTTATTTGGACTCTTTGGTTCTTATCCATTTGGGGCGCCCACTTAAATCCAATTGGGCTCACGCCATAATCTGATTATGGCACCTAATTTGATTAGGTTTAGGCATGTGGATACTCTACAAAATCCTCCAATAAGTCCTCTTTAGTTTAAGATCCATATGTCAACTTTTGACAGATGTCCTAAAATAAAATTGGCAGGTGCTAGAAATTAGCAGGTGTTGTCTTAAATTTATCTCATGAATTAAGACAAGCCTTTTTTGAGCTGGATAAGCTTCAATTAGACTGAGAAAAATCTTCCTAAGGTTCTCTGGATGAGCCAGATTATATTTGGCTCAGTAGAGATAGAAAAGATTACACGAGGAGAAAGTTAGGCTCAATCGAGTGCTAGCACGATTTCTTTGAACCTAATTGGATCTTATCCAAATCAATTGGGGTAGCCCAATTGATGACATCCAGACCCTAACCCTTATTTGTGTGACCCAGTTAGGTTCAATTCTATATAGTAATGAGACATGTCGTGATCTCATCATCGACATCATCGAAACTCCTTTCGATGGATCAGAACTCTTCTGATTCAGACAATTAGAATGATTGATCATCAAAATCATTCTAATTGCTCCCAAAATCCACTAGTGACACCTAGCAGTATATGATGGCAATCCATCAGAACTGAAGATGAACCTCTTGGTGCAGCTACCTATGTGATTGAGTTCCTCTATCATGAGTCCCGACTGAATTAGGGTTAAGGTGAACTCGTCAAACCCAACATCAGTCATATGAATCAATCGATCGATCCGAGTCCGATGTGACATCCCAATGGAAAACTCCTTTCCATTATTTCACTCTGCCATGGTCATGGGCTTAAGGACTCGATCTTTCGATCATCATAGGACTACTCCTCACATCTACTAAGGTTGATAGATCCCATCTTGGTGCGATCTGGTTCCTACAATGGATATGCTACAGCGAACATACATCTCAGGGTTCCAAATGGCTAGAAGATCGAGTTATGGTGTAGTTAAACTATAACACACTCAAGGTGAACCATCGATGCACCTCAGGTCAAAGAACTAGACACACAGCTGCAGCATCGAGCTAGTCATCGACGAGAAGGTAGACTTCCTTATGACTGCTCGAGGTGGTCACGCTCAGTACTCTCATTCTCAATGAATATCTATACTCTCTCTAGTGTCTCCACACTGTAGACTCAAGATTCATCTATCCTAAGAAAGCGATCGTACACCAACCTTCCGGATCGATCACCATCCTCATGATGATCCTATGGTCAGGAGCAGTTTATGAGTTAGTTATGTAAATTCATGCCTTAAAATTTCAACTCTTGAAAATATGAATTAACATTCTCACTAACTCAAAGGATGTATCACAGACACAATGTACATAATGTGATAGAAGAATAACCCTTTTATTCATTTATAGTCAAAATTATAATTTTGCCCTTAGATTTGTACAGAAATGTGTCAGCCGATCTGACATCTAGGGCACACATCTAACATGTACTATTTGATGTAATTGTATATAAATTAATTAATAAAATATTTATTTGATAATTTTCATCATAAGCTTGTACATCTTCTATATCAAACTTCTGTATTATGATGAAAGTCCTTAGGACTATTTTAAATCGATAAAGGAGGATTTATCGTTTAGTCCTTAAATGAGTTCACGATCAAATGATATGCTATTACTAGGATGAAGAGATATCAAGTGTAGATTATTGTGTGTCATATAGGTTGGTTGTTCTCTTAACTAAGGAGCATGGAGATGCTGGTATGGCATGTAAATAAAATATAAGAGTATATTTTACAGAACGTGACCAACTCCAGAGCACTCTGCTGTCAAGAGTCGCTCTGAAAGGATATGAGTATAAGTGTCCCTCCGATCTAAGATCATCATGATGACTTGCAAGCAACTCACTATATTTTGATGCTAGACTATCTAAATTTTTAATTCAGGATCAAAAAGTTTCTGGACACAGTCAAGTACTTGTGAAGTTGATGTGTGAATCAAGATAGAATTGACCACTCCAAAAGATTGGAGAGAATGCTTTGTATTTCAATTTAGTAAGACCTTGACCAGGGCAATCCTTATGAATAGTCATAGAATTTATTAGGTTGAGACACATAATGGATGTACTGTTAAGAGTTGACAGCTTAAATTCTATGTCATCCTAGCATCAAGGGTCAAAGGGATGAATTATACAGTAACTATATGCAAATAGGTTCTTAAGTGTTGCTTGACATACATTCGGCCTATCTGAATATCGGATACCATTGCTAGATGGTTACTCTAAATGATATAAAAATCTATTTCTATACTATCAGATTAAGTTCGAATCTATGAGATCACATGCATTAGAAGTTTCTCTCCGATCACATGGCTACTCTGGTGAAGAGTTTCACTGGATGGAGACTCTGCTGAAGAGTCTCACTAGATGGAGACTCTATCATTAATAGAAGATTAATTAATGATTAGATCATTAATTAGCTTAATTTGATTGAGCATTAAAGTTTGGATCAAGTCTGATTGAATTGGATTCAATCAGGTTAGATCTGATTAGGTTATGAGATGATCTAATCGGTAAGAGCGAAATGATCTTGATTTGATCAGATCTATGGCTTAATTAATTTAATGATTTGATCAAATTTAATTTAAATTATAGGAGCCTAATTAGATTAGGTTTATCATATTTTATTTGGATCTAATTGGATTGGGTTTGAAAGAAATCCAATTGGTTAAACCCTAGAGTCCCAGATGAATGGGACTCTCTCCCTTGCGCCACCCAAAAGGTCTCATGCCTTTTTTCACCGCACAAAATTAGTTTGTGTGTGAGAAAATCAGAAGCTAACCCTTCTTTTGTCATCCATTAAGGATAGGATTTGGTTGGTTTTGAATTGAATTCAAAATGGTTTGAATTTCAACCTAAAACCCTATCCCTATCTTTTCACACGTCGGCTTCTTTTGAAGGCACCCATTGTGTGCGAGAAAAAGAAGTATTTCTGATTGTTTCCCATGTCCAAATTTTTTTGATATGTCCCTTTTTAAGTTAGACAAGGATGAGAAAAAGTTAAAGTCAAATTAAAATTCAAAATTATTTGAATTGCAACAAACTCCAGCTCTTATCCTATCATACTTGTTTTGTGCAACAACAATAAAAAAGCTACAACTTTGTGTGCAACTGATGAGAGCTTTTCATCATGAGATACCAGAGGGAAAGAGGGGCCAAAAATCTTCTTTGAGGTGTGAGGTTTGGGTGGGCTTCTATCTTCCTTGGCGTGAGCAGAGGAGATCGATCTCCTCTCAGGTGAGAGATCTAGAGCTGTTCTAGGGTTACTAGGTGAGGAAAAAATCAAAGAGAAGAGAGTCTTCATCAGATTTTTTTCTACCATCCAGTATCCTCCTCTAATTTATCTTCGATATCAGAAAGATCTATGATGATCAAAGGAGGAGATCAAATCAGATCTGCCATCAGAAGCCGACTGCATGAGCTAGCATTCCCGTAAAGGGCTGATTGGTCCGAGGGCTTCGTGTGGACCATCCGTAGAGGTCGGATGCTTGTGCGACTGCGAGCGATCAGAGAAAACTTTTAGATCTATATTTTTGATTATGGAGTTTGACTATCCATGCTCAGATATTGGGTTCGAAACCCTAAAAGTGGTAGATTAGATCTATTACTAAATGCTATTTTTGGTTCACATGCTTGTCATTTTAGATTCAGATTTTTATGCATATAAATTCATATCATTAATCTATTTGTAGAAGTTTTAAGATTAGATCTTATGTATATATTTATAGATTAAATAGTTTAATCTAATATTTTTTACTATAAAATTTTTGAAATGCATGCATAAAACCCCTGTGTATCCCAACACTTGTGGCACCATAGGTTTGGCCATATTGAAGAGGACAGAATAAACAAACTGGAAAGGGATGGGATCCTAGACTTGATTAAATCTGAGTCAATTTTGACCTATGAATCATACCTTCAAGGAAAAATGGCCAGGTTATCCTTCATGAGACAAGAGGAAAGGGCCATTAAGTTACTAGTCCTGGTACACACCGATGTATGTGGCCCATTTGATGTGCAAGTCAAAGATGGTTATAGCAACTTCATTATCTTTACTGATGATCTATCATAGTATGGATGTATATTTCTCATGAAACATAAGTCTGAAGTCTTTGAAAGATTTAGAGAATTCAGACATGAGGTAGAGAAGCAAACAGATAAGTCCATCAAAGTCCTTCGATCTGATCGAGGAGCGAAATATCTATTGGGTATAAAATCCCCCCCCCCGACCAAAGTTTGTAAAAGACTGACCCTTCCAAGGCTTCTCCGGCTTCTGACCTTGTGTGGCATCTCTCTGAACCCCCCCCCGACCATCCGAGCTTTTGGACTTCTCTGACAATGAGCTTATCCATCCATCTACCGTGCCGCTCCAAAGGCTCTCTAGGCCTCACTGCCAGCCGACCTTCTACAGTGATCAACTATTCTCCGAACTCCTTTCGAACTTCGTCAATATCCGAGCTTCTTCAACAATGAGATTTCTACAGTAATCAGACTCCATCCAAGTTTCTATGGCGGTCGACCGCCTTCAGGATTCCAATCGAGCTCCTGTGAGAGCCGAATTTCTACTACGAGCAGTTCTAGCCGAGCTCCTGTGAGAGCCAAGCTTCTACTACGAGCGATCTATTTCGAGCTTCTACTATGAGCAGTTCTAGCCGAGCTCCTGCGAGAGCCGAGCTTCTACTACGAGCCTTGTTCTTGAAGGAGTGCTCAACGGGATTGCCTCCAGCCATCTTCTCCGATGTCCTCCTCTCCTTCCCCTACTAGATCTTCACCTGATGCCTCCCCGAAAGGTATCCACCAGGCGATCCATGACCTCCGCGGCCAGATCTTAGGCTCCGACCTCGCCTCCAGTTTCCCAGGCTCCTCCTCCTCCCCCGACAACGGTGGTCAGTATGGAGCAGTTCGACCTGCTGGTCCTGCAGGTCAGAGGCCTCACCGAAGTGGTGCAGGCCATGCAGCAGCAGCAGCAACAGCCGCAGGCGTCAGTGTGGTTGGAAAGGGCATCGCCGAAGTTCCAAAACCCGACGGTAGGATGGGCCACTTGGGCCAGTTATCCTGTCTTCCCCGAAAAGGGAAATCCGAGGGAGGAGAGCCCTCAGTCCGATCATGATTCTACTCCCAGAGGATTCCTACCTCCACACTACCAGAAGACCCTCGAGACTGGCAGTCGAGAGGACCTCCTGGATCGAAGGCTCCAGGAGATGAACCGATGGATCGAAGAGCTCCGCCACGCTCTCCCTACTTATGGTGAGGACATCTGTACTGACCCTCCCTTCTGTCAAATGATCATGCAGGAATCGATCCCGCCAAACTTCAAGCTCTCTCAATTCGAAAGCTACGACAGGACCTCAGACCCAGTTGACCACCTGGAGGCCTTCCGGACAATGATGCTGCTCCATGGCATGCCAGACGCCATCCTGTGCCGAACTTTTCCATCCACTCTGAAGGGAGCAGCAAGGAACTGGTACTCAACATTGAAGTCAGGTACCGTCTTATCCTTTGACCAGATGAGCCACCAGTTTGCGGCTCATTTTGTTAGCAGCCGACGTCCCCAGAGAGGCTCGGAGTCCCTCAACAATATCAAGCAAAGGGAGGGGGAATCCATCCGGGCATACATCAACCATTTCAATGTTGCCGCGTTAGAGATCCAGAATTTGGACCAATCGGTCATGATGGCCACCCTAAAGGGCGGTCTTCAGAAGAACGATCTTTTGTTTTTCCTGAAAAAAAAGTATCCCAGGGACTTTGCTGATTTGTTGGCTCAGACCGAAGGATATGCCCGGGCAGAAGAAGTCTTCAAAATGAAGGACGAGGAGACCGTGAAGGAGTGACCGACGGGAGACTCAAGCAAGCTCGCAGTTGAAAAAGGGCCGAGTGAAGCTCGATCGCACTCTCGAACTCCTCCCAGACACAGACGTATTCGGACTCCTCCCCAAGCTCGTAAGCAGAGAAGCCTAGACCACAGAGTTCGATGGAGCTCTCCCCCCAAAAGATTCCACAGCTACGGCCCTCTCAACGCATCGAAAATTCAAGTGCTGATGGAGGTCAGGGAGCAGCTGCCAAGGCCAGAAAAGATGCGCACACACCCCGAAAAGTACAATCCTAACAAGTTCTGCCTCTATCATCATGACCATGACCACGACATGGAGGAATGTATCCAGCTCTGAGATGAGATCGAGGAGCTCATCAGATGAGGTCGGCTCGACAGATTCATTCGACGCTGACCTGAAGGTAGAGAAGATCGGCCTAGGGCTCTGCCGCAGCCGGAGCCACTAAGCAAGGAGGAGCAGCCTGAAGATCGGCCTCTGATTGGGATTATCAATTCCATCTCAGGAGGACCCTGACGGGGAGCAGACCTTCCGCGACCATAGGATCCAAAAAATCTGCGGATGTATTCCCAATAGCTTTGCCTTAAATAAAAATTTTATATTTGCATGTTTATCCTTTTGGCATGAACTTATAACGACAGGAAGTAACTCCCTCATTCAATCAGAATTAAGAGTGTTAGGAACAGGAGGAGAACCTCATCCTAACATGAGCAAAGTCGAAGGCCCGATTACTTAGAGATCGGATGGGGGGAGAGGCCCTTGCAATGGTCCTTATGTGCCCCCACAGCCTTGTTAGGAACAAGAGGAGAACCTCATCCTAACATGAGCAAAGTCGAAGGCCCGATTACTTAGAGACCGGATGGTGGGAGAGGCCCTTGCAATGGCCCTTATGTGCCCCCACAGCCTTGTTAGGAATAGGAGGAGAACCTCATCCTAACATGAGCAAAGTCGAAGGCCCGGTTACTTAGAGATCGGATGGGGAGAGAGGCCCTTGCAACGGCCCTTATGTGCCCCCACAGTCTTGTTAGGAACAGGAGGAGAACCTCGTCCTAACATGAGCAAAGTCGAAGGCTCGGTTACTTAGAGATCGGATGAGGGGAGAGGCCCTTGCAACGGCCTTTATGTGCCCCCACAACCTTGTTAGGAACATGAGGAGAACCTCGTCCTAACATGAGCTGAAACTGACTGTCGGAGATGAGAGAAAAATCTCATCCTGACACAAACAAAGGCTCAGTTGATCGAGATCGGACAAGGAGAAAAGTGTGGGGAAATTCAGTGCAGGGGTAAAATGATAATTTTAAATTTTTTTCAAAATCACTATTTTAAAGTAAAAATTATTAATTAATCTAATTAATTAATAAAAATTTATCCTACACTAGGATCTAAATATGATATATAGCATGCATGCATTTAAATTTGAAATTTGAATTTGAACAGTAAATACTTTACTGTAATGTGTTCAGAACACAATACCTTTGTGCGGGTAGTAGATCACCGCAATCTGATCACCATCGAAAGAGTCTGATCATCATGATATAGCCATACAGCATGTCTGGCCTCTGCGGATCATCCACACGAAGCTCCCGATCTGATTGACTCCTCACGAGTGCTAGCTCGTTGTAGAGCCCTTTCGATGGTCGATGCGGATCGAACTCCTTCGATCGATGTCTGTCGATTCTTTGGATGCTCTAGATCATCAGTAAATGTGCTTGAGAGGATGTTGAAGATCTTTCTAAAATTTGGTGGGCTCACGACATTCATAGCTCACCTTCTCACTTCCTGAACTCCAGGCTGAAACTCTGAAGAACTCACTGAAACCCTGCGCACACTTTTTCTTTCTTTTCTTTCTTTTTCTCTCGAAAGGATATAGACCTTCACCTGGCACACAAGGATTCCTCACACCCAGATTTTCTCTCCAAAATTTTTCTTGCACATGCCCCACTCTTCTCCTCTTTTTAAAACAATGTCAAACATCTTATCCACGTGAGAGGATAAAGATGAGTAATTGCACATTTGAATTCAAATCAAATTTTGAATTCAAATGGAAGCCAATTTATTCCTATCCACTAAGGACGTGAGAAGAGGAGGGCGTGGCTTAATTTGTGCATGAGTGATTTCATGAGAAATATTTTCTCGTGTAATAAATGGGGTGTTAAAAGAGGATAAGGTCAAGGTACTAAGATTGGTTGCTCATTCAAATTCAAACTTTGTTTTGAATTTGAATGGCCAACCAATCATCCTTATCCACTCATTTGGTGCATTAAAGTAGGGCGTGAGGAGGGCTTTGCATGAGGAAAAATTCATGAGAACTTCATTCTCATGAATTCAAATGGGTGCAGTGGAAGTGAGGTGGCACAGGGAGAATGGGTCAAGGTGGTTTCATTATTTAAACCAACCTAATTAAACCAAATAAGTTAGGCCCAATTAGACTAATTTAAACTCAACTAAATTAGGCTTAACTAGGCTCAATAAAATCCTAATCAAATCAGAAATTGATTAAGCTCAACCCCTGATCAAATCAGGGACCAAACCATCTCGATGATTAGGTCAACTCTTAACCTAATCGGGTCAAACCCAACTGAATCCAATTCAATAGGACTTGATCCAAAAATAATTACTCAATCAAATTGAGTTAATTAGTGATCAAATCACTAATTAAATCTCTCATAAATATTGAGTCCAAATTCGATGGGTAATCGGGCATCAGAATTCATCGATATGTAACCCTGATCAAAGAGTCCCAAACCAGTGGGACTCTTGACCCCGGTATCCAAAATATATGGGACTCATGATTAGAGAATCCTGATTCTCGATCACAGAGTCCCAGACACGTAGGACTCATAGTCCACAAGCATTAGGACTCTTCATCAATCATCAGATCAGATAGGAACCTCTAATGTGTGTGACCCCGCAGGTTCAAACCTAAGCCGGTAGCACAGGAACCAATTCCTGTACTAATCGAAGAAACCATCTAGCAATGGTACCCGATGATCGGATAGATCGAAAAGTCACAATCACAACACTCAGAACCTATGTGAATATGGTTATTGTATAATTCATCCTTTTGACCTCTGTGTTTAGGATGACTCAGGGTTAAACTGTCAACCCTGATTAGATCATCCGAATCATGCTCAACTCAAAACAGTCCTGTGACTCCTCACAAAGACTACCCTGACCAAGGTTTTGCTAAATTGAAACACGACTGTACACAGCTCCTAAACTGGAGTAGTCAATCCTATCTTGACACACACACCAACAAGTCAAGTACTTGACTATACCCAGCAGCCTTCCGTTACTGAATTAGAAATTCAGGTAGTCCAGTGCCTAAGTGCAGTGAGTTGCTTGCAAGTCACCATGGCGGTCTCAGATCGGAGGAACATTTATACCCATATTCCATCGGAGCAAATCTTGACAGCAGAAATAGCTCCAGAGTCGGTCATGTTCAGTGCAGATGTACCCTTACATCTCACCTGTATGCCATACCAGTGTCTCCACACTCATTGGTTAAGAGGACAACCAACCTATATGTATGTAGACTGGGATAAACCAAGCAACCTTTTAGATCTATCCCTATAGATCCTCATCCCTAGGATGTAGGAAGCTTCTCCCAAATTCTTCATGGAGAACTGTGACGACAGCCAAATCTTTATTCTCTGTAATGCAGGGATATCATTCCCGATTAAGAGAATATCATCCACATACAATACAAGAAATACCACTACTGGACCATTAGCCCACTTATAAATGCAGGGCTCTTCTCCATTCTTAACGAAGCCATACGTCTTGATCGTCCTATCAAAATATATGTTCCAACTCTGGGATGCCTGCTTAAGTCCATAAATGGATCTCTATAGTCTACACACCTTAGACTCATCAGTGGATGTGAATCCTTCAGGTTGTATCATATACACCTCTTCATCCAGCTCTCCATTTAGGAAAGCTGTCTTCACATCCATCTGCCAGATTTCATAGTTCAGATGGGCAGCTATCGCAAGCATAATCTAAATGGATTTGAGCATTGCCACAGGAGAAAACATCTTGTCATAGTCTATACCATAACGTTGACGATATCCCTTGGCAACCAGATGGGCTTTATAGGTTTCCACCTTTCCGTCTGCATCCCTCTTCCTCTTGAAGACCCACTTACACCCTATGGGTTTTACTCTTTTGGGTGGGTCAATCAATGTCCACACATTGTTGACCTTCATAGACTCCATTTTGGATTTCATGGCCTCTAGCCATTTCTCAGAGTCGAGTCTCTGCATTGCATCCATGTAGGTGATCGAATCCTCATCGTTTTCATCAAGTTTGATAGGATCGTCATCCCGGATCAAGAAACCATAGTATCTGTCCGGTTGACATGGTACTCTACCAGATTGCCTTAAGGGTGCTTGAACAATGGGCTCCGGATCTGATCTAATCAAATCCGGTTCAGGTTCAGCAACTTGTGTCAGTTTTTCCACCTGTCGAACTTCGTCAAGTTCGACCTTAGAGGCAACAGTCCCTTCACCAAGAAACTCTTTTTCCAAAAAGATTGCCTTAAGGCTGACAAACACCTTTTGCTCATCAGCCAGGAAGAAATAATACCCTTTGATCTCTTTTAGGTATCCTATAAAATTACACTTGTCAGACCTGGGTCCTAGCTTGTCCATAATTAAACGTTTAACATAAGCCAGACACCCCCAAACCCTAAGGTGCGAGAGTACTGGCTTACGTCCTATCCATATCTCATATGGCATTTTGGTTGCAGACTTACTCGAAAATCTATTTAGAAGGTAATAAGCCGATTCGAGCGCATATCCCCAAAGGGAGATCGGCAGACCAGCAAACCCAATCATGGATCGAACCATGTCCAACAAGGTCCGATTTCTCCTTTCAGATACACCATTATGCTGTGGTGTTCCAGGAGGAGTCCACTGAGAGAGAATCTCATTCTCCCCAAGATATGTCAGAAACTCATTGGAAAGGTATTCACCTCCTCGATCAGATCGAAGAGTTTTAATATACTTTTCAGTTTATTTTTCTACCTCATTTCAGAATAGTTTGAACATTTCAAATGACTCTGACTTATACTTCATTAAATAGACATACCCATACCTCGATAGGTCGTCTGTGAAGGTTATGAAGTAGAAACATCCACCTCTTGCACTTGAGCTCATGGGTCCACATACATCAGAATGTACCAGACCCAAGAGTTCACTAGCTCGCTCACCTTTTTTAGTAAAAGGCGACTTGGTCATTTTACCAAGAAGATAGGACTCACAGGTTGGAAGTGATTCACAATCACCTACTTCAAGAATTCTTTCTTGAGCCAACCTATTTATCCTGTTCTTATTGATATGACCTAGCCTACAGTGCCAAAGGTAGACTTCTGATATATTATCTATTCTAGGGCATTTACTGGAGGTTTGAACCACATTAATAGGTTGTGATAGAAAGTAAATTCCATTATTAAGTTGTCCAACAAACATTGTAACACCATTCAAAATAATATTGCAAATGTTTCCTTTTATTAAAAATTAATAACCGTACATGGCCAAAAGGCCTACAGAAATAATATTTAATAAAAAGCTTGGACAATAGTGACATTCACTCAGAATTATATTTCGAGAATTGATTACAAGGTTCATGATTCCTAATGCTAGAACTGAAACTTTGCTTCCATCTCCAACATTCAGGAACCTCTCGCCTTCATCAAATCTCCTACTGACCTGCAGACCCTGCATCGAATTACAAATATGATAAGGGCTTCCGGTATCCAATACCCAGGCAGTAGTATCACAAATGAAAAAATTGCAAGGTGTTATCATATAAGTACCTTGCTTCTTCTTTGGCCTGTTCGGGTCCAGTGAGGCAATGTATAGAGGATAGTTCCTCTTTCAGTGCCCCTGCTTCTTGTAAAAGAAGCACTCCACTTGGCTCTGGTCGGGCTTGCACTTCTTGGTCTGACCCTGTACAGACATCCCAGCATGCAGCTGCATCTTCTTATTCTTCTTCTTCTTGTTCTTCTTTCCTTTCTTAAAGGGTCGACGACCAGAAGAAGACCCTCCCACAATATTCACTGACTCCTTATGGAGCTGGTGATCCTTCTCAAAGTTCTGCAGCAACCCCAACAAGCCGTGGTAGTTCACTGCAGGCTTTATCATTCGAAAATGAGTAAGGAAGGGAAGGAAGGACTTGGGCAGAGAATTAAGGATCGCATCCTTACCGAGCTGCTCGTGCAGGGAAAAACTCAGTTTACTTAGACGTTCAATCATTTCGATCATGCACAGTACATGATCAGTGACTGAGGCTCCATCCCTCATCCGAGCATTGAAAATGGCACAACTAGTTTTGTGCCTTTCAACGTCATCAGGTGTGCCAAAAGAGTCGTTAAATATTTGAAGCATCTCCTGTGGCTGGGCGTTCTCAAACCTGTGGCTGAGCTCATCATTCATTGTCGCTAGCATTATGCACCGAACGGTGGTGCAGTCGTTGAGCCACTTCTGGTAAGTGTCTCGGACCGTCTCTCTAGCATTCAGGGCTGGTTCCTCAGGTGTCGGATCTGTTACTACATAAAGGATCCGCTCATGCTCAAGAATGATTTTTAATTTTTGATACCAGCTATCAAAATTAGGTCCCATGAGCTTGTCATTATCTAATAATGACCGGAGCGACAGGGTAGTGGCCATAGCTGCATAAAGAAAAATCAGATCTATATTAGTACATAAATTATTAATACTAAAGACTGGGACTTTAGTCTAAAGTTTCTCCCAATATTTTTCTAAATTGGTAGCCTCAACCTCTAATTCGAGGAATTACTTTAATTTCTTAGTGGGTACTAGAATCCACATAGACTACACACGAGCCCAGCTTTGGTTGGTTAACTCATGTGTATCTATGGGTAGGTTCATAACCAGTTGTTTCTCTAAACAACTTCTAATAATTGATTTTGCCCCAGAACCTAATCAGTAGGCTTTGGCCTCTACTAAAAAGATCTGGTTAGGTCCAACCATTAACATGATTTGATTTGGTGAATCAGACCAATAAATGATCAGGCCCGACTTTGGCCGGCCAACCTGACCACCATCCAAAAGACTCAAACCAAATTATCATATTATGAATGATAATTCTATTAATCAATAAGCACCAGGCCTTTGGGCCTCCAATGATTATTAAACTAATGGACTCATTATCACTCACTTAATGGGAGGCTATGACTTAGTTATCAATATAACTTAATCATTTTTAGGACCTAATAATTTTTGAATATTTTATTAAAGAATAGATGAGAAGATAAATTACCAGCCAATTTCAATCCTCCCACTGACTTCACCAAGTCAGATTAAAAAAAAATTTAATTAAGCCAGCATTAGGAGCACCTAAATCAGTCAAACTGATTTGTCTAATGACATGGGTGAGCCCCAATCACCAAGTGATCTAATCAAAACCTAATTCACCAGGTTGGCTAGGTAAGTGAGATCAGTGGTGGGGATATGCCATTAACTCATCAGAGATCGAATCACTGCGAGTAGCTCCCGCTTAAAAGCCACTGGTCAAACTGCCAAACTTACCTTAGACACCAACCAGTTCATTAATTTTAATTTGATCAACTTAGTAAATTGGGTTCCACTGCGTAGCCATGAATTAAGTCCATCTTGGTCTAGTTAAAGACATGGACCCATTCAACTACAACTATTGGAGTTGAGTCTAGAGTATCCTTGACCTAATCTAATTCAACTTTTGATTAGATTTGATCAATTACTCTAATTTAGTCTATTTCTTTAAGCTAACCTTAGATCTAACCCAATTATGGACCTAATCCATCTAACCTATTGACCCACAAGTTTATGCAATTGTCTTAGGTCATAATTCAATATTCTAGATCTACTAGACAATACTTAATTCTTTTAATTAAGTATTTGGACTGATGGGTCAGGGTTTGGCATTTCAAAAATAATTTTCAAATTTGAAAGGTTTTATTTTCTGTTCACCAAATATGTTGACTCATTTTATAAATAGCAATCCTATTGCTAATTACATAACAGAAAATAACTCAATCAAAATAAATCATGAATATTTCTTTCGCTACTTCATCTGCATGGGATATAATCGCATCGACACCCCTACCGCCATAGGAGACCCCATCGAATGGGAAGAGAGGACCTTTAAACCCTACTTTTCTCCTATGACCGGACAGCCATGGCAACCAACCCAATTCGATTACTTGCTACTTGGATCAAGTATATCTAAATATACCAATTTCAAAATTTAAATTTTAAATTTCAAATTTTAAATTTTGAATTTTGAATTTTAAATAAATTTTAAATTTCAAATTTTAAATTTTAAATTTCAAATAAATTTTAAATTTCAAATTTTAAATTTCAAATTTTTGAATTTCAAATTTTGAATTTCAAATTTTGAATTTCAAATTTGAAATTTCTATCAAATTTTAAATTTCAAATTTCAAATTTTGAATTTTAAATTTTTGAATTTTGAATTTTGAATTTTAAATTTCAAAATTTAAATTTCAAATTTTAAATTTTAAATTTTAAATTTAAACTTTTAGATTACAACTTAATTTATATATGCAAATATATATATCATATCTTAGAACCTTGCTCTGATACCATTTTTATGGAAAAATTCAGTGCATGGGTAAAATGATAATTTTAAAATTTTTTTTAAAATTATTATTTTACAGTGAAAATTATTAATTAATCTAATTAGTTAATAAAAATTTACTCTATACTAGGATCTAAATATGATATATAGCATGCAAGCATTTAAATTTGAAATTCAAATTTGAACAGTAAACACTTTACTGTAATATGTTCAGAACATAATACCTTTGTGCGGATAGTAGATCGCTGCAATCTGATCACCGTCGGGAGAGTCTGATCATCATGATATAGCCACACAATGTGTCTGGCCTCTGTGGATCATCCACATGAAGCTTCCAGTCTGATTGACTCCACATGAGTGCTAGCTCGTTGTAGAGCCCTTTCGACGGTCGATGCTGATTGAACTCCTTCGATCGATGTTTGTCGATTCTTTGAATGCTCTAGATTATCAGTAGATATATTTGAGAGGATGTTGAAGATCTTCCTAAAATTTGGTGGGTTCACAACACTCGTAGCTCACCTTCTCACTTCCCGAACTTCAGGCTGAAACCCTGAAGAACTCACTGAAACCCTGCGTACACTTTTTCTTTCTTTTCTTTCTTTTTTTCTCGAAAGGATATAGACCTTCACCTAGCTCATAAGGATTCCTCATGCCCAAATTTTCTCTCCAAAATTTTTCTTGCACACGCCCCACTCTTCTCCTCCTTTTAAAACAATGTCAAACATCTTATCCACGTGAGAGGATAAAGATGAGTAATTGCACATTTGAATTCAAATCAAATTTTGAATTCAAATGGAAACCAATTTATTCCTATCCACTAAGGGTGTGAGAAGAGGAGGGTGTGGCTTAATTTATGCATGAGTGATTTCATGAGAAACATTTTCTCATGTAATAAATGGGGCGTTAAAAGAGGATAAGGTCAAGGCGCTAAGATTAGTTGCTCATTCAAATTCAAACTTTGTTTTGAATTTGAATGGCCAAATAATCATCCTTATCCACTCATTTGGTGCATTAAAGTAGGATGTGAGGAGGGCTTTGCGTGAGAAAAAAATTATGAGAACTTCCTTCTCGTGAATTCAAATGGGCGTAGTGGAAGTGAGGTGGCGCAGGGAGAATGGGTCAAGGTGGTTTCATTATTTAAACCAACCTAATTGAACCAAATAAGTTAGGCCCAATTAGACTAATTTAAACCCAACTAAATTAGACTTAATTAGTCTCAATAAAATCCTAATCAAATTAGGAATTGATTAAGCTCAACCCCTGATCAAATCAGAGACCAAACCATCTCGATGATTAGGTCAACTCTTAACCTAATCGGGTCAAACCCAATTGAATCTAATTCAATTGGACTTGATCCAAAAATAATTACTCAATCAAATTGAGTTAATGAGCAATCAAATCACTAATTAAATCTCTCATAAATATTGAGTCCAAATTTGATGGGTAATCGGGCATCAGAATTCATCGATATGTAACCCTGATCGAAGAGTCCCAAATCAGTGGGACTCTTGACCCCGGTATCCAAAATATGTGGGACTCATGATCAGAGAATCCTGATTCTCGATCATAGAGTCCCAGACACATAGGACTCATAGTCCACGAGCATTAAGATTCTTCATTAGCCATTAGATCAGATAGGAACCTCTAATGTGTGTGACCCCGTAGGTTCAAATCTAAGCCAGTAGCACAGGAACCAATTCCTATACTAATCGAAGTAACCATCTAGCAATGGTACCCGATGATCGGATAGGTCGAAAAGTCACAATTACAACACTCAGAACCTACGTGAATATGGCTACTCTATAATTCATCCTTTTGACCTCTGTGTTTAAGATGACTTAGGGTTAAACTATCAACCCTGATTAGATCATCCGAATCGTGCTCAACTCAAAACAGTCTTGTGACTCCTCACAAGGACTACCCTAGCCAAGGTTTTGCTAAATTGAAACACGACTGTACACAGCTCCTAAACTGGAGTAGTCAATCCCATCTTGACATACGCACCGACAAGTCAAGTACTTGACTACACCCGCAGCCTTTCATTACTGAATTAGAAATTCAGGTAGTCCAGTGCCTAAGTGCAGTGAGTTACTTGCAAGTCACCGTGGTGGTCTCAGGTCGGAGGGACATTTATACCCATATTCCATCAGAGCAAATCTTGATAGCAGAAATAGCTCCGGAGTCGGTCACGTTCAGTATAGATGTACCCTTACATCTCACCTGTATGCCATACCAGTATCTCCACACTCATTAGTTAAGAGGACAACCAACCTATATGGCACATAACGACCTTTGCTTGATAAACGTTGTCATCCTTGGTAACAACATATCATTTGGTCGCGAACAGATTTAAGGACTAAACGATAAATCCTTTTTTGTCAAGTCTAAATAGTCCTAAGGACTTCACTACAACATAGGAGTTCATTAGAAGATGAAATATTTTATGATGAAAAATATCAAAATAATTTTTATTAATTCATAATTCATGTACATATACAAAAATGAGCACAACCGTCAACAGGCTGACGATTGGCTTTGGGACACTATTCCCAACAGAAAGCCTCCTCAACGGCCCCTCTGCACTCTCACAACCCCAGCAAGAGCAGAGGGAAGACCCTCACTCAAACACAGAAGAAAAGGGGAGATGAAAAGAGAAAGTGATGAACTACGCCAGCGATAAGTGAAAAATGAACTACATCAAAGGCACAAGGGATCTCGTCTCAATGAGGAAGAAAACCCTTGTCAAAACTCTCCAGTCCCTAAAGGTGAATCAATACAGTGACGACCAAGAATCTTCAAACAACGTCGACGTCCAACGGGTCGAAAGATAAAAGAAGCTCAGTAAACAACGACTCAAAGCAGGAATAGATGAGGTAATGAGAAAAATTCTGTTTCATTTTATTAGCAAAGCATGCGTTATGAAGCCTTTGAAGGCCGAGACTCAGGGGACCTCGCCTTAACGAGGAAGAAGACCCTTATCGAAAATCACCGATCCCAAAGGGCGAATCAGCATAGCGATGATCAGGTATCTTCAAACAATGTCGGCATCAAACAAGATGAAAGATAAAAGAAGTTCGGTAAATGACAACTCAATACCAAAATGGACAAGGTAATAGAAAATTTTCTTTTCATTTTGTTAGTGAAGTATATATTACAAAGCCTTGAAGGCCAAAAAGGGAGACAACAAGAAAAGAAAAAGCTCTAAGGAAGCCCAACTTCTTCCGACTTCGAGCTCTTAGTTTCGGTCCTTGTTAGGGATTGCCTCAAGTTTTCAACTTCTTCCTCTAGTTTCATCTTTCTCAACAGCATATCCCGGTACATCTGATGAAACCGTCGGCTCTCGCCCTCCGACTCTCGAAGCCTCTTCCTCAGGACCTCGGACTCTGCCTCAGCATCTTTGACCGCTTGCTGCTCGTGGACTAGCTGAATCTTCAGCCGCTGTAGTTCAGTCTCCCCCCACCCAAGGGCTGCAGACTGTTCTGCCATGGTCTCCCTCAAGGAGCAGAGCTCATCAGAGCCTCGTGCAGAGGCAGGCTGGACTCTCCCGGACAACTGCCTCCGAAGGCGGGCAACTTCATCGGTCGCTGTTTGGAGCTTCCTTCAGTAGTCTTCTACTTGCTCGCTCCAGCCGACTCGGTAGGCATTGTAGTTTGCCTCAGCATCCTGTAGCTGCTTCTGAAGGTCGAAGAATTTCTTTGATCGATCGTGGTTGGTTTGGACTGTGAGCCAGGATGAGCTCCCTTCCAGCTGGCCGATCTTCTCCCATGCGGTCGCTAGCTCGACCTCAAGGGAGCTGATCTTGGAAGCCTGAGCCCAAGATCGATCGCTGGCACGCTTTCGGAGTCCCTCGAGCTCCATCACGAAGTCGGCCTTCTTCTGGGTGAATTCCATGAGCCCCTTTTTGTGGAGGTCCTGAAGGCGAACGACCTCCGCAGTGACTTTCGAGTGGCTCTTCCTTAGCCGGTGAAGTTTATCTTCCAGCTTCTTAGATTTTTTCATCAACTAACGAACTTTCCTTCTGAGGTCTCGGATCGTCGACTTCAGTGGGATCCCCTGTGGCAGGGGGAGAGCTTCGACAGGACCCTATCTTTGGGAGGCAGAAGCACCACGGCTCAGATTAGTACAAGAAGACAAAAGATAAGGAAAATAATACAGAAAAAAAAGGAGACCCTCTGTAAAGAAGGATCCAATTTCATTGATTAAATAATTTTCAAGTATAAAAAAATAGAAAAAAAAATCACCACAAAGAAAAAATACAAAGCTAGAGGTTCTGGACCTCTGGGGCAGAAGTAGAGGGGCTCGGCATCCCCGGAAGATCGTCAGCGGCGGCCGCGGCGGTCGACAAGGTCCCGATTGGAGGAGGACCGGTAGTGACTTTGGATGGTCCGGCTTCATCATCAAACGTCTCATTCAGGAAGCTGAGATCCAGTTCGAAAAACCTTCCAGCCAACTTCTCTTGACAGAGTTCGAAACCCTTGATGAAGACATCTTGGCCGAACTGGACCTTTAGATCCTCCATCTCAGAGGAGGCCTTAAACTCCACTGCTCGGGCCCCTACCTCCAAAATCAGGGTTGGAATCCTCACTTTCAGCTCGAAAAACCTGTGCCTTCAACTCGAAAGCCTGCGCCTTCAGTTCGAAGATTTCGACCTCAGCCTTCTTTCTCTCCTCCTCCAAGGTGGTCCTCAGATCGGACGAGGTTTGTCCCTCCTTTTCCAGTGCCTCCTAGAGACTTAGGACCTCAGCGATCTTCTCCTCGAGGCGGGCGGCCCCAACCAGGTGACCTTCCTCTGCACGAGCTACCTTCCTCTTGGCAATCTTCATCGCCTTGACGTTGGCGACAAGTTGGTGCCCAATCTGTAAGAAAGGTCGGGGAGTCAATATAAAGGCTGAAGAATAAATTAAAAAGTAGGAAGGAGGAAAAAGATGAGTTAACTTACTTCGAGGAAAGATCCCAAAGAGTTCCAGACTTGTAGCTCAGGATCGGCTAGGACGATCCTCTCGATGACCTCGGACAGAATGCACCCTTCGACCAGCCTCTTTATTAAGTCCCTGTTGTTGAAGGGATTTTCCCCCAGGTCTTCCTCGGAGCCACCGGCCCCTCGACGGCAACCTTGCGACTGCGGCTCCTCCGGGCTAGGGTCTTCTTTCTCCTCCTCCCTTCGACCCCGGGTGCCCCCTCGGGACGAACCTCAGGAGCGGGATCCTCGGCCGGGGGGCTCCTTGAAAGGGCTCGGGGGACTTCGGGTTTGGTGTCGGAAGGGACTTCGACGGTGACGGCCACTGGAGTAGGCACAGTCGAGCTTGTCCCTTCTGTCCTGGCTTTCTTCACTGACCCCGAAGTCGAGGCGTCTTTCCTCTTGTGGGTCTTGAGACCCTGGGCTAACCTCCGAGCCACACTTGCGTCCATGTCTGCGATAAAAAAAAACCAGCATGGCTTAGAGATGGAATAAGAAAAAAAAAATATACATATAACAATGGTACTGGCAGGGTTAAGAGGACTCAGGCCGACGTTGAACAAAAGTTGTTCCTTCAGAAGTTCGGGGAGGAGGGGGGCTCGATAGGCCTTGAGCTTTTTGGAGGCTTCAAGGTCATCCCTTTCCAGGTTGGAAGCCCGACAGACGGAATCTCTCAGAGAGCCCCAAGGGGGTAATCCTAGCTCCAAGGTCGGGCATCGGACATAGAAGTACCTCTCCTTCCAGTTGTGGATAGAAGAAGGAGCGCCTTTCAGCAACCCCTTTCTACCAAACTGAAGGGAGAAGTACCACCAGTCCTTTGCCGAGGGATGATGCTTGAAGGTGTAGAAATTCTTAAACAAAAAAAGTGTTGCCCAGCTATGCAACCCAAGAGGGGGGGGTGAATTGGGTTTCTAAAAATTTTAAGCTCAACTAATTGCTTATGAAAAGTATTTGTTAAAAGCTTAATGAATGAGAAGAAAGACTTTAAATCAAGATTAATTACCTAAAGCAAGAATGCAAGGATATAATAAAGAAATAAAGAAAAACAATAAAGCACACCACAAACACAAGGATTTATAGTGGTTCGGTGCCAACCTTGCACCTACATCCACTCCCCAAGCTCCTACTTGGGAATTTCAATCCACTATACTTGTATTCAACCAGAATACAAACGTCGGAAACTCCGACACTAGCTATCCCAAGCTAGTCCACTTGTTTCCCGGGTACAAGCCAACCCAAAACACTCCGATTTCAGGTTCGGATCTACCTTCCCTTGTTTTGAAAACCCTCCAAAAATAAGAACTATTACTCACAAAGAGTAAGACAGTTTAGAGCATAAATAAGTACAAGAATAGCTCCTTAAATGAGCGAATATAACATTAAATACACTTTACTCAAATAAAGAAGCCCCTTTTTGGATTTCCTCAAGGTGGATGAAGAGTTGAATGAACGCTTGAGGAGAAGGTGAACTTTGATTGAAGACTTCTTGAAGGCTTTGAAAGAGCTCTTGATCAAGGTTGAAAAGTTGGCTTGAAAAACCCTCTCTTGAATGCTCTTGAATGCCCTTTTGAACGCTCTTGCTTTTCTCTTTCAAAATCTCTCGTATGTATTGTAGATCTCTTGTATCTCTCGAGTATATTGTTGATCTCTCCTTTTTTTTTCACCTTTTGAACCCTTTTATAGCTTTAATAAACAAGAAAAAATATTTTAGGCAGAAAAAGAGCCGTTAGAGCATTTTAAGGGAGCATTAAAGGCAATTAAAATGGGCAAAAAACTAGCCGTTGCAGACAATTTTCGTCTCAGGGGTCGACTCATGAGTCGACTCATGCTTCAGGGGTCGACTCATGAGTCGACCTCTGTTACAAAAATCAGAGATTTGGGTTTCTGGATATTTTGGCCCAAAACAGCAGAAGTCGACTCATGAGTCGACTCATGCCTTGTGGGTCGACTCATGAGTCGACTCACAGGTCGTGCCAAGCCAAAAAACCAGCGTGCCAAGGGAAATTTTAGCGTGCCAATCAGCTCATTGTGCCATGAGTTGACTCATGAGTCGACTCATGCACTTCAAACATTCATAACTTCAAAAATATAAGTCCAAAAATAATAAAATTTTTACCAATAGATTACAAATCATTAGTTCTACCAAATGATACTATCAAATCAGGGTTTTAGTAAAATTATGATTTTGCCCCTGAAGAGCATAAAGACTTTTTCAAATAAAAATATTTGTATCCCTTCAGTCTGCTTTGTAATCATCAAAATCAATCTAGGAGCAACAATCTCCCCCTTTTTGATGATGACAAAACACTTGAACAAAAATATTTATGTGAATGCATTATAGATTTATATGCTTGAAAAGAGTATTACTCTTTTTGACATGTGATATAAATGGTCATATGCAAGAATAGTTCGCCCATTTGCTTAAAGATTTGAAGATATGCTCATTGGATTATGTGATTTAGGTGATAGAGCAGAAAATTTATTTTTGTTATCAGAGCAAGCTGTATTTTGAAAATTTGCTCATTCTCATTTGATTTTAGTTTTAGCATCGGAGCAAAAAATACTTATGTGCTTTAATTGCTTTTGATACAAAAAATAATTATGTGTGCCAAAGCATGTTTAAGAGTTGATTTTGAAAGTGTATTAGATCATTTTGAATTTAAGATGTATCAGAGCAAGAGAAAAAATAAATTTTGCAATGTATCAGAGCAAGAAAAATAATTTTACAATGTTATAAAAAAAATTTTACAATGTATTAGAGCAAATGTATCAGAGCAAGTAAAAAAAATTTTAAGATGTATCAGAGTAAGTTAAATTTCTTAAGATGTATCAAGATAAATAAATTTCAAAAGATGTATCAGAGCAAGTTAGAATTTTGAAGTATATCAGAGTATATTTAAATTTTTAAAGCAAAGCAGAGCATATGTAAAGAAATAATTTAAAAATTACTTATTTGCATTGTACTTAGCATTGTACTTTAGATATTGTTCTTTAAATTCTCCAATTTATTCATTAATTTCTCATAATTTATAGTTTTGCTTTTGATGGGTTGCTTTTTCTTTAAATGCTCATAATTTGCTTTTTCTTTAAATGCTCATAATTTATGGTTTTTCTTTAATTTTGCTTTTTCTTTAATTTCTCCTCCTTTTTGACATCATCAAACATGGTTAACTCCTCCTTTTTCTGAAATATTTTTTAATTTCTCCCCCTTTAGAATTTATCACAGATGTTTGGTCCCCCTTAATACAGCAATTATTAACAACAAACAACAACAAAGAGAAGACAATATTTCAACAAGGAGAATATATATAACCAAAATATGATCGACATCATTACAAAAGGTAGAAATATAAGTAAAAGATGATACCATAAAACCATAATTGTTTCATTACATAGTTCATAATAGTCAACCAGCTAATTGTCAATACATGGCCCCAAAATACAGATCCTAGAACAAGACACTAACACCTAGGATCTAGTAATGATCAAGACAAGTCATGGATCGGAGTCATCAGATATGGTATGAGAAGCTGATGGATCTCGATCAGAAGTGCATCCTCTACCCCATCTGCCTCTGGCACGAGCAGGAGAGTGAGAAGAACTGGGAGGCTGAGTACGCTGAGAGGCTAAGGACTGAACAGAAAGGGTGAGTCTGATGGAATCAAGTACGTTCAGTGCTCTGAAAACAGACTGAAGTAGAGCAGTGAATTGAGTGGATGCATGCTCACTCGATCCTTGGATCTCTCTCCTCAGTAACTCATATCCACCCTCCAGTGCTCCTCTGAGCCTGCCAGCCTCTACAGTAAGGTCTGTGACCTCAATAGCGGACTCCTGTGGCTGAGGATGGGCCAAAGCAAGGACTTACCCCTGCAAGTCAAGAACTCTGCCAGTCAGTCTCCAGACAGTGTCCTCAAGCTGCTGAATCCGGATGGACTGATCTGATATCATCTGAAACATAGTGGAGATGTGGGGAGTCATGGTCTGATCAGAAGAAGTGGCTCCCGGTGCAAAAGTAGTACTGCTCCACTGACTAGATAGCAAAGAAGCCACACGCTGTGATATCTGCTCGATCTGATCGTCAGCCAGTCTGAACTCTGATTGAGGTGCTCTGCTCTCTGGCTGATACACTAGTGTGGGCATCCTAGTAAACTCTGAAGGGCCAGCCTCTGTATTAGGAATGAATTGGATATTTGGTGATGCTGCCCTGAAATCATGTACAGGAGATGATGGACCTTCTTCTTCTGCTCTACCTTCAGTTCTGTCTTCAGCTCTATCTTCAGCTCTTTCCTCAGCTCTCTCCTCAGATCCCTTGATCCAACCACCATCAGTCTTTGTAAATCCCATTCAGTGCAGGCTGTGTTGGTTGAAAGTGTCCACATGAGAGAGCTTAGTAGATGCCTCCCCCTCACAGCTAACTCCAAACCTCCTAAATACTCGAGTAAGGGCCATACCAAAAGGTAAGTGTGCCTTGGATCTGTTCAAAGTCTCTCTCATGGCCTCTATCATAAGTGCAGGGAGGTTCAGGGGGGTCTGAGTGATGACATGAAACATGATACATACATCTCTGCTGGAAAGTAAATCATGCCTACCACTCCTAGGAAAGAAGAGCTTGGTTACCATCTGATGCAGGATGCTCATCTCAATAGATAAAATCTTTGCTTCCAGTTTATTTAAACTCCCTGAATAAGTTCCCCCTAGTATAACTCTGATCCCCTCTTCTTTTACTGGGAGTTCCATATAAGAGTAACCCTCACTAGGCAAATGAAGTATTTCTCCCAATATACTAGAATCCAAGCAAATATCAATACCCTTGACTGTTGAAGTCACTGACCCGTTTCCATAATGTAGATTCTGGTAGAATTCTCTAACTAGGTCAACATAGGTGACTTCCTTAAGGGAGCAGTAGAAATCCCATCCTTGGTTTTTAATCTTAGTTGCAAATGTAAAACCCTCTTTTTCAAAGAACCGAAAATCTATATTTTTCCCGGTTTCAACTTTTCTATCAGAAAGAGAATTCTTACTGGGGCTTAGGGAGGATTGAGGGGGACCTTGAGCAGATACTGAAGCTGGAGTGGGAGCATTGGAAGACTGAGCAGCTTGCCTTTTCTTTCGGACAATTTCTTCAGGCTCACGGACTGACTTTCTTCTTTGGGGAAGCTTCATCTTCGGAGCCATATTCACTACAGTAGCAGACAAGGAGACTTGGAGGAACAAGTGAATGAGTGGAGGAGGGATCACAAGAGAGTGAAGAGGGATTTTGGTGGAGAAAAGAGGTGGATTTGGGAAGAACGGTGGAGTGCTAGGGCACGCTCCAACCGTGCCAAACAATGGGAGAAAGCACAAAAATCTCTTTCCAAGGTGGCGATTTTTGGTGGAGAGGAGGAGGGAGAAGTGCCTCGAGCTAGATCCTTGGATTTGGAGCAAAAGGAAGTGGGGAGGATGGCTTTTGAAGGAATAGGATGACCGGATGGGTCGGCTCACGAACAGCAACCCATATAAAAACAATGAGCCCGTGGGAAGTTTGAGGAAATAACAAGTTTGCCATTGAGTCGACTCATGGGGTCGACTCATGAAGTTCAAAAATTCAGAAAAAATGTGAATGAATTCCAAAAAAATTTGAAATTTTGGGAGAAGGAGTTTTCCTCAAAGATAAGTTTTTAGAATGATAAACTTGAGCTTTTGGGACCAGGATAGATGTTGGAAATTTAGCTCTAAGAATTTTTGACATCAATTCTTGGAAATTGAGAAAAATTTAGGCATATGGATCTAGAATTCCTAGATTTCTCCTAATTTCACAGAATTTATCCTCACTAAGGGCCTTTGTAAAGATATCAGCTAATTGATTTTCAGTGCAAACATATTCAAGAATTATATTTTTATTTTGAACATGTTCTCTTATAAAGTGATGTCTTATTTCAATATGTTTGGATCTTGAGTGCTGAATTAGATTTTTAGATAGATTTATGGCACTTGTGTTGTCACATCTTATTGGTATTTCATTAAATTTGATTCCAAAGTCTTCGAGTTGTTGCTTAATCCACAAGATTTGAGCACAACAGCTTCGGCTGCAATGTATTCGGCCTCAACCGTAGACAGTGCCACCGAATTTTGTTTCTTGCTAAACCATGAGATTAGGTTAACTCCAAGAAATTGGCAAGTTCCACTTGTGCTTTTTCTATCTAATTTGCATCCAGCAAAATCAGCATCTGAATATCCTAATAAATCAATTTGTGAGTCCTTAGAGTACCATAACCCTAGAGTTTGAGTACCATTTAAGTATCTAAGGATTCTTTTAACAGCATTCAAATGAGATTCTTTAGGATTAGATTGATATCTAGCACATAAACAAACACTAAACATGATATCAGGCCTACTTGCAGTTAAATATAATAATGAGCCAATCATACCTCTATAGTATTTTAAGTCTACACTTTTACCTTCATCATCCTTGTCAAGCTTACTTGAGGAACTCATTGGTGTGCCAATTGGTTTGCAGTTTTCCATTCCAAATCTTTTGAGTAGTTCCTTGGTGTACTTGCTTTGGGTGATGGAGATTCCCTCTTTTGATTGTTTGATTTGGAGTCCGAGGAAGAAGGTGAGTTCTCCCATCATGCTCATCTCGAACTCCCCCTGCATAAGCTTAGCAAAGTCTTGACAAAGGGATTCATTAGTAGACCCAAAAATTATGTCATCAACATAAATTTGTATAATTAGCATATCATTTTGATTTCTTTTAATAAAGAGGATTGTATCTACATTACCTCTTGAAAAACCATTATTTAGTAGAAATTTGCTTAGCCTATCATACCATGCTCTAGGTGCTTGTTTTAATCCATATAAAGCTTTATTTAATCTAAAAATATAATTAGAAAAAGCATGATTTTTAAATCCAGGGGGTTGTTCTACATATACTTCTTCAGCAATATATCCATTTAGAAATACACTTTTAACATCTATTTGAAATAATTTGAATTTCATAAAGCAAGCATATGCAAGTAGAAGTCTAATAGCTTCTAATCTAGCAACAGGTGCAAAGGTTTCATCAAAATCAATTTCTTCTTCTTGATTATATCCCTTAGCAACCAGTCTTGCTTTATTTCTAATTACATTTCCATGCTCATCTAATTTGTTTCTAAAGACCCATTTTGTGCCAATTATTGAATAATTTTTAGGTCTTGATACTAAGGTCCAAACATTATTTCTTTCAAATTGATTAAGTTCCTCTTGCATTGCATTAATCCAATTATGATCATTTTCAGCTTCTTCAAAAGATTTAGGTTCAAGATGAGATACAAAAGCACAATGATTAACTACATCTCTAAGTGAAGAATGGGTTTTTACCCCGTGCATAGGATCACCAATAATTAACTCCTTAGGGTGGTTGTGAACATACCTCCATTCCTTGGGTAGGTCATTTGTACCTTGAGGTTGTTCTTGAATTTCTTCACCTCTCTCATCTTGTTTGTCTTCTTGATCCTTGTCTTCTGGAGTTGCTGAATCTTTCAGAGTGATCTCCTTCATACCTTCTATTAGTGGATCTGCATCATCAACACCCTCATTTTTCCTTGAAGGAAGATCGTTAGATTCATCAAAAACAACATGTATGGACTCCTCAACTACTAAAGTTCTTTTGTTGAAAACTCTAAATGCTTTACTAGTGGAGGAGTAACCTAGAAAGATTGCTTCATCTGATTTTGCATCAAATTTACCCAGTTTTTCTTTGCCATTATTTAATACAAAATATCGGCAACCAAAAGCATGAAAATATGCAATATTTGGTTTTCTTCCTTTCCAAAGTTCATAGGGGGTTTTCTTTAAAATTATCTAATTAAAGCACGATTTAAAATGTAACATGCTGTGTTAATTGCTTCCACCAAAAATATCTTGGAAGGTTGCTTTCACAAAGCATGGTACGGGCCATTTCTTCTAAGTTCTGTTTTTCCTTTCAACTACCCCATTCTGTTGAGGTGTCCTAGGAGCAGAGAAGTTATGGCCAATTCTATTTTCATCAAAAAATTTTCAAATCTTGATTTTCAAATTCAGTTCCATGATCACTTCTAATATTTTGAATTGAAAATCCTTTTTTATTAGTGACTTTTCGGTGAAATTTAGTGAAAATATGAAAAGTTTCATCTTTGTGTGCCAAAAAGAAACCCAAGTAAAACGAGAGTAATCATCTATAATTACAAAGTCATATCTTTTTCTCCTAACTAGTGGTTCTAGTTGGTCCAAATAAGTCCATATGCAAGAGCTCTAAAGGTCTAGAAGTTGAAACAGTATTTTTGGATTTAAATGAAACTCTAGTTTGTTTACCTAATTGGCATGCATCACAAATTCTATCCTTTTCAAAATTCATTTTGGCAAATCAAGAACTAATTCTTTCTTAATTAATTTTGAAAGAGAATGCATGCTAATATGTGCAAGTCTACGATGCCACAGCCAACTAGTCTCATTAACTTTAGCATTCAAGGATACTAGGCATTGCATGTCTAATTTAGGCTAAATCATTCAAATCTACCATATAAATATTGCCATGCCTATGTCCTATAAATTTAATGCCATCGTTAATAGAACTAGTCACAATGCAAACAGATGATTCAAAACAACTTTTACCCTTTATCACAAAATTGACTAATGCTAAGTAAGTTATGCTTTAAACCTTTAACTAACAAAATATTTTTAATGTATTTGGAGGGAGTGATACCAATGTTGCCTATCCCGATGATCTTTCCTTTGCCATTATCTCCAAAGGTGACCATCCCTCCATCCTTAGCATCAAGCGTGATGAATTATGATTCATCACCAGTCATGTGTCTCGAGCATCCACTGTCAAGATACCATTTCCTGTTTCCTCCTTGGATGCTAGACACACCTCATTTTCGTGTGCCATAAAGCACATGTTGGCTTGTTCTATTGAGGTTTCCTCATCGGAGCTTGAGTCATCACTCGCACTCCAAGTCGCCATCATTGCTTTCTTTTTGAACTTTTTGGGACCTTTCTTTAGTTGTGGACATTCGGATTTGAAATGTCCCGGCTTCTTGCACTCGTAGCATATAAGGGGTTGATCTTTCTCTTTCTCTTTGCTTTGTTCTCCTTTTTTGAATAACTTCTTTCTCATCCCCTGTTTCCTTTTTCTTAGAAACTTCTTAAATCTCCGGGTGATGAGTGCCATCTCTTCATCCTGTTCTTCATCTTCAGAGTCATCCATTTCATCATCAGGCGACGCTGTGGATTTGAGGGCAATGGTTCTTTTCTTTTTGACTTCATCCTCTTGATGTTGCTTCATGCTAAGTTCATGAGTCATCAAGGATCCAAGAAGCTCTTCTAGAGGTAGAGTGTTCAAGTCTTTTGCTTCTTGGATGGCAGTCACCTTGACTTCCCAAGTTCTTGGCAATGACCTGAGAATCTTCCTTACAAGCTCACTGTTAGTATAAGATTTGCCAAGACTCTTCAAACCATTAATTATATCAGTAAAACGAGTAAACATAGCAGTTATGGACTCATCATGCTCCATTTTAAACAATTCATATCTATGCACAAGCATGTTTATTTTAGACTCTTTTACTTGATTTGTTCCCTCATGGGTTACTTCTAACCTATCCCATATTTCTTTAGCAGATGCACAAGTAAAAATACGATTAAATTCATTTACATCAAGTGCACAATAAAGAACATTCATAGCTTTAGCATTTAATTGTGCCAGTTTCTTGTCAACCTCATCCCATTCTTTCTCGGGTTTGGTTGACTCCTCACCATCTATAATCTTGATGGGTGTGTGAGGACCGTTCACTATGATACTCCATATATCATAGTCGAGTGCTTGTATGAATATCTTCATCCGAGCTTTCCAATAGGTGTAATTAGACCCATTGAAAAGTGGAGGTCGGTTGGTAGATTGCTCCTCGGCTAGAGAAGTACCGACATGGGTTGCCATAGATCTTTGGCTCTTTGATTGTTAGATCAAAGAAGGGCTAGAGCACCGGGCTCTGATACCACTGTTGCCCAGCTATGCAACCCAAGAGGGGGGGTGAATTGGATTTCTAAAATTTTAAGCTCAACTAATTGCTTATGAAAAGTATTTGTTAAAAGCTTGATGAATGAGAAGAAAGACTTTAAATCAAGATTAATTACCTAAAGCAAGAATGCAAGGATATAATAAAGAAATAAAGAAAAACATAAAGCACACCACAAACACAAGGATTTATAGTGGTTCGGTGCCAACCTTGCACCTACATCCACTCCCCAAGCTCCTACTTGGAAATTTCAATCCACTATACTTGTATTCAACCAGAATACAAACGTCGGAAACTCTGACACTAGCTATCCAAGCTAGTCCACTTATTTTTCGGGTACAAGCCAACCCAAAATACTCCGATTTCAGGTTCGGATCAACCTTCCCTTATTTTGGAAATCCTCCAAAAATAAGAACAATTACTCACAAAGAGTAAGACAATTTAGAGCACAAATAAGTACAAGAATAGCTCCTTAAATGAGCGAATATAACATTAAATACACTTTACTCAAATGAAGAAGCTCCTTTTTGGATTTCCTCAAGGTGGATGAAGAGTTGAATGAACGCTTGAGGAGAAGGTGAACTTTGATTGAAGACTTCTTGAAGGCTTTGAAAGAGCTCTTGATCAAGGTTGAAAAGTTGGCTTGAAAAATCCTCTCTTGAATGCTCTTGAATGCCCTTTTGAACGCTCTTGCTTTTCTCTTTCAAAATCTCTCGTATGTATTGTAGATCTCTTGTATCTCTCGAGTATATTGTTGATCTCTCCTTTTTTTTCACCTTTTGAACCCTTTTATAGCTTTAATAAACAAGGAAAAACATTTTAGACAGAAAAAGAGCCGTTAGAGCATTTTAAGAGAGCATTAAAGGCAATTAAAATGGGCAAAAAACTAGCCGTTGCGGACAATTTTCGTCTCAGGGGTCGACTCATGAGTCGACTCATGCTTCAGGGGTCGACTCATGAGTCGACCTCTGTTGCAAAAACCAGAGATGTTGGTTTCTGGATTTTTTTGGCCCAAAACATGCAGAAGTCGACTCATGAGTCGACTCATGCCTTGTGGGTGACTCATGAGTCGACTCACAGGTCATGCCAAGCCAGAAAACCAGCGTACCAAGGGAAATTTTAGCGTGCCAATCAGCTCATTGTGCCATGAGTTGACTCATGAGTCGACTCATGCACTTCAAACATTCATAACTTCAAAAATATAAGTCCAAAAATAATGAAATTTTCATCAATAGATTATAAATCATTAGTTCTACCAAATGATACTATCAAATCAGGGTTTTAGTAAAATTATAATTTGCCCCTGAAGAGCATAAAGACTTTTCAAATAAAATATTTGTATCCCTTCAATCTGCTTTGTAATCATCAAAATCAATCTAGGAGCAACAGATATTCAGTTGTATTGACATCAGTAGAGATGGAAAAATTATATGTTCTAGTGTCATGCATGATAATTTGTTTTACATTAATCCCATAACACTGTCACTGCACCCTACAGAATTAGTAAGCTCATCTTCTTATAAAAGAAAAATGTTAAACACCAATGAGACATATCTTTGGCATTTGAGGTTAGATCATATTAATCTCAATCGAATTTAAAGGATGGTCAAGGAGATCTTGAGCCATGGCCTTAGTGTGAATCCTGTTTAAAAGAAAAAATGACCAAATGATCATTTTCAGGAAAGGGGTAAAGAGCCAGTGAGATATTGGAATTGGTGCACACTGATGTGTGTGGTCCTATGAATGTACAAGCTCGAGGAGGTTTTGAGTATTATATCACTTTTATTGATGATTACTCAAGGTAAGGATATGTGTACCTGATGCAACGCAAGTTTAGATCTTTTGACAAGTTCAAGAAATTTAAGATTGAGGCAGAGCGTCAGACAGGTAAACATATCAAAGCCCTTCGGTTTGATCGAGGAGGCGAATACCTCCTTGGTGAGTTTAAGGACTATTTGACACAATAGGATATTGTTTCTCAATTGACTACACTAGGTACACCCCAGCAAAATGGTGTAGTAGAAAGTAGAAATAGAACGTTAATGGATATGGTGAGATCCATGATGAGTCATGCAACTCTACCCATGTTTTTTTGGGGTTATGCATTGGAAACGATAGCATATCTCCTAAATTTGGTTCCATCCAAGTCAGTGCCTAGGACTCCTTGGGAAATGTGGACTGGGTGCAAACTCAGCTTAAAACATATCCACATTGGGGGGTGTCAAGCTTATATGCTGAATGACAAAGTTGGAAAGCTGGAACCAAGTTCAGAGAAGTGTTATTTTATTGGATATCCCAAGGAAACTCGAGGTGAATTCTTTTATCATCTTGAGAAGCAGAAAATGCTAATAAGTACTAATGCTAGATACTTGGAGGATGACTTAGTGAACCATACAGTGCTTACTAATGATGTAGTTTTAGAGGAGATACAACCAAACATCTCCGAGTCATCAATTCTGATTGATCGGGCAATTAAGGAACAGCAACCAACTATGTACATAAATCTGGAGTCACATCGTAGTGGAGAATATACAGACCACCAGATCAGTGGTTGGAGAATCATTTGAGGCAGTCTCGATGACCAGATGCTAGATTCCACTAGTAACGATGAAGCAGTATCGGATATTGATGCCGACCAGTGGATCTGGCAATAAATTCAGAGATAGAGTCTATGTACTCTAATTAGATCTGGGATATTATAGAAGCACCTAAAGGGATAAAATTCATAGGGTGCAAGTGGGTCTACAAAAAGAGAGAGATGTAAATAGAAAGGTAGAAACCTTTAAAGCAGATTGGTAGCTAAAGATTGTACAAAACGAATCGATTATTAGGAAACTTTTTCATCGATAGTCATGCTTAATTCTATCAGGATCCTCTTAGCCATAGCTTGTCATTATGACTATTGAGATATGGTAGTGGATGTTAAGACTGCTTTCTTAAATGGCAATCTTGATGAGGGCATATATGATGCAATCAGATGGTTTCATTGCTAGGTCAAGAACACATAGTATGCAAGTTTAAGAAGTCCATATATGGACTTAAGCACACATCTAGGTCATGGAACATTCGTTTTGATGAAGTAATCAAATCTTTTGGTTTTAACCAAAAATGGTGGATGAACCATGTGCATACAAAAGGTTAGACAGTGATGCTGTCTCTTTCTTAGTCTTTATGTAGATGATATCTTACTCATTGGAAATGATGTGGGATATGATCATCCATTAAGATTTGGCTATTGACACAATTTAGTATGAAGGACTTGGGTGAAGCCAATTATGTCCAAGGAATTAAACTCTTGCATAATCGTAAGAATAGGACATTAGGCTTATCTCAGGCTATATACATAGATAAGGTCTTGGCCAAGTTTATCATGCAGGAATCCAAAAAAGGTTTGCTAGCTTTCAGGCATGGAGTGACTCTATCTAGAGATCAGGAGCCTCAAATCCTGAAGAGATAAAGCATATGAGATGAGTTCCATATTCTTTGACTGTTGGAAGTCTTATATATGCGATGCTATGTACCAGGCCAGATATCTGTTTTGCTGTGTGGCATGGTTAGTAGATATCAATCAAACTCAGAATCGCGCTCATTTGACAACAGTAAAGCATATACTCAAGTATCTTAAGAGAATGAGGGATTATATATGCTTACCTATCGAGCAGATGATCTGATGCTCGTTGGGTATACAGACTCTAATTTTCAGTCAGATAGAGATGCTAGGAAGTCTATCTCCGGTTATG
>NC_026003.2:71238871-71241831 GCF_000442705.2 Elaeis guineensis
AGAATGAGTTCACTGAATTGATCTGACTTAAGGAACATCTTATAAATTTACTTACCTATCAAGAGATATTTTCTTATAGTAGGAGTTGTGCATGTAATCCTTTGACCTGAGACTACCATAGAACCTTGTATACATGAATCCATATTTTTTGGTTCATACTCATTCATAACTTAGTCATGTACGGAGTGTTCTAGATATGGTAGAATGTGTATGGAGGTTGTGAGTAGGTCAACATGAAATTGATCACTCCTGGTAAGAGGAGATCGCATCCTACTTGCTCTGATCGATTGATGATTCAGGAAGCCTTTGATCAAAGTAGAATAAAAATTAAAAATAATTTCTAATATTTTATTAATTGAATCATCATATAAGATTGAGAAAAATATGAGTATGATATTGGATTTGATATCATTCCATATCCAGAGTCATATTTGGGGTGCAGGGAGATCGCAGGATCAAATTGCACGGTAACTTTTCACTGAAGGGTATTTTTGATACTTTCATCAAAAATTTTATATCTTCTAGGTAGACATGATACGCTACTAGATATTAATCTTATCTTATGGGTTTGATCAAATTAAAGAGTTTAATTCAATCACCAATTAGAAAGAGTTCTAATTGCTGAAATCGGGTTAGCGCGATTGGATCTAGATCAGTTAGATTAAATTCTAATCAAATCAAATTGACTTGAACTCAAACCTATTGCTGGCTAGATGTGGAACCCAATGGGTCACACACAAAGGGTATTGATCAGGGGTCTAATTGGATTAGATCATGTTTGCAAAATTGACATGCTAGCACATGTTGCAAAAAACTAGCTCCTTATTTCAAATCGGATTTGAAATTGATTCCAGATTGGGTTAATTAAGGCCAAATTAATTCAAATTAATTTTGGATTTGAGTTGGATCAGCCTTTGGCTATATGTACCAAAACTTTGGAGCTAGGAAACTAAGTCTCCATGAGTCAAGAATTTTCTTGTGCGTGGGTGCAGTTTTTGTGTGCAGAAATAGCTTTTGCATCCTATGAGATGGGATGCCTCATCCTTGAGCTTATCCTATGTTCCATGATGAAATAAATTTTTGGATGATTCCTAACTTTATTTTGAACATGAATAATTTTTTTTTAAGTTAAAATTCCTTCTTGTTTAATCATGTAAATTCGTTGAAGTTGGAAATCCTGTCAGCCTGATCCATGCACCTGATCAAGAGTCCAACTTTTGAAGGACTCTAACCCATTTCTCACGCCACTTCTTAATCTATATTTTTTTTCACAATATTCTCATATTAGTGCCTTGATTTTTGGCCATTGGATTGACAAAATTATATTTATGGGTGGTGGAAAAAAATTATGCCATGGGAAGCTGTGCGACTCATCGGAGAATCATCGAGAAAAATATTCCGAAGAGTCCGCATGAAGCATCTCTTGGATTTTTTTCTGATGATTTCCATGTATCAAAAACTTTCAGATGGGCATAAAAATTCATCAGGAGGTGGGATATTTTCTAATGGATGCGAGATGGCATGTGGAAGGGGTGCGAAAAATTTTCGAAGGCAACCCATCGCTAAGTATTTAAAGAGGGGTGCGTCGGGGGATTGGATTCATTCAGATTTTCAATTCCTCCTTTCTTTCTAACATCCTCTTCCTATTATCCAATTAGTCTCTTTCTTCTCTTGCTAGGATAAGTCCAAAAGTAGTAAGGACAAGTTCAATTTTAGGACAAGAGTCTAGGAAGAGAATTAAGGAAGACAAAGAGAGAAGAAATGTAGGGATAGGAAGGCTAAGAGAAAAGGAAGAGGGTCTTAAGGTTCTGGTATTCAATAAAATTTTCAGAGTGAGAATTTTGGAGGAAGAATCCTCTTAAAGAGTTGGTATATTGATCATAGCCTATGTAGATCACCGTTGGAGGGCGAACACTTGGGCGCCTGGTGGAGGTTATGCTGAAATTTGGATTAAGCACTGCAGATATTCTTCTATAACTTAAATTTAATCTTGAATTTATGTTATATATGATTGTTAATCATCAAAAAATATTAGTTTAAGGGTTTAATATTTAAGATTTCTTTATTAAAATTTTAAAATCCATTATATTTTCGCTGTGCATGACCATCCTGAAATCCTACAGTGGTATCAGAGCCGGCCTTGTTTGGTTCAATTATATATACATAATATTTATGTGATCCATAGTATGATTTATACTATAAAATAATTTATGCTTTCAAATGATGATATGAAATAATACATATATGATTCACCACTTCATCATCTTGACATGAGGATGTCCTAGCATAACGGGGTTATGCTGTAAGGTTGTCCTAGGATGATGAATGTCCATATGTTACACTTGCACATGTAGAAAATTTTAATGTTGATACATAAATAGGTATTATGTAGTTAGAATGTGCATGAGACCAAATAAAAGCCCTCATTAGAAAATTATATCAAGTGGTGGTAATACGCAACTATGGGTTAACCAATTCTTGATCAATTGATCAATTGCTAGAAAAGTGCTATAGGTGGTTCTTTAATTGGTTTTGTTATCTGATCTGACCAATTTATTAGTGTCTAAGAAAAGCAACGAGGGGACCCCCACTTTACTTACCTGGCCAATTTGATTAAGCGATCTTGATATTGAAAAACCCTAATGTTGAAAACACTATTAAGGGCCTTCCTTCATGCTAGGTTAATGTTACATCATGAACTATGGCTAGTTTGTTATGTTAACATGAGGCTTGTCATAAAGATTGATATAACATAATTCTGGTACATAAAAGATGCTTACGGTAATTTTGAATATACTACTTTGTTGTGTTAACACAAGGGCAGTTATTTAGAATTTGATTGTATTAAAATGAGGGGTCTAACTTAACTGAAATATTATAGTTTGTTGTGTTAACATAAGGCTAATAATATTTTAGAGATCAAGATATAATATTGAAAATTGAATGAGATGCAATTGAAA
>NC_026003.2:71241931-71272400 GCF_000442705.2 Elaeis guineensis
AAGGGTGTTGAGGATAGAGCAGAGAAGGAGGGACCGTCTTCACCTCCTCGAGCATCTCCTGATATTCAGTTTGTATCTGATCATGAGGCTGGTCCCTCAGAGTCAGTGAGGAGGCATGCTTCAGTTTCACAGTCAGGGAGCAGGGTATATCCTTCAGAGTTCAGACTTACAGATGATCAGATTGAGTTGATATCTCAGCATATTGCCTCCATTTTATCTCAGCAGTTTTTCATCTCAGTCTTTGCTCAGAGGTCGACATCTCAAGCTGACTTAGACCAGATTTTGATCCCTCATATCTCTACTATCTTTCAAATGCTCACAGCTCAGTCCGTATGACTTGAGGAGCTTGAGGGATGTGTTCTGAGACTGACAGACAGAGTTCTAGATTTACAGAGGTAGGTATTAGCCTTAGCCCATCTCCAGCCGCATGAGGACATCACAGAGGTCTCCAATCTATCTGCAGAGGTGGCTAGACTTTGAGGAGTTTTGGAGGGTGGAATTGACTTCTTGAGGAGATAGTTCAATGACTCCAGTGAGACTGTCTCTACTCAGATTTGTGGCTTGATGCAGTCCATGATGAGAGCTTTGGAACAATTGGACACCATCAGACTTTCTCTCCTAGAACAGTCTATAGCTTCCCAAGCTCCAGGATCTTCTCGTCCTTCTGCTCGTGCCGGTACTTCTACCCGTGGCTGAGGCAGACGTGGTCGAGGATGTGTCCATGGTCTTGATCTTGAGACTCCTCATCATATCTCTGACTCTTCAGATTCTGATCCCTCTAGCCATGATATCTATTAGATCTAGCATAGTTAGTCTTTTATGTCTAGGTTTTAGCTTATGGCCTTTGTAATTATTGACAGATTGACTCATGGATAGTTATATTTTTATCTATAATTTTTGTATGGCCTATATACTTTGACTTGACTCGTATGTATTGTGACACTTATGTCACATTTTGGATATACACATATATATGCTTTTAACTTCTATGAATATCTTTGGATTGATTTTTATGAATGGCATTAATTGAAATATCTTAATATGATATAAAAAATACCTCATATATGTGTTATGAAATATTATGAATGGCAATATTTTCTATATGAGCAAATTGAAATATCCTTTATGATTGCTAAAGTGAGAGGTAGTCTCTTTCATTTTTTTCTTAAAAAGTGGGAGTAATGATCTTAATTGATGTTGTCAAAAAGGGAGAGTAGATGAATAAAATTGAGCAATAAGCAAAATTATCTAAAATCGATCGATAAGTAAAATTATCTAAAATCGAGCAATAAGCAAAATTGTCAAAGCAAATTTGTCAAAAGAAAATAATCTTATAAGCTATCTTAACACTAATCTTCAAACAACTCATGATGTATTTTATTCAAATAATTGGCTATAATGTTTTAGTGATGCATCTTCATAAATTTAAAATTTTTGATTAATGCTTTATATATGTTATGTTTTGTTTTTGCTCAAGTATTTTGTCATCATCAAAAAGGGGGAGATTGTTGCTCCATGAATTGATTTTGATGATTACAATACATTTGAGGGGGTTACTAATGATTTTGGCTTGGAAAAAGATTTATTATATTTTAGGGGCAAAATCATAATCTTACCAAGTTCTGATTCGAAAGCTTCAAGAGCAAGAACAGAAAATTTGTGATCTATTGGAGGCAATTTCATACTTTTTGGATGGATATGTTAAGAGAAATTCAAGTTTAAAAAATTAGGTCGATCTTATGAGTCGACTCCTGTCGAAAGGGGCTGAACGGCATGCTATTTTTGGCTGGCACATCCAAAGGGGTCGACCCTATGAGTCAACCTCTGTTGCTGTGCAGGTCAAAGATACAGAGTAGTGGTTTTCTATTCTGGGCCACATAGGTCGACCCGTGCAGAGGTTGACCCCATGAGTCGACCTCCTATGACGGAAACTTCCGTAATGGCTAGTTTTCAGCTCTTTTTGGCAGCATTTAATGCTCTTTTAATGATATCCAATGGCTCTATTTCAGTCCAGATTTTTTTTTACCATCTATTGAAGCTATAAAGGCACTTAAAGGAGAAAAAAAGAAGCAAGATTGAAGAGACTCAAGCATTCATTTCAGCCCTAAGTAAAAAAGACCTCTTCAAAAAAAGAAGCTTTCAATTCAAGTTCACCAACCCCTCTAGAGCTCATTCAAGTCTTCAACCACCTTGAGAAAAATCAAAAAAGCTTCCTTCGTATTGTGTAAAGTATATTTAAAATTTTATTTGCTCATTAAATGAGCTAAATTAATTTTGGAAGGGTTTCAAAACTTGGATAGGTTGATCTGAACCTTGGATCGGATTGTATTGGATTGGCCTGTATCCGAAAAATAAATGTTCTAACTTGAGATAGCTAGAGTCAGAGGTACCGATGTTGTATTCTTGTTGAATACGGTTTAGTGGATTTGCATTCCCAAGTAGGAGCTTGGAGAGTGGATGTAGGTGCAAGGTTGGCACCGAACCACTATAAATCTTGTTTGTTTGTGTTGTGCTTACTTGCTCTCTTTCTAAATTTTCTTATCTTCTTACATTCTTGCATCTAATTTCTACACCTTGCTTAAATCACTCTCTACATATATCCTGCTCATTGTTATTTAATCTTCGTAGGTCTAAATTAATTTTAAAATTTTAAAAACCCAATTCACCCCCCCTCTTGGGTTGCATAGCTGGGTAACACTTTGACCTATACGAAAGCCATCATGAGTAGGGACTCAGACAAATGGCTAGAGGCTATGAAATCTGAAATAGACTCTATGTACTCCAACCAAGTATGAACTTTAGTTGATGCCCCAGAGGGTGTGATCTCTATTGGATGCAAATGGATCTATAAGAAAAAGATTAGAGCAGATGGCCAAGTTGAAATCTATAAAGCTAGATTGGTGGCTAAAGGTTTCAGACAAAACAGGGTATTGATTATGATGAAATATTTTTACCTATTGCCATGCTCAAATCTATACAGATTATGCTTGCAATAGCAGCATACCATGATTATGAGATTTGGCAAATGAATGTGAAGACCATCTTTTTTAATGGTTATCTTGAGGAAGGGGTTTACATGTCTCAGCCAGAAGGATTGTCTCAAAAGAGAGAGCAAATTAGGTATGCAAGCTTAAGAAATCTATTTATGGATTAAAGCAGGCCTCGAGGAGTTGGAACATCCGATTTGATGTTACAGTCAAAGAATTTGACTTTATCAAAAATATGAATGAACCTTATATATACAAGAAGACTAGTAAGAGTGCCATTGTCTTCTTAGTTTTATATGTGGATGACATACTTCTTATTGGGAATGATATCTCAATGTTACAATCGATCAAGATATGGCTATCAAGTAAGTTTTCCATGAAGGATTTGAATGAAGCATCTTATATACTGGTATAAAGATTTATAGGGATAGATCTAAGAGGATGTTAGGCTTATCCCAATCTAGGTACATATACTTAGTGCTAAAGAGGTTTAGCATGGATGGAAGTAAAAGAGATTACTTACTCATGAGTCAAGGCATACATCTCTCTAAAAGGATGTCTTCTAAAACACTGGAACAGTGGACTAGAATGAGTTCTATTCCCTATGCTTCGGCAGTAGGATCGATCATGTATGCTATGCTATGTACTGGGCCTGATATTACCTATGCCTTAGGCATAGTTAGTAGATTTTAGACTGATCCAGGAAAGGATCATTGAAAAGCAGTGAAAAATATTCTTAAGTACCTGAGAAGAACTAAAGATATTTTTCTGGTATATGGAGGATCTGATCTAAAACTAGAAGGTTATTAGGACTCTAGTTTTCAATCAAACCCTGATGATAGCAAGTCCACTTTAGGATATGTCTTTACTCTTAATGGTGGAGCTGTTAGTTGAAAAAGTTTCAAGTAGCAGACTGTAGTTGACTCAACCATTGAGACAGAATATATAACTGCAAGTGAAGCCACCAAGAAAGCTATCTGGATGAAGAAGTTCATCACTGAATTGAGTGTCATTTCTGAGATTAAGAATTCAGTACCACTTTACTGTGATAATACTGGAGTAGTTGCTCAAGCAAAGGAACCAAGGTCTCATCATAAATCTAAGCACATTCTAAGATGCTTCCATCTCGTTCGTGAAATAATCGAAAGATAAGATGTTGTCATTGAATGAGTAGAAACAAAGAATAATATAGCAGACCCATTCACTAAGGCTCTACCACAGCAGTAGTTCGATCGTCATCTCGATTGTATGGAGATAAAATATAAGGGCGATTGACTTTAGTACAAGTGAAAGATTGAAAGGAATATGCCTTACAAGCCAATCGAAATTTTTATTTTGATGGGTTTTCCTTGTAATCTTCCAGATTTATGTATTGATTCTTTAAATAATAAAAGATATTTTTCATCGTATGCTGCATCTTACTTTTGTAATGATTATGATGAACTTCATAAATTAGGATAATGGGTTTAGGGTTATGATGAGATCATACCTATAAGACCTAAAATCCTAAAAATCTTGATTTAGAATACTCCTAGTCATAGGAGCATTGAGAAGGGAAACAATATTTCGGATAGACTAGCACTTCTAATGTATGCTCGATGGAGAGGGTGGCTGATCTCATATGCCATTTGTGTGAGACACTAATATACAAAAGTGGGTGCTTATTAGAGAATGAGTTCACTTAATTGATCCGAGTTAAGAAACATCTTATGGAATTTACTTATCCGTCAAAAAATATTTTCTTATAGTAGGAGTTGTGCATATAATCCTTTGATCTGAGACTACCATAGAACCTTGTATACATGAATCCATATTTTTTTGGTTCATACTCATTCATGACTTAGTCATGCACGGGATATTTTGGATATGGTAAAATGTGTGAGAAAATTCAGTATAGGGGTAAAATGATAATTTTAAAACTTTTCAAAATCACTATTTTACAGTAGAAATTATTAATTAATCTAATTAATTAACATGAATTTATCCTACACTAGGATCTAAATATGATATATAGCATGCATTCATTTAAATTTGAAATTCAAATTCGAATAGTAAACATTTTACTGTAATATTTTTAGAACACAATACCTTTGTGCGGGTAGTAGATCGCCACAATCTGATCACCGTCGGAAGAGTTTGATCATCGCGATGCAGCCACACAGCATGTCTAGCCTCTGTGGATCATCCACATGAAGCTTCCGATCTGATCGACTCCTCACGAGTGCTAGCTCATTTTAGAGCTCTTTTGACGGTGGATGGTGATCAAACTCCTTCGATCGGTGTCTGTCGATTATTCGGATGCTCTGGATCATCAACAGATGTGCTTGAGAGGATGTTGAAGATCTCTATGAGATTTTGTGGGCTCACGACACTCGTAGCTCACTTTTTTACTTCCCGAACCCCAGGCTAAAACTCTAGAGAACTCACCGGAAACCTTGCACCCACTTTTCTTTCTTTTCTTTTTTTTTCTCTTGAAAGGATATGGACTTCCTTCTCACGCATAAGACTTTTCATGCCCTAGAATTTTTCTCCAAAAATCTTCTTCTTGCACGCCCCACTCTTCTCCTCCTTTTATAACAACGTCAAACGTCTTATCCAAAACAAAGGATAAAGATGAGTAATTGCACATTTGAATTCAAATCAAATTTTGAATTCAAATGGACACCAACTCATCTCTTATCCACTAAAGGCGTCAGACATGGCTTTAATTGTGCATGAAGTGATTTCATGAAAAACCTTTTCTCATGTAATAAATGGGACGTAAAAAAAGGGATAAGGTGCAAAGATTGATTGCCCATTCAAATTCAAACTTTATTTTAAATTTGAATGGCCAACCAATCATCCTTATCCATTTATATGGCACATTAAAGTGGGGCATGGAGAAGGCTTGGCGTGAGAAAATAATTCATGAGAAGTTTCTTCTCATGAATTCAAATGGGTGCAATAAAAGTGAGGTGGCGCATGGAGAATGGGTCAAGATGGTTTAATTATTTAAACTAACCTAATTGAACCAAATAAGTTAGGTCCAATTAGACTAATTTAAACCCAACTTAATTAGACTTAATTAGGCTCAATAAAATTCTAATCAAATTAAAAATTGACTAAGCCCAACCCCTGATCAAATCAGGGACCAAACCATCTTGACGATTAGGTCAACTCTTAACCTAATCGGGTCAAACCCAACTGAATCCAATTCAATTGGACATGATCCAAAAATAATTACTCAATTAAATTGAGTTCATTAGCGATCAAATCACTAATTAAACCTCTCATAAATATTAAATCCAAATCCGATGGGCAATCGGGCATTAGAATTCATCGATATGTAACCCTGATCGAAAAGTCCCAACTAGTGGGACTCTTGACCCCGGAACCCATAATGTGTGGAACTCATGATCAGAGAATCCTGATTCTCGATCACTGAGTCCCAAATATGTAGGATTCTACATCAGCCATCAGATCAGATAGGAACTGCTAATGTGTGTGACCCCACAGGTTTGAACCTAAGCCGGTAGCACAGGAACCAATTCCTATACTAATCGAAGTGACCATCTAGCAATGGTACCTGATGACCGGATAGGTTGAATGGTCGCAATCGCAACACTCAAAACCTACGTGAATATGGTTACTGTATAATTCATCCTTTTGACTTCTGTGTTTAGGATGACTCAGGGTTAAACTGTCAACCCTGATTAGACCATCCGAATCGTGCTCAACTCAAATAGTCCTGTGACTCCTCACAAAGACTACCCTAGCTAAGATTTTGCTAAATTGAAACATGACTGTACACAGCTTTTAAACTGGAGTGGTCAATCCTATCTTGACACACGCACTGACAAGTCAAGTACTTGACTACACCCTGCAGCCTTTCGTCACTGAATTAGAAATTCAGGTAGTCCAGTACCTAAGTGAAGTGAGTTGCTTGCAAGTCACCGTGGCGGTCTCAGGTCAGAGGGATATTTATACCCATATTCAATCGGAGCAAATCTTGACAGCAGAAATAGCTCCAGAGTCGGTCACGTTCATTGCAGATGTACCCTTACATCTCATCTGTATGCCATACCAGTATCTCCACACTCATTGGTTAAGAGGACAACCAATCTATATGGCACACAATGACCTATGCTTGATAAACATTGTCATCCTTGATAACAACGTATCATTTGGTTGCGAACATATTTAAGGACTAAACGACAAATCCTCCTTTGTCGAGTCTAAATAGTCCTAAAGACTTCACCACAACATAGGAGTTCATTAAAAGATGAAATATTTTATGATGAAAAATATTAAAATAATTTTTATTAATTCATAATTCATGTACAAATACAAAAAAGAGCACAACCGTCAACAGGCTGACAATTGACTTTGGGGCACTATTCCCAACAATCTCCCACTTGGCCTAAAGCCAATCGGTGCAGTATCTAATACCCATCTTTGACTTGTAGTTGTTGAACTCCTTCACCATAATGGCTTTAGTGAATGGGTCAGCCAGGTTCTCCTTCCCGTCGATCTTCTGAAGATCGACGTCACCTTGATCCATAATTTTTTGGATGAGATGGTAGTGGTGCAGAATATGCTTCATCCGCTGCTGTGCCTTTAGTTTCTTCGCCTGAGCAATGGCTCCAGAGCTGTCACAATAGATCAGAACTGGACCAACAAGGGAGGGTGCTACTCCGAGCTTGGTGATGAATTTTCTCAGCCACCCCGCTTCTTTGGCAGCATCTGATGCGGCAACATACTCCACCTCGCAAACTAAATCCCGACACACTTTTGCTGTCATCGTGATCAGACTGAAAACTAAAGTCTGTAAACCCTATAAGTCTTAAGTCCGATTCACCATAAATAAGCCACTGGTCCTTAGTATTTCTTAAATACTTCAGGATAGTTTTAACAACCTTCCAATGATTCTCCCCTGGATCAGATTGGTATCTACTCACTACCCCTAGTGAGTATGCCACATCTGGTCGTGTACATGTCATGGCGTACATGATAGATCCCACTGTCGAAGTGTATAAAATTCTACCCATACACTCTCTCTCTTAAGATGTTGTCGGACAATCCCTCTTCGAGAGAGAAATTCCATGGCCTATCGAAAGATAGCCTTTTTTGAAATTCTCTATGCTGAACCTTTTCAGCATAATATCAATGTACGTGGACTGAGATAAACTAAGTAACCTTTTAGATCTATCCCTATAGATCCTCATCCCTAGGATGTAGGAAGCTTCTCCCAGATCCTTCATGGAGAACTGTGACGATAGCCAAATCTTTATTCCCTGTAATGCAGGGACATCATTCCCGATTAAGAGAATATCATCCACATACAATACAAGAAATACTACTACTGGACCATTAGCCCACTTATAAATGCATGGCTCTTCTCCATTCTTAATGAAGCCATACGTCTTGATCGTCTTATCAAAACGTATGTTCCAACTTCGTGATGCCTGCTTAAGTCCATAAATGGACCTCTGTAGCCTGCACATCTTAGACTCATCTGTGGATGTGAATCCTTCAGGTTGTATCATATACACCTCTTCATCCAGCTCTCCATTTAGAAAAGCTGTCTTCACATCCATCTGCCAGATTTCATAGTCAGCTATCGCAAGTATAATCCGAATAGATTTGAGCATTGCCACAGGAGAAAACGTCTCGTCATAGTCTATACCATAATGTTGACGATATCCCTTGGCAACCAGACGGGCTTTATAGGTTTCCACCTTTCCGTCTGCGCCCCTCTTCCTCTTGAAGACCCACTTACACCCTATGGGTTTTACTCCTTCGGGTGGGTCAACCAATGTCCACACATCGTTGACCTTTATGGACTCCATTTCGGATTTCATGGCTTCTAGCCATTTCTCAGAGTCGGATCTCTGCATTGCATCCATGTAGGTGATCGGATCCTCATCATTTTTATCAAGTTCGATAGGATCATTGTTTCGGACCAAGAAACCATAGTATCTGTCCGATTGACGTGGTACTCTACCAGATCGCCTTAAGGGTGCTTGAACAATAGTCTCCGGATCTGATCTAATCAAATCCGGTTCAGGTTCAACAACTTGTGTCGGTTTTTCTACCTGCCGAACTTTGTCAAGTTCGACCTTAGAGGCAACAGTCTCTTCACCAAGGAACTTCTTTTCCAAAAAGATGCCTTAAGGCTGACAAATACTTTTTGCTCATCAGCTAGGTAGAATTAATACCCTTTGGTCTCTTTTGGGTACCCTATAAAATTACACTTGTCAGACCTAGGTCCAAGCTTGTCCGTAATTAAATGTTTAACATAAGCCGGACACCCCCAAACCCTAAGGTGTGAGAGTACTGGCTTACGTCCTATCCATATCTCATATGGCATTTTGGTTACAGATTTACTCGAAACTCTATTTAGAAGGTAACAAGCCAATTCGAGTGCATATCCCCAGAGGAAGATCGGCAGACCAGCAAACCCCATCATGGATCGAACCATGTCCAACAAGGTCCGATTCCTCCTTTCAGATACACCATTATGTTGTAGTGTTCTAGGAGGAGTCCATTGAGAGAGAATCCTATTCTCCCCAAGATATGTCAGAAAATCATTGAAAAGATATTCACCTCCTCGATCAGATCGAAGAGTTTTAATACACTTTTCAGTTTGTTTTTCTACCTCATTTCGGAATAGTTTGAACATTTCAAATGACTCTGATTTATGCTTCATTAAATAGACATATCCATACCTCGATAGGTCGTCTGTGAAGGTTATGAAGTAGAAATATCCAGCTCTTGCACTTGAGCTCATGGGTCCACATACATCAGAATGTACCAGACCCAAGAGTTCACTGGCTCGCTCACCTTTTTCAGTAAAAGGTGATTTGGTCATTTTACCAAGAAGACAGGACTCACAGGTTGGAAGTGATTCATAATCACCTATTTCAAGAATTCCTTCTTGAGCCAATCTGTTTATCCTGTTCTTATTGATATGACCTAGCCTATAGTGCCAAAGGTAGACTTCTGACACATTATCTATTCTAGGGTATTTATCAAAGTTTTGAACCACATTAACAGGTTGTGATAGAAAGTAAATTTCATTATTAAGTTGTCCAACAAACATTGTAACACCATTCAAAATGATATTGCAAACATTTTCTTTTATTAAAAATTGATAACCGTTCATGGCTAAAAGGCCTACAGAAATAATATTTAATAAAAAGCTTGGACAATAGTGACATTCACTCAGAATTACATTTCAAGAATTGATTACAAGGTTCATGATTCCTAATGCTAGAACTGGAACTTTGCTTCCATCTCTAACGTTCAGGAATCTCTCGCCTTCATCAAATCTCCTACTGACCTGCAGACCCTGCATCGAATTGCAAATATGATAAGGGCTTCCGGTATCCAATACCCAGGCAGTAGTATCACAAATGGAAAAGTTACAAGGTGTTATCATATAAGTACCTTGCTTCTTCTTCGGCCTGTTCGGGTCCAGGGAGGCAATGTATAGAGGATAGTTTCTCTTTCAGTGCCCCTGCTTCTTGCAAAAGAAGCACTCCGCCTGGCTCTGGTCAGGCTTGCACTTCTTGGTCTGACCCTGTGTAGATGTCCCAGCATGCAGCTGCACTTTCTTATTCTTCTTCTTCTTGTTCTTCTTCTTCCCTTTCTTAAAGAGTCGACGACTAGAAGAAGACCCTCCCACAACATTCACTGACTCCTTATGGAGCTGGTGATCCTTCTCAAAGTTCTGCAGCAACCCCAACAAGCCGTGGTAGTTCACTACAGGCTTTATCATCCGAAAATGAGTAAGGAAGGGGAGGAAGGACTTGGGCAGAGAATTAAGGATCGCATCCTTATCGAGCTGCTCGTGCAGGGAAAAAACCCAATTTACTTAGGCGCTCAATCATTTCAATCATGTACAGTACATGATCAGTGACTGAGGCTCCATCCCTTATCCGAGCATTGAAAATGGCACAACTAGTTTTGTGCCTTTCAACATCGTCAGGCGTGCCAAAGGAGTCATTCAACATTTGAAGCATCTCCTGTGGCTGGGCGTTCTTGAGCCTACGACTGAACTTATCATTCATTGCCGCCAGCATAATGTACCGAACGGTGGTGCGGTCGTTGAACCACTTCTGATAAGTATCTCGGACCGTCCCTCTAACGTTCGGGGCTGGCTCCTCAGGTATTGGATCCGTTACTACATAAAGGATCCGCTCATGCTCAAAGACGATTTTTAATTTTCAATACCAGCTATCGAAATTAGGTCCCATGAGCTTGTCATTATCTAATAATGACCGGAGGGACAGGGTAGTGGCCATAGCTGCATAAAGAAAAACTAGACCTCTATTAGTATATAAATTATAAATACTAAAGACTTGGACTTTAGTCTAAAGTTTCTTCCAGTATTTTTACGAACTGGTAGCCTCAACCTCCAATTCGAGGAATTACTTTAATTCCTTAGTGGGTACTAGAATCCACACAAACTACACACGAGCCCAACTTTGGTTGGTCAACCCATGTGCATCTATGGGTAGGTTCATAACCAGTTGTTTCTCTAAACAACTTCTAGTGATTGATTTTGCCCCAGAACCTAATCAGTAGGCTTTGGCCTCCACTAAAAAGATCTGGTTAGGTCCAACCATTAACATGATTTGATTTGGTGAATCGGACAAATAAATGATCAGGCCCGACTTTGGCCAGACAACCTGACCACCATCAGAAAGACTCAAATCAAATTATCATATTATGAATGATAATTCCATTAGTCAATAAGCACCAGGCCTTTGGGCCTCCAATGATTATTAAACTAATGGACTCATTATCACTCACTTAATGGGAGGCTATGACTTAGTTATCAATATAACTTAATCAATTTTAGGGACCTAATAAGTTTTTTTTTTTTTGAAGATTTTATTAAAGGATAGATGAGAAGAAAATATCCAGCCAATTTCAATCCTCCCACTGACTTCATCAAGTTAGATTAAAAAGGATTTAATTAAAACTGGCATTAGGAGCACCTAAATCAGTCAAACTAATTTACCTAATGACATGGGTGAGCCCTAATCACCAAGTGATCTAATCCAAACCTAATTCATCAGGTTGGCCAGGTAAGTGAGATCAGTGGTGGGGATAAGCCATTAACTCGTCAGAGATCGAATCACTGCGAGTAGCTCCCGCTTAAAAACCACTGGTCAAACTGCCAAACTTACCTTAGACACCAACCGGTTCATTAGTTTTAATTTGATCAACTTAGTAAATAGGGTTCCACCGCGTAGCCATGAATTAAGTCCATCTTGGTCTAGTTAAAGACATGGACCCATTCAACTACAACTATTGGAGTTGAGTCTAGAGTATCTTTAACCTAATCTAATTCAACTTTTGATTAGATTTGATCAATTACTCTTATTTAGTCTATTTCTTTAAGCTAACCTTAGGTCTAACCCAATTATGGACCTAATCCATCTAACCCATTGATCCACAAGTTTATGCAATTGTCTTAGGTCTTAATTCACAATTCTAGACCTACTAGACAACACTTAATTCTTTTAATTAAGTATTTGGGCTGATGGGTTAGGGTTTGGCATTTTGAAAATAATTTTTTAAATTTGAAAGATTTTATTTTCTGTTCACCAAATATGTTAACTCATTTCACAAATAGATCAGCACATTTCATAAATAGCAATCCTATTGCTAATTACATAACAGAAAATAACTCAATCAAAATAAATCATGAATATTCCTTTAGATCTAATCTAACACATTCATGATAAATTTTACAATTGAATCTTTACAATTAATTCCTTTCACTGTTTCATCTGCATGGGATATAATTGCAGCGGCACCCCTACCGTCATAGGAGACCCCATCAAATGGGAGGAGAGGGCCTTTAAACCCTACTTTTCTCCTATGACCGGACGGCCATGGCAACCAACCCAATTCGATTACTTACTACTTGGATCAAGTATATCTAAATATACCAATTTCAAAATTTAAATTTCAAATTTCAAATTTTAAATTTTAAATTTCAAACAAATTTTAAATTACAAATTTTAAATTTTTAAATTTTAAATTTTGAATTTTAAATTTTAAATTTTGAATTTTGAATTTGAAATTTCAACCAAATTTTGAATTTTGAATTTCAAATTTTGAATTTCAAATTTTTGAATTTTGAATTTTGAATTTCAAATTTTAAAATTCAAATTTCAAATTTTAAATTTCAAATTTTTAAATTTTGAATTTCGAACAACTTTCAAAATTCAAATTTTAAATTTTGAATTTTAAATTTTAAATTTAAACTTTTAGATTATAACTTAATCTATGCATGCAAATATATATATCATATCTAAGAACCTGCTCTGATACCATTTGTGGGAAAATTTAGTGTAGGGGTAAAATGGTAATTTTAAAACTTTTCAAAATCACTATTTTATCATAGAAATTTTTAATTAATCTAATTAATTAACATAAATTTATCCTACACTAGGATCTAAATATGATATATAGCATGCATTCATTTAAATTTGAAATTCAAATTCGAACAGTAAACACTTTACTATAATGTGTTTAGAACACAATACCTTTGTGCGGGTAGTAGATCGCCGCAAGCTGATCACCATCAGGAGAGTCTGATCATCGTGACATAGCCACACAGCATGTCTGACCTCTACGGATCGTCCACACGAAGCTCTTGGTGTGATCGACCCCTTATGAGTGCTAGCTTATTGTAGAGCCCTTTTGACGGCAGATGGTGATCGAACTCCTTCGATCGGTGTCTGTCGATTCTTCAGATGCTCTGAATCATCAACAGACATGCTTGAGAGGATGTTGAAGATCTCTCTGAGATTTTGTGGGCTCACGACACTCGTAGCTCACTTTTTCACTTCCCGAACCCCAGGCTAAAACTCTAGGGAACTCACCGGAAATCTTGCACCCACTTCTTTTTCTTTTCTTTCTTTTTCTCTTGAAGGATATGGACTTCCTTCTCATGCACAAGACTTCTCACGCCTTAAAATTTTTCTCCAAAAATCTTCTTCTTGCACGCCCCACTCTTCTCCTCCTTTTATAACAACGTCAAACATCTTATCCAAAAGAAAAGATAAAGATGAGTAATTGCACATTTGAATTCAAATCAAATTTTGAATTCAAATGGACACCAACTCATCCCTTATCCAGTAAATATGTGAGGCATGGCTTTAATTGTGCATGAAGTGATTTCATGAGAAATCTTTTCTCATGTAATAAATGGGGCATAAAAAAAGGGATAAGGTGCAAAGATTGATTGCCCATTCAAATTCAAACTTTATTTTGAATTTGAATGGCCAACCAATCATCCTTATCCATTCATATAGCACATTAAAGTGGGGCATGGCGAAGGCTTGGCATGAGAAAATAATTCATGAGAAATTTTTTCTCATGAATTCAAATGGGTGCAATGGAAGTGAGGTGGCACATGGAGATTGGGTCAAGGTGGTTTAATTCTTTAAACCAACCTAATTGAACCAAATAAGTTAGGTCCAATTAGACTAATTTAAACCCAACTTAATTAGGCTTAATTAGGCTCAATAAAATCCTAATCAAATCAAAAATTGACTAAGCCCAATCCCTGATCAAATCAGGGACCAAACCATCTTGATGATTAGGTCAACTCTTAACCTAATCGGGTCAAACCCAACTGAATCCAATTCAATTGGACTTGATCCAAAAATAATTACTCAATCAAATTGAGTTAATTAGTGATCAAATCACTAATTAAACCTCTCATAAATACTGAGTCCAAATTTGATGGGCAATCGGGCATCAAAATTCATCGATATGTAATCCTGATCGAAAAGTCCCAACCAGTGGGACTCTTGACCTCGGTACCCATAATGTGTGGAACTCATGATCAGAGAATCCTGATTCTTGATCACTGAGTCTCAAACATGTAGGATTCTACATCAGCCATCAGATCAGATAGGAACCTCTAATGTGTGTGACCCCACAGGTTCGAACCTAAGCCGGTAGCACAGGAACCAATTCCTGTACTAATCGAAGTGACCATCTAGCAATAGTACTCGACGATCGGATAGGTCGAATGGTCACAATCGCAACACTCAGAACCTACGTGAATATGGTTACTGTATAATTCATCCTTTTGACCTCTGTGTTTAGGATGACTCAGGGTTAAATTGTCAACCCTGATTAGATCATCCAAATCGTGCTCAACTCAAACAACCCTGTGACTCCTCACAAAGACTACCCTAGCCAAGGTTTTGCTAAATTGAAATACGACTGTACACAGCTCCTAAACTGGAGTGGTCAATCTCATCTTGACACATGCACCGACAAGTCAAGTACTTGACTATACCCAACAGCCTTCCGTCACTGAATTAGAAATTCAGGTAGTCCAGTGCCTAAGTGCAGTGAGTTGCTTGCAAGTCACCGTGGTGGTCTCAAGTTGGAGGGATATTTATACCCATATTCCATCGGAGCAAATCTTGACAGCAGAATTAGCTCCGAAGTCGGTCACGTTCAGTGCAGATGTACCCTTACATCTCACCTGTATGCCGTACCAGTGTCTCCATACTCATTGGTTAAGAGGACAACCAACCTAGATGGCACACAACGACCTATGCTTGATAAACGTTGTCGTCCTTGGTAACAACGTATTATTTGGTCACGAACATATTTAAGGACTAAACGATAAATCCTCCTTTGTCGAGTCTAAATAGTCCTAAGGACTTCACCACAACATAGGAGTTCATTAGAAGATGAAATATTTTATGATGAAAAATACCAAAATAATTTTTATTAATTCATAATTAATGTATAAATATAAAAAAGAGTACAATCATCAACAGACTGACGATTGGTTTTGAGACACTATTCTCAACAGAATGTGTATGGAGGTTGTGAGTAGGTCAATATAGAATCGATCACTCCTGGTAAGAAGAGATCGCATCCTACTTGCTCTGATCGATTGATGATTCAGGAAGCCTTTGATCAAAGCAGAATGAAAATTAAAAAGAGTTTTTAATATTTTATTAATTAAATCATCATATAAGATTGATAAAAAAATGAGTATGACACTAGATTTGATATCATTCCATATTCAAAGTCATATTTGGGGTGTAGAGAGATCGCAGGATCAAATTGCACGGTAACTTTTCACTGAAAGATATTTTTAATATTTTTATTAAAATTTTATATCTTCTAGATAGATATGATACATTGCTAGATATCAATCTTGTCTTGTATGTTTGATCGAATTAAAGAGTTTAATTCAATCGCCAATTAGAAAGAGTTCTAATTGTTGAAATCGAATTAGTTTGATTGGATCTAGATCGATTAGATTAAATTCTAATCAAATCAAATCAACTTGTTCTTGGATCTATTACTAGCTAGATGTGAAACCTAATAGGTCACATACAATAAAAATTGATCAGGGGTCTAATTGGATTAGATCATATTTGCAAAATTGACATGCTAGCACATGTTGCAAAAACTAGCTCTCTATTTCGAATCGGGTTTGAAATTGATTCCAGATTGGGCAAATTAAGAATAAATTAGTTTAAACTAATTTTAGGTTTGAGTTGGGTCAGCCCTTAGCTATATGTACCAAAAATTTGGAGCAAGAAAATTAAGTCTCCACGAGTCAAGAATTTTTCTTGTGCGTGGGTGTAGTTTTTGTGTGCAGAAATAGCTTTCACGTCCCATGAGATGGGATGCCTCATCCTCGAGCTTATCCAATGTTCCATGATGAAATAAATTTTTGAGTGATTCCTAACTTAATTTTAAAATAATTTTTTTTTTTGAAGTTAAAATTCTTTCTGGTTTAAATATGAAAATTTATCGAAGTTAGAAATCCTGTTAGTCTGATCCATACGCCTAACCAAGAGTCCAACTTGTAAAGTACTTTAACCCATTTGTCACACCACTTCTTAATCTGAGATTTTTTATATGCCATTTTGATGTTAGCACCTTCATTTTTGGCCATTGGATGGACAAAATTGAACTGATGGGTGGTGGAGAAAAATTATGCCATAGGAAGTTGCGCAACGCATTGGAGAATCATTGAGAAAAATATTCTGAAGAGTCTTTCTACACGAAGCATTTCTTGGATTTTTTTTTGATGATTGTCTTATGTCAAAATCTTCCATATGGGCATGAAAATTTATCAGGAGGTGTGAGATTTTTTGATGGATGCGAGATGGTGCATAGAAGGGGTGTGAATAATTCTCGAAGGCAACCCATCGCTAAGTATTTAATGGGGGTGCACCGGGAGATTGGATTTATTCAGATTTTCAATTTCTCCTTTCTGTCTAATATTCTCTTTCTATTGTCCAATTAGTTCCTTCCTTCTTTTGTTAGGACAAATCCAAAAATAGTAAGGACAAGTCCGATTTTAGGACAAGAGTCTAGGAAGAGAATTAAGGAAGACAACGAGAAAAAAAAATAGGGATAGGAAGGCTAGGAGAAGAGGAAGAGGATCTTGAGGTCTTGGTGTCCAAAAAAATTTTTAAAGTGAGAATTTTGGAGAAAGAATTATCTCAAAGAGTTGGTGTCCTGATCATAGCCCTGTGTGGATCATCATTAGAGGATGAACAATTGAGCGCCTGGTCTGTCGGAATTTGGATTAAGCGCTGTAGGTATTCTTCTATAGCTTGAATTTAATTTTAAATTTATGTTATATATAATTATTAATCATCAAAGAGATGCTGGTTTAAGGATTTTATATTTAAAATTTTTTAATTTAAATTTTAAAATTCCTTATGCTTCCACTATGCATGCCCACTCTGAAATCCTACACAAACTCACCTATTGGAAAGCTCGGATGAGAATTTTCATTCAAGCACTTGACTATGATATGTAGAGTATCATAGTAAATGGGTCACACACACCCACTAAATTGATTGATGGTGTACCTCTCTCTAAGTCAGAAGGTGAATGGAATGAATTTGATAAAAAAATGGCTCAGCTCAATGCTAAAGCAATGAATATTTTATATTGTGCTTTAGATGAAAATAAATTTAATCATATTTCCACTTACAATTTAGCTAAAAAAATTTAGGATAGGTTAGAAGTTACATATGAAGGCACAAATTAAGTAAAAGAGTCTAAAATCAATATACTTGTGCACAACTATGAACTATTTAAAATGGAACCTAAAGAGTCAATAACTCAAATGTTCACCCATTTCACTGACATCATAAATGATTAAAAATGTCTTGGCAAATATGTTGGAAAATGTGTCCTAAAGCTAATCATCTAAGTGGTAGATGATTAGAATTAGTATATGAATTATCTAATAATAATAGTTATTTGACAGATTCATCATAAAAGTTCTATCTTCCTTAAATGAACTCATAAATTATGATGAAGTCCTTAGAACCACAATCAATCGATAAAGAAGGATTTATCGGATGGTTCTTAAATTATTCATGATCAAATGATAAGTTATTAATAAGGATGATAACTTATCAAGTGTAGGTCATTGTATGCCATATGTGTTGGTTGTCTTTGTAACCAAGTGGTGTGGAGACACTGGTATGCCATCCAGGTGAGGTGTAAGAGTATATCTACATTGAACGTGACTAATGTAATACTTTACTGTCAAGAGTAGTTAGCTAAGACCAATGGATATAAGTATCCATCCGACCTGAGATCACCACAGTGACTTGCAAGCAACTCACTGTGCTTTGGTGCCAGACTGCCTGTATTTTTAATATAGGTTCGAAAAATTTTTAGGTACAGTCAAGTACTTGTGAAGTTGGTGTGTGAGTCAAGATGGGATTGACCACTCCTGATTAACTTCAGGAAGAGAATGTCTCGCTGTGTTTCAATTTAGTAAAATCTAGGCCTAGATAATCCTCATGAGGAGTCACGAGATTTGCAAAATTTTGAGACATAATAGAGATGACTTGTATGAGTGATTGATAGCATACTCGAAGTCATCTTGATCATTATTGGTCAAAAGGATGAATTATATGGTAACCATGGGTCAGGGTTCTTAGAATGTTGCTTTGCATACATTCGACCTATCTGGACGTCGGGAACCATTGCTAGATGGTTACTTCGACTGGTATAGGAATTGATTCCTGTGCTACCAGCTTAGGTTCGAACGTATAAGATCACACACATAAGAGGTTATAACTTAAGCAGATGGTTAATCGACGATTGAGAATCGTTCTAAGGTTAAACAATCAATGGATTGATGTTTGACCTAATGCAAGTGTTGCAGGAGGATCATTAGCAATTGGATTGCTAATTGGCTCAATCTAATTGAGCAATTGGGCTGAGATCAAGTCTAATTGAATATAATTCAATTAAAATTAGTTTAGATTTAATTGGATTAAGTCTAATTAGTTTATCGGATAAGCCAGTTGCAAGGGAGAACAAGTCCCTGTTTGACTAGGACTTGTATGCACCTAATTCCTAATTAAGTTAGGATTTAAATTAAATATGATTTAATCTAATTTATTTGAACTTTTAGTTGGACTAGGATCACCATTAATTAAGTTGTAATTAATTTAAATTGGGTTCAAAGTATTTGACCTAATCTAAATAAGAATTCTAGTTTGACTAGGATTCCATCTTCTCTTACGCCACCTAAGAAAATCAAAGCCATGCCCACTAATTAATTTCAGATAATTTTTTTATGATTTTTATATTTAAGAGAAGTAATCTCACACCACTTATTTTAGATATTTGAATCAGATTTGATCTGGTTCAATATGAAAATTAATTTGATTCATTGTGGAAAGTGGTTTAGCCTATTTCTCTTTTTGAAAGAGTCCCTCTTCACAAGGACTCTTCCCTCCCTCTCTTGCACAAACTTCCCTCATGTTTATCCTCCTTTTTGTTGCCCCTTTTGTGGTTATTTTCATGCTATCCATGAAATAAATGAGATAGGGGGCATCCAAGGACTCCTTGTTAGACTAGGTCTTATGACCTAGTCTGCCATATAAAAGGAGGCCGCTCCATATGCCATGATATAGGAGTCAAAAATTCATGGAAAATTGAGAGAATTACTAGAGAATAATGAGGAAGACCAAGGAGGTTTGAGGCACCAAAATCCATGGAGGAGAGTCCTCTAACAAGAGATCAAAAGTTGATGTCTCGTAGAGAAGAAAGGTAAGAGAGAAGATTATCTTCTCTTATTGGTTTTCTTTCATATTTTTTTCTCTCTTTATTTTTATATTTTTATATGATAAAAATATGAGAAAAAAAGAAGGATTACATGATGGTTTTATGTGCCAAAATCCTTGGAGAAAATTTTTCAATCAAGAGATCAAAGGTTGATGTCTTGTAAAGAGAATGGTAAGAGAGAAGATTGTCTTCTCTTATTATTTTTCCTTTCCTATTAATATCTCTTTATTTTATATTTTTTTTATATGATAAAATAAATTGAAAGAGAAAGAGGGATGGCATAGTGAATTCATGCTCCAAAGAGTTAGAGCATGGTGATCTTATTTTGTACATGATATGATCATGTTCTGATGGAAGAAGAAGAAGAAAAGAAGGTCTTTTCTTAAGATTTCTTGTAGAACCCTTCTTCTCCATAAATCATGAAATTTTTTCATGAGAAAAATCATATATCATAAGATTTGAAAACTAAAGAAAAATCAAGAGAAGAAGGTCTTCTCAAGTCCTAGCATAGAGATGTTTTCAGAATATCAATTGTTGATGTACTGAAGGAGAAGATCTGTCTTCTCTTAGGACCCTTTTCTATTAAATATTAATTTTAATTTTAGGAAGGTCAAAAGGTTTGACTTCTTCCTTATTCCTCCTCATATTCTTCATCTCTTGAAATATCCAAGAGATTCGAAGAATATTTTTTAGATTAACCATCTAGAGGGATCTGCAAGAAGCTAGCACTTCGAGCGGATCTTCGTTCGACGAATCTTCGATTTTGTTGCAGCCTCGTGTGGATCACCTGTAGAGGCCAGACGTATGTGCGGCTTCAAAGGTAACAAAAAAAATCAACCATAGAGTTCTCGACCCGCATGAAGGTAAGAGATCTGATCTTCTCTTTTATCTAGATATGATCTAGGTTTTAGATCTGAAACTATTTCAGATCTAGGATATTGATTTGATCAATATCAAATCTTTTATTTTTTAATTTATAAATATAATATGACATGTTATAGGTCCTAATTGTAGGGTTTAGTAATTTGATTACATACATTTATAGATTAAATTATTTAATTTATATGTTCCGCTATGTTATATTTCAAAAAAAGTTTTGAAATTCATGCATGAAACCCTGCACCTTTTCCAACAGTGGTATTAGAGCTTCCAGGTTCTTTTATAACATGTTCATAATTACATTAAAATAAATCTAAAAAATAAAATAATGATTGCACGGACTGTTGGTTGTCCTGCTGTAATGTTTACCCCTTATAGTGCAAAGGTTGTCCTGGTACGTTGCGATCTAAAAAATTTAAAAGAGTTTAAATAAATCTTGTCATGACTATTTTAGATTAAGTTTATTTTATTTCATAAATTTTTATGTAATGTACATAGATTAAAATCAGCCTAGAACAAGACCTTGCGAAGGTTCTATTTGTTGATCGGGCCGGCTTGACCAGCAAGCCAGCTCGACCAGCATGCCAGCTCGACAAAAAAGTTGGCTGAATTATATTTCTGATTGATTTTAATTGTTAGTGTTTGTTAGTGAAATAAGCAGACCCATTTTTGAAATGAGTCGACCTATTTAGTGAAACAACACTAGTTTGTATTAAACCTTTCAAAAGTTAAAAATATTTTTCAAAATGTCAAACCCCAACCCTTAGCCATGAACTTAATTAAAAGAATTAAGTGATTATTTAGGATCTAGGTTTGTGATTTAAAGATCCTAAGATAATTTCATAAAACATGAGTTAAAGGGTAATGGGTTAGCTTTGATCAGATCATTAACTAGGTTAGACCTAGGGTTAGATTAAATATGGACTAAGTTAAGAAATTGATCAAACCTAATTAAAAATTAATTAGGATTAGGTCATTTCTATAGATCACTTTAATAGTTGTAGTTGATCAAAGTCCATATATCTAACAAATAGACACTGATCGTGGCTCAGTGGCTGAGCCCGAGTCTTTAGGCAGACCAAATCAAAATTGATAAACTAGTTGGTGTCTAAGGTAAACTTGACCGGTGGTTTTTAATTGGGAGCATGCTTACCTGGTCATTTCTTATGGTGTCTAAGACAAGCATTGGCAGACCCTCCCATCGATCATACTTACCTGGCCAATGTGGTTAATCAGGTCTTGATTAGGTTGCTCATTGATTCATGCTAACCCATGTCACATAGGAAATCAGAGAGTCTGATTTCATTCAGTGAGACTGATCTAGGTGCCCATGGATCAAATTTGATCTTAGTCCTTGTTAATAACTTGAGAAGTCAGTGGGAGGACTTGACTTGATGAAGTTAGTGGGAGCGAATTGGTCCATGTCTTTTCTATCCTTAAATCATTGATAATTTTAAATCCTCTAAAATTATTAGGTCCTTAAAATGACAAAGTTATGGAGATAACTAAGTCATAGACTCCCATTAAGGTGTTTGATAATGAGTCCATTAACTCAATAATCATTGCAGACCCAAAGGCCTGGTGCTTGTTGACTAATGAAATTATCACTCATCATATGACGACTTGGATGTGTCTCTCTAATAGTGGTTAGTTTAGCCAAGCAAAGTTGGGCTTAATCATTTGTTGGTTAGATGCACCAAGTATGGTCATATTAATGGTTGGACCTAACTGGATCCTTACAGTGGAGGTCAAAGCCTACTGATTAGGTTTCTAGGGCAAAATTAAATTACTAGAAATTGTTTGGAGAAACAATTGATTAATGAACCTACCTGTAGATGGACATGGGTTGGCTGACCAAAGTCGGGCTTATGTGTAGTCTATGTGGATTCTAGTATCTATTAGGAAATTAAAGTAATTTTTTGAATTGGAGGTAGAGGCTACCAATTTGAATAAAATAGTGGGAGAACCTTGAGACTAAAGTCCAAGTCTCTAGGCTTAAAATAATTCATATACATTAGGTCATTGTTCTCTTTTCTTAATATAAGGCTAAACTTTAATTGCTCCAATCGTTGTTAGACAGTGATGACTTATGGGACCCAACTTCGTTAATTAGTATCGAAAGTTAAATTTGGTTCAGCAGTATGAATGGGTTCGTATTGGGGCTTCTTAGTCCAATCAAAATAATTAGTCTAAAATTAATCCAAATCAGGCAAAAGTACAGGGTCATAGGAAGAAGAATTGTCTTGCTTCTCTTGACCATAATAGGCTGAACAAGAGAAAGGAGTAAGGGTTGCTCATCAAGGATGTTATATGATAATAGCTTAAAGTTTCTCTATGTAATTCCACTACCTAGGTATTAGATACTATTAGTTTTATGCAATTTATTGCTAGGACTACAAGTAAGTGGAATATTTAAAAATGGTGAGAAATTTTTGAATGTTAGGGATGGAAGTCTTATTCCAATCCTAACTTTAGGAATTGTAGAGCTTATTTTTAAATATTATCATTTAAAGTAATTGTTACTATTGTCCATTGTTTATAATCTTTGCTGGCCTTTTGGCTAAAGATGATCATCATTCATAAAGGAAGATTATTGAGGTATTATTATGAATAATGTTACAATAATATATGGACAATAAGGAAATGATATTTACATAGCCTGTTAAGTGTAATGTACACATCCAAGTTAGATAATGTCATGAATGTCTATCTTTGGCATTATAGGCTTAGTCATCTTGACAAGAATAGGATAAACGGGTTAGCTTGAGAGAAAAATCTTGACATCAATGATTGTGAATCATTGATAGCCTGTGAGTCTTATCTTCTTGAAAAGATGACAAAGTCACCTTTTAATGGAAAAGGTGAAGGAGCTGATAAAGTTCTAAGTCTCATACATAGTGATGTATGTAGACTTGTGAACTTAAGTGCCAGAGAAAAATATTAATATTTCATTACAGATGATCTATCTGGGCATGGGTGCGCCTGGCCAAATCATTTGAAATGTTCAAATGATTCAAACGATGAAAAGGATGACATACCTAGGAGAGAATTGGATTTTCTCTCAATGGATTCTTTTTCAGAACACAGTGTATCTGAAAGGAGAAGTTAAACTTTGTTAGACATGATTCAATCCACGATAGGGTTCACTAATTTGCCTGTTTTAGGATTGTGCTCATGTGATTACTTATTTTACTCTGAAAATATATTAAGTAAGTTTGTTGTGCAGATTCCATATGAGATATGGATCGGGCATAGACCTAGACTCTCTCACCTTTGGGTTTGGAGTTGATCGGCCTATGTCAAAGGTTTGCATATAGATAAACTTGATTCATGGTCCAATAATTATTTAAGGGTTACTAATTCTATCATGCTGAAGAACATAAGATGCTCATCAGTAGTAGGGCATTCTTTTTGGAAAGAAGTTTCTTAGAGAAGGAATTGATGCCTATCAAGTTGAACTTGAAAGTTTGACTGGTAGAAAATGAACTGACATAATCTGGTAAATCTACAGAACTGGATTTGATTAGATCAAACTTGGAGCCCATTAAAGTAAATGCAATGCAGTGGTCTAACTCTGAGAAGTGGCTTGGAGCCATTAAATCCAAATTGAAGTCCATGGAAATCAATAGTGTATGGACACTAGATGATTCACCTGAAGGAATAGAACCCATTGGGTGTGAATGGATTTTTCAAAAGGATCAGAGTAGCACAGACGGGAAGGTGGAGACCTATAAAGCTCGTTTCACTATTATCCTAGAGTTAGAACATATGTTTTGAACATATGTCTTTGTTATGAACAAAGAGGTACCCTGTATTTATAAATGGGCAAAAAGTTCTGTAGTGTTATTCCTTATGTTTTCTGTGGATAAAATTCTCTTAATCGGGAATGGCATTCTAGCATTGCAAGGAATAAAGGTTTGGGTGTCATCTAATTTCTCTATGTTCAAGACCAGATATGGTATGCTCACTAATGGTAGTGAGCAGATACTAGTCTGATCTAAGTAAGAACCACTGAAAGATTGTATAGACAATCCTTAAGTATTTAAAAAATATAAGATCCAGTGACTCAAATATGGAAATACTGACTTTAAACATGTGGATGTTTCGATTTTAGTCAGATCAAGATGACAACAAGAAGTGTCGGATCATACCCTAATTGTAGGAGCAATCTGCTGGAAAGGTTCCAAGTAGGATACTTTAGAATACATCGTAGCATATGATGCTGCCATGTAAACTGTGTAATTACTGAGCTTCATTAATAGGTTTGGAGTGGCACCCTCCACCGATGGTCCAGTCCTATCGTAGCACTGGAGCCATAAATCTGGCTAAAGAATCGAAGGACCAACATACTCTATATTACTATCACTTTTGATTTTAGATCAGAGTGACATCGATCTTTGGAAGATCGATGAAAAAGGAGAACTTGACCGACCCATTTGCTGAGACCAAGAAACTAAGAAGTTCTATGAACTCAAGTGGAAGATAGGATATTTGATATCATTCTGATTGGCTTTAGTACAAGTGAGAGTTGTTGGAAAATATATCCTAAAGCCAATCATCTAAGTGGTAGATGATTGGAATTAGTATATGAATTATCTAATAATAATAGTTATTTGACAAATTCATCATAAAAGTTCAATCTTCCTTAAATGAACTCCTAAATTATGATGAAGTCCTTAGAACCACAATCAATCGATAAAGGAGGATTTATCAGATGGTTCTTAAATTATTCATGATCAAATGATAAGTTATTAACAAGGACGATAACTTATCAAGTGTAGGTTGCTGTATGCCATATGCGTTGGTTGTCCTCGTAACCAAGTGGTGTGGAGACACTGATATGGCATCCAAGTGAGATGTAGGAGTACATCTGTATTGAACGTGACTAATGTAACACTCTATTGTCAAGAGTAGTTAGCTAAGATCAATGGGTATAAGTATCCCTCTGACCTGAGATCACCACGGTGACTTGCAAGCAACTCACTGTGCTTTGGTGCCGGACTGCCTGTATTTTTAATATAGGTTCGAAAAATTTTTGAGTACAATCAAGTACTTGTAAAGTTGGTGTGTGAGTCAAGATGGGATTGACCACTCCTGATTAACTTCAGGAAGAGAATGTCTCACTGTGTTGCAATTTAGCAAAACCTAGGCCTGGATAATCCTCGTGAGGAGTCACGAGATTTGCAAAATTTTGAGACACAATAGAGATAACTTGTATGAGTGATTGATAGCATACTCAAAGTCATCTTGAGCATTATTGATCAAAAGGATGAATTATATGGTAACCATGGGTCAGGGTTCTTAGAATGTTGCTTTGCATACATTCGACCTATCTGGACGTCGGGAACCATTGCTAGATGGTTACTTCGACTGATACAAAAATTAGTTTCTGCACTACCAGCTTAGGTTCAAACCTATAGGGTCATACACATAAGAGGTTGTAACCTAATCAGATGGTTAATTGATGATTGAGAATCATTCTAAGGTTAAACAATCAATGTGATTGATGTTTGACCTAATGCAAGTGTTGCAGGAGGATCATTAGCAATTGGATTGCTAATTAGCTCAATTTGATTGAACAATTAGATTAAAATCAAGTCTAATTGAATATAATTTAATTAAAATTAGTTTGAATTTAATTGGATTAAGTCTAATTAGTTTATTGGATAAGCCAGTTGTAAGGGAGAACAAGTCTCTGTTTGACTAGGACTTATATGCACCTAATTTCTAATTAAGTTAGGATTAAAATTAAATATAATTTAATCTGATTTAGTTGGACTCTTAGTTAGACTAGGATTACCATTAATTAGGTTATAATTAATTTAAATTGGGTTCAAAGTATTTGACCTAATCTAAATAAGAATCCTAGTTAGACTAGGATTCCATCTTCTCTTGCGCCACCTAAGAAAATCAAAGCCCACGCCCACTAATTAATTTTAAATAATTTTTCTATAATTTTTATATTTAAGAGAAGTAATCTCACACTACTTATTTTAGAGATTTAAATTAGATTTGATGTGGTTCAATATGAAAATTAATTTGGTTCATTGTGGAAAGTGATTTAGCCTATTTCTCTTTTTGAAAGAGTCCCTCTTCGCAAGGACTCTTCTCTCCCTCTCTTGTGCCAACTTTCTCCATGTTTATCCTCCTTTCTATTGCCCCTTTTGTAGTTATTTTCATGCTATCCACAAAATAAATGAGATAGGGGGCATCCAAGAGTTGGACGCCCCAGGGACTCCTTGTTAGACTAGGTCTTATGACCTAGTCTGCCATATAAAAGGAGGCTGCCCCATATGCCATGATATAGGAGTCAAAAATTTATGAAAAATTGAGAGAATTACCAGAGGAGAATGAGGAAGACTTGGGAGGTTTGAGGCATCAAAATCCATGGAGGAGAGTCCTCTAACAAGAGATCAAAAGTTGATGTCTTGTAGAGAAGAAAGGTAAGAGAGAAGATTGTCTTCTCTTATTGGTTTTCTTTCATATTTTTTTCTCTCTTTGTTTTGTGTTTTTGTATGGTAAAAATATGAGAAATAAAGATGGATTACATGGGTGGTTTGAGGTGCCAAAATCCTTGGAGAAAATTCTTCAATCAAGAGATCAAAGGTTGATGTCTTGTAAAGAGAAAGGTAAGAGAGAAGATTGTCTTCTCTTATTGTTTTTCCTTTCATATTAATATCTCTTTATTTTATATTTTTTTATATGATAAAAAAATTTGAAAGAGAAAGAGGGTTGGCATGGTGAATTCTCCCTTATTCTTCCTCATATTCTTTATCTCTTGGAATATCTAAGAGATCTGAAGAATATTTTTTAGATTAACCATCCAGAGGGATCTGCAAGAAACTAGCACTTCGAGCAGATCTTCATTCGATGAATCTCTGATTTTGTTGCAGCCTCGTGTGGATCACCTATGGAGGCCGGACATGTGTGCGGCTCTAAAAAAAATAAAAAAAATCAACCGTGGAGTTCTCGACCCATATGAAGGTAAGAGATCTGATCTCTTCTTTTATATAGATATGATCTAGATTTTAGATCTGAAACTATTTCAGATCTAGGATATTGATTTGATCAATATCAAATCTTTTATTTTTTGATTTATAAATGTAATATAACATGTTATAGGTTCTAATTGTAGGGTTTAGTAATTTAATTATATATATTTATAGATTAAATTATTTAATTTACATATTCTGCTGTGTTATATTTCAAAAAAAAATTTAAAATTCATGCATGAAACCCTGTACCTTTTCTAACAAAATATTATTCTAATAGTGATCTTATGAGAAAAGTGCTCAGATCTTTACCAAGATCGTGGGAGGCAAAGGTCACTACAATCCAAGAAGCCAAGAATTTAAATACTCTACCATTAGAGGAGCTACTTGGATCCCTCATGACACATGAATTGACCATGAAGCAACACACTGATGAGGAGACCAGAAGAAAGAAGATTATCGCTCTCAAGTCAGCAGCTCAAGAAGAAGAAGATACAGAAAAATCAGAGAACAGCAAAAAAGATGAGGATTTGGCCCTAATCATCAAAAAATTTAGACGCTTCATGAGAAAAAGGAGACAAGAGACCAAGAGAAGACCACCAGCTAAGGAGGAGCCGAGTAAAGAGAATGAAAAAGAATAGCTCATCATTTATTATAAGTGTAAGAAGTCGGAGCACTTCAGATTGGAATGTCCCTAGCTTAAGAAAGATCAAAAAAAGTTCAAGAAGAAAAAGGCTATGATGGCTACATGGAGCGATAGTGATGACTCCACCACATATGAAGAATCTCATGAAGAAGCCAACCTGTGCCTTATGGCATATGAAAATGAGGTAACCTTCGAAACTCAAAATGAATTTTCTTATGATGAACAGCAAAAAGCTTTTCATGAACTTTTGGATGATCTAAAAGAATTAAAAATAAAAAATAAAAATTTGAAATTAAAAAAATCAAGTTTTAGCTAAAGAAAAAGAAGAAGTTGATAGCAAAAATAAAGAATTAGAAATAAAGAATCAATCTCTATTAAAAGAAAAAGATGAAATTTCAAGCCAAAATGAAACTCTTATAAAAGAAAATAAAAAACTAAAGGAAGAGGTAACCAAGTTGAAACCTATAGTTGATAGATTTACATTAAGTTCTAACAAATTTTAGATGATTATTGATAGTCAAAAGTTGTATATGACAAAGTCGGTCATGGCTATAACACTCTTAGAAAATAAAAATTTTTGAAAAATATTTTTGTCAATGCATCTATAAGAAAATTATCAAAGATTACTTATTTTAAATGTGGCAAAGTAGGGTATAAAGCTTATTCATGTTTATCAAATAAATTTGATAATAGAAATATTAAGAAACTACAGGTTCCAAAAGGAACTATTGTGACTAACCCCAAAGGACCCAAGTTAGCTTGGGTACTTAATGTTAAAACTTGATTTCATGTGTGCAGGTGTGTCTTGCATCCCAAGCATCAAACCAAAAGTGGTATCTTAATAGTGGATGCTCAAGATATATGACTGGTGATGAATTTTAATTCATCATATTAGAAGTCAAGAATGGAGGGATGGTCATCTTTGGAGATAATGGCAAAGAAAAGATCATCGACATTGATAACATTGGTATCACTCCCTCCATTTGTATTGAAAGTGTATTACTTATAGATGGTCTCAAGCATAATCTTTTAAGTATTAGTCAATTATATAATAAAGGGTACAAAATAGTTTTTGAATCATCTATGTGCATTATAACTAATTCCTCTGATGTTAGCACTAGATTTATTGGACATAGACATGGCAATGTATACATAGTTGATTTGGATAATCTCTCCATACAAAATATGCAATGCCTTGTGGCCATGAATACTAAAATTAATGAAGCTAGATGGCTTTGGCACCGTAGACTTGTACATATTAGTTTGCACACACTTTCTAAAATCATTAAAAAAGTTTTGGTTTTTAGTTTGCCAAAAATTAATTTTGACAAAGACAAAATTTGTGATGCATGTCAATTAGGTAAACAACAAGAGTTTTTTTTAAATCTAAGAATATTGTTTCAACTTCCAAACCTTTAAAACTCTTACATATGGATTTATTTGGTCCTACAAGAACAACTAGTCCAGGAGGTAAAAGATATGATTTTATAATTATTGATGATTTTTTATATTTCACTTGGGTTTTATTTTTAGCATTTAAAGATAAAGTTTTTTCAGTATTTTTTAAGTTTTATTGAAAGATTTTAAATGAAAAAGATTTATCAATTATTTCTATTCGAAGTGATCATGACATTAAATTTGAAAATAAAGATTTTAAAAAATTTTGTGATGAAAATGTATAGATTATAATTTTTCAGTACCTAGAACATCACAACAAATAGAGTTGTAGAAAGAAAACATAGAAATCTAGAAGAAATGGCCCGTACCATACTATGTAAAAGTGAGCTCCCAAAGTACTTTTGGGCAGAAGTAATTAACACAACATGCTATATTTTAAACTGTGCCCTAATAAGATCAATTTTAAGAAAACA
>NC_026003.2:71272500-71302831 GCF_000442705.2 Elaeis guineensis
ATGAATTTCTTATGATGAACAGCAAAAAGCTTTTCATGAACTTTTGGATGATCTAAAAGAATTAAAAATAAAAAATAAAAATTTGAAATTAAAAAAATCAAGTTTTAGCTAAAGAAAAAGAAGAAGTTGATAGCAAAAATAAAGAATTAGAAATAAAGAATCAATCTCTATTAAAAGAAAAAGATGAAATTTCAAGCCAAAATGAAACTCTTATAAAAGAAAATAAAAAACTAAAGGAAGAGGTAACCAAGTTGAAACCTATAGTTGATAGATTTACATTAAGTTCTAACAAATTTTAGATGATTATTGATAGTCAAAAGTTGTATATGACAAAGTCGGTCATGGCTATAACACTCTTAGAAAATAAAAATTTTTGAAAAATATTTTTGTCAATGCATCTATAAGAAAATTATCAAAGATTACTTATTTTAAATGTGGCAAAGTAGGGTATAAAGCTTATTCATGTTTATCAAATAAATTTGATAATAGAAATATTAAGAAACTACAGGTTCCAAAAGGAACTATTGTGACTAACCCCAAAGGACCCAAGTTAGCTTGGGTACTTAATGTTAAAACTTGATTTCATGTGTGCAGGTGTGTCTTGCATCCCAAGCATCAAACCAAAAGTGGTATCTTAATAGTGGATGCTCAAGATATATGACTGGTGATGAATTTTAATTCATCATATTAGAAGTCAAGAATGGAGGGATGGTCATCTTTGGAGATAATGGCAAAGAAAAGATCATCGACATTGATAACATTGGTATCACTCCCTCCATTTGTATTGAAAGTGTATTACTTATAGATGGTCTCAAGCATAATCTTTTAAGTATTAGTCAATTATATAATAAAGGTACAAAATAGTTTTTGAATCATCTATGTGCATTATAACTAATTCCTCTGATGTTAGCACTAGATTTATTGGACATAGACATGGCAATGTATACATAGTTGATTTGGATAATCTCTCCATACAAAATATGCAATGCCTTGTGGCCATGAATACTAAAATTAATGAAGCTAGATGGCTTTGGCACCGTAGACTTGTACATATTAGTTTGCACACACTTTCTAAAATCATTAAAAAAGTTTTGGTTTTTAGTTTGCCAAAAATTAATTTTGACAAAGACAAAATTTGTGATGCATGTCAATTAGGTAAACAACAAGAGTTTTTTTTAAATCTAAGAATATTGTTTCAACTTCCAAACCTTTAAAACTCTTACATATGGATTTATTTGGTCCTACAAGAACAACTAGTCCAGGAGGTAAAAGATATGATTTTATAATTATTGATGATTTTTTATATTTCACTTGGGTTTTATTTTTAGCATTTAAAGATAAAGTTTTTTCAGTATTTTTTAAGTTTTATTGAAAGATTTTAAATGAAAAAGATTTATCAATTATTTCTATTCGAAGTGATCATGACATTAAATTTGAAAATAAAGATTTTAAAAAATTTTGTGATGAAAAATGTATAGATTATAATTTTTCAGTACCTAGAACATCACAACAAAATAGAGTTGTAGAAAGAAAACATAGAAATCTAGAAGAAATGGCCCGTACCATACTATGTAAAAGTGAGCTCCCAAAGTACTTTTGGGCAGAAGTAATTAACACAACATGCTATATTTTAAACTGTGCCCTAATAAGATCAATTTTAAAGAAAACACCTTATGAACTATGGAAAGGTAGAAAATTTAATATAGGCTATTTTCATATTTTTTGTTGCCGGTGTTTTATTTTAAATAATGATAAAGATAGCTTAGGTAAATTTGATGCTAAATCTGATGAAGCTATCTTTCTTAGCTATTCTACTTCTAGCAAAGCCTTTATAGTATTTAATAAAAGAACAATAGTAGTGGAAGAGTCAATTCATGTAGTTTTTGATGAAACTAATGATCTTCCATCAAGAAAAAAAGAGGATGCTGATGATGTAGGTATCATAGAAGATGAAATGAAAGAGCTCACCATCAATGACTCAAAAGAGCAAAACAAAGAATAGTTCGAAGAAAAATATGAGGATGAAAGCATCAATGATCAAACTATTCAAGAACAACCTCAAGATACAAGTAATCTTTCAAGAAAATAGTGGTATGTCCACAACCATCCCAAAGAATTAATCCTTGGTGATCCGACACAAGTGGTAAGAACTAGATCCTCTCTTAAAAATGTATGTAATTATGTAGCTTTTGTTTCACACCTAGAACCTAAAACAGTAGATGAACCTGAAAAAGACCATAACTGAATAATTGCCATGCAAGAAGAGCTAAATCAATTTGAAAGAAATAATGTATGGGTACTAGTTGCTAGACCTAAAAATCACCCCATAATAGGAACTAAATGGGTATATAGGAATAAATTAGATGAAGATGGAAATATAATAAGAAATAAAGTAAAATTAGTTGCTAAAGGATACAATCAACAAGATGAAATTAATTTTGATGAAATATTTGCTCCTGTTGCTAGATATGAAGCCATAAGAATGCTACTTGCTTTTGCTTATTTTATAAACTTTAAATTATTTCAAATGGATGTTAAGAGTACTTTTCTAAATGATTATATTGTTGAAGAAGTATATGTATAACAACCCTCAAGTTTTGAAAGTCATAAATTTTTAGATCATGTATTTAAGTTAAACAAAATATTATATGGTTTAAAATAAGATCTTAGGGCTTGGTATGAATGATTAAGTAAGTTCTTATTAGAAAATAATTTTTCAAGAGAAAAAATTGATACAACCCTATTTATAAAAAAAAGATAAAAAAATTTTAGTTATTTAGATATATGTTGATGACATTATATTTGGATCTACTAATAAAGATTTGTACCAAGAGTTTGCCAAGCTCATGCAGGGAGAGTTCAAAATGAGCATGATGGGAGAACTTACTTTCTTCCTCGAACTTCAGATCAAGCAAATAAAAAAAAAAATCTTCATCACCCAAAGTAAGTACACAAGAGAGCTATTGAAAAAATTTAGAATGGAGAGCTCAAAAATTGTAATCACACCTATGACCCCTTTCTATAAATTAAGAAAAGATGAACATGGTAAAAAAATAATTCAAAGCTTTGTAGAGGTATGATAGGCTCTTTATTATATCTTACTGCTAGTAGACCTGATATAATATTCAGTGTATGCATGTGTGCAAAATATCAGTCAAATCCTAAGGAATCTCACTTAAATACTGTTAAGAGAATTTTTAGATATTTAAAGAAAACACAAAACCTAGGACTTTGGTTCTCAAAACAATCTTTTATGGACTTAATAAGTTACTCATATGCAAACTTTGTTGGATGTAAACTAGATAGAAAAAGTACTAGTGGAACTTATCAATTTTTAAGAGTGAACTTAATCTTTTGATTTAGCAAGAAGCAAAATTCGATAGTATTATCTACGATCGAGATCGAATATATTGCAGCTGAAAGTTGCTGTGTTTAAATCTTGTGGATTAAGAAACAACTTATAGATTTTGGTATTGAACTTAAAAATATCTCCATAAGATGTGATAATACTAGTATCATCAATTTGACCAAAAATCCTATTCAACACACTAGATCAAAATATATTGAAATTAGACATCATTTTATAAGAGAATATATTTAAAATAATGACATAATACTTAAATACATAAATACTGAAAAATAACTTGCTGACATTTTTACCTAAGCACTAAATGAAAATAAATTTTGTGAAATTAGAAGGAAATTGGACATCTTAGACCCTTCTGCTTGAACTTCAATCATAATTTCACTTTTAAATTTTTTTAAAAAATTTTTGACTTCATTATCCTAATTTTGAAAGTCATTTATCTTTTTTTGAGATTTTTTAAGATAATTAAAAATCATCAGTGCTACTCAGATACCTTCTCAAATTTTTTTCATTGAAATATTCCATCAAAAATCATACCAAAATTCATTTGGACTCCTCATGATCATCTTAACTCGATATGACCCATTTCAAATTTTTTCTTTTGATTTTTTTCTCATTTTTAAATATTTTTTCAATCGTCTGATGCAACCTTGGATGGGGCGTCCCATGGGATGTTCCATTTGAACAGATTTGGATCTTCTCTCTTGAGCCGATCTATTTTCTATTCTATTTAAAAGTCATTTGGGGTGTCTCAAAACTCAAAATCCTTCCTCTCTCTCTCAGCCCAAACCTAAGAATCTCCTTCTAGATCTCCACCGACCTCAAAACCTTGGATTTTCATCTCAAACCCTTAAGCTCTCTCTCTCTCATGGCTTATCTTCTCGATCTCCACCAAATTTTAAACCCTAACCCATAAAATCCATGAGAAACTCTCCTAAACCCTCTTCTCCTCTTCATTTTCTTTCATTTCTCATCCCTCTCTACCCTCTTGACTGATTTCCCTCCTCTCTTTGGGCAATGGCCCCCAAAATGAGATTGCTGTAGAGAAAGAAGTCTGTAAGGTCTTTGGAGGCTGAGGAATGGAGGAAGAAGGCAGCTCAAGCACCAACCCAAGCTTCTCCACCGGTTACACCAAGTAAGATCCCTCTATCTACAAGAAAAGTAGCTTTGGGAAGGAATGTAGATTTTTGATTTTTGAGGAGTGATGGTTTTTCCATTGGAGAGAAATTAATTAAGCAAGGATAGAGATTTTTTCTCAATTTATCTGAGCCAGTTTATATTGATCTTGTCCAAAAATTTTACTCAAATTTAGTCTTCTCTAATGGTGTTTTGAGGTCTACTGTGAAGGGAGTCCAAATCATTTTGAATGCACTTAGGCTAGGAAGATTACTTCAGATGCCTTGTGAGAATAGTTGCCTAGATGAGTTACCTAAAAAAGAAATTGGACTTAGAACCATCTTTAGGAGAGATGATGTAGAAGGATTTTTGAAGATTGAGGCCAAAGATCTGAGTGTGGAGATGAGGTTGCTCCACCACATGGTGTCTAGGATTTTTTTTTCCAGAGGAGAAAGATATAATTTGATGACTGATAGGGATATCTGTCTGATGCACCATGTTATTTCTGAGACTCCCCTGAACCTACCTTTCATGATGATCAATGACATGAGAGAAGTCTTGAATAGATCCAAGGCTCCCTTACCATATGGCATGGCTCTCACTATGATTTTTAGGGAGTCTGGAGTGAGTTTTGAGGGGGAGGTTGTTTGTAGACTATCATACACTGACACCTACAACAACCACTCCTTTAGGTGCATGGGATTTGTTAGAGTTAATGGCCGTTGGGCCAAGGGCCGTGCAGCTGCAGTTGAGAAAGATGATGATGAGGAGGAGGAGCATACTGAGGGGGAGGGTCCCTCACCTATGCCCAGACAAAGTCTAGTTGATCACCCTGTATCGGAGCCTGATGCAGGATCCTCAGTCAGAGTACCCCCATCGAGCCATACCGTGCCATCGTTTAGTTTGGGAGATGATGATATAGGACTGTTGGCTGAGAGAGTGGCATGCATTCTAGCTGTTCAGCAACAATGGTTTTAGGATCAGCTTCTTCAGCAATTTCACCAGTTTCAACAGTAGATCCTCCAGCTAGTGCAGCAGCAGTATCGTCAGGCTCCATCGAGTTCTTTCTCTGATCCTTCTTCAAACTTTTCTATCGTGCCACACATATCTTCACTGATGGAGCTCTTGTTTGATCTGAATACTAGATTGGAGAGTGTGGAGAGCTCCCTACTCAGGTTCAATGGCAGAATTTTTGATATTGAGAGGGAGGTCAGACAGATTTTAGATTCTCTATCAGGAGGAGCTAGTACTTCAACCACCACTCCACCTCAATTGAATATTTTAGCTTGAGAGATAGAGATACTCTATAGCCAGCTTCATTCTTCTCTTGAGTTGATTCAAGCAGACATCAGGGACTCTAGAGACTTTGTATCTGCTGATCTAGATGGGCTCTGAGTTTCAGTGAGGAGGATCTTGTCCCAGCTAAATAACATTAGGACTTAGCTTTAGTCTAGGCCCTCCACATCTAGTGAGTCAGCCTTTGTCTAGCCCATTGCATTTTATCCTCTGACATCTTCCTCTCGAACCAGATCTTTCAATCGAGGATGAGGCTGATCATATTTCACCGATCTTGATCTTGAGCTCGATGCCCACTCTCACTGATTTCATCATTTTGTATTAGGTTACTTAGTTATATTTTATAGATTGGATGTATAAGAGCTTTATGCTCATAGACATATATTATGACTCTTGTAACCTCTTTTTTTGTTGTAATTAATGAATGAGGTTATTATCATGGCACATTTTTTTGGATGACTGAATGAATGACTATTATACTTGAATGAATACACTATTAATTTGATACTTAACATACAACCATAAAAATCTTACTCCCTTTAGTCCATTTTTTTGATGATGCCAAAAAGGAAAAGAAAGTAGTATATTGTCTATCTGAACTTTTTAAATCTTTTGCTCTTTTAAATTTTTTGCTCTAATACAGTATTTTGCATTGATACGCCCTTGATACACCTTTAATATGCCTTTGATATGCCTCTGATACACTCATTTTTTACTCTGGTACATCTATTTTCACCTTTATTTTGATATGATTTAAAAAATTGCTCTGAAACATCTATTTTTCTTGAATGCTCTGATAATTTTATTTTATATTGATACCAAAATAACTCGATACATCCATTTTTGATTTTACAAAATGCTCAAATTTTTTCTCTTTTAATTCTTGTCCAAATGATTTTATTCTTGCTTTAATATCAAAATAAGAAAAAGAGAAAGAAATATTCTTTTCATATTTATTGCTTTGATACTAAAAATAAGGAAGAAAAGAATAAATTTTTTTTATGGATCATCTTTTTACAAATTGAATACTCTTTACATAAGAAAAGGAGAGATCTTTTTCAAATGGTCAAAATGATTATTTTTATCTATTTCAAACAAGAAAGGAAAGAATTTTAACTGATTAAGAATAATCTTTAGAAAAACTTTTATACCTTCACAAATGAGTTTCAATAAAATGAATTAAAATATTAAAATTTATTGAAAATATGTATCTCATAATTTTTTATGGCATACTCCTATAATTAAAATATTTAAATTTCTTGAGCTTTATGGACTTATTTTATGAACACTCAAATATTTTGTCATCATCAAAAAGGAAGAGATTGTTGCTCCAACAATTGATTTTGATGATCACAAACCATTTGAGGGGACTACTAATGAGTTTCTTGTCTTTGTAAAATATTTGTGTGATATTTCAGGTAGTCCAAAAGATTGAGTTTAAAAAACCTCATCAAGTGTGCCAAAATTGAAGTTTTTGTAAGTTGGAGAAGTTTTCGAAGTCTTTTGAGAGTGTCCAATTAATTTGAAGTCATTTGAGAGTATTTGAAAGTATTCTAATAAGTTTTAGACTTTAAATACATAAAAAATTAGATTAGCATAAAATGGGACGACCCATCTGGGTCATCCCCTTTCATTGGATAGCCGGCATACTTCTTTTTGACTCATGGCACACAGTGAGACGACCCACTTGGGATGATCTTTGAGATTTTGAGACCAAAATAGAAAGCTGAACTTTCTATCTGGCCAACTGGGATGCCCCATGAGATGTCTCATTGCCAGTGGAACATCCCATGGGATGTTCCATTCCTGCGAGCATGCATAACAGCTAGTTTTCAACCCATTTTTGGTGCATTTAATGTACATTAAACACTATCCAATGGCTCTAAACCGATATTAAGATATTTTTAAGTACAAATAGTGATTATAAATATTTTTTTGAAGTAGAAAATCATAAGTTCTCAAGCATTCAAAGCTCACATCTGTGAAAAATTTAAAAATCTCAAAAAAAGAGGAAAAGAAGCATTCAATCAGCTTACCACACTCTCCAGATGCAATCAAGTGTACAATTCATTGAGGATGTTTAGCAAAAGCTTCTTCTCCTTAAGTATTGTATTTCTATTATATTTATTATATTCATTTAAGGAGATATTATGCTAAAATTTTTGTACCTTATTTTTTTCATATTGTATCTTGGGTTTTGAGTTTTGAGAGGTTCCAAAATTCAGTTGGATTGATCTGAACCTGAAATCAGATTGTTGAGGGTTACTTTGTATCTGAAAAATAAGTATTCTTACTTAGATAGCAAGGGTCGGAGTTATCCGACGTGTTGTATTCTTGAAATCCGTTTAGTGAATTGAATTCTTAAGTAGGGACTTGGAGAGTGGATGTAGGTGCAAGGTTGGCACCGAACTACTATAAATTCTTTATATTTGTTGTGCTTACATCTCTTTACTTATTCTTTATGCTTTATACTTGCTTACCTATCATTTGTGTTTGATTTTATTTTCATTGCAAATCAACTCACTCCACTCGTTACCTTAGCACATTACTTAAGTGCACTAATCTTAAAAATTTTAAAAAAACCCAATTCACTCTCTCTCTTGGGCTCCATATCTGGGTAACAAAATTAGATAGTTATTCAACATATACTTTTTTTGCTATGTATCTATTTAAGAATATATTTTTAGCATTCATTTGATATAATTTAAAATTCATGAAGCATGCAAATGCAAGTAGTAGCCTAATTGCCTCTAATCTAACTACAGGAGAAAAGGTTTCATCAAAATCAATATTTTCTTCTTGATTATATTCTTTAGCGACGAGCCTAGCTTTATTTCTAACAATAGTATCATACTTATCTAGTTTATTCTTATATGCCCATTTTGTTTTAATTATAGGATAGTTATTAAGTCTATCAACTAGTTTCCATACCTTATTTCTTTCCTATTAGTTTAATTCTTCTGGCATAGCATTTATCCAATAAAGATTATTTTTAGCTTTTTCTATGGTTTTACGCTCAATTTATGATATAAAGACTAAATAATTATTAATATTTCTAAGACAAGATCGAGTTCTTATCCCTTATGATGGATCATCGATAATTAGATCTTTAGGATGTCCATGTGCATACTGTTAGATGTGTGCTCTAGATGCCAGATCGGCTGACATATTCCTGTACAGAACTAAGGGTAAATTTATAATTTTGACTATAAATGAATAAAAGAGTTTTTCTTCTATCACATTGTGTACATTGTGTCTGTGATACATCCTTTAAGTTAGTGAGAATGTAAATTCATATTTTCAAGAGTTAAAAATTTAAGGCATGAATTTACATAACTAACTCATAAACTACTCCTGACCATAGGATCATCACGAGGATGGTGATCAATCCAGAAGGTTGGTGTACGATCGCTTCCTTAGGGTAGATGAGTCTTGAGTCTATGGTGTGGAGACATCGAAGCGAGAGTACAGGTATTCATTTAGAATGAGAGTACTGAGCATGACCACCTCGAACAGTCATAAGGAAGTCTACCTTCTCATCGATGACTAGCTCGATACTGCAGTTGTGTGTCTAGTTCTTTGACTTGAGGTACATCGATGGTTCACCTTGAGTGTGTTATAGTTTGACTACACCATAACTTGGTCTCCTAGCCATTCAAAACCTGGAGGTGTATGTTGGCTATAGCATATCCATTGTAGGAATCAGATCGCACCAAGATGGGATCTATCAACCTCGGTAGATGAAAGGAGTAGTCCTATGATGATCGAAAGATCGAGTCCTTAAGCCTATGGCCATGGCAGAGTGAAATAATGGAAAAGAGTTTTCCATTGGATTTCACATCAGATTTGAATCGATCGATTGATTCATATGACTGATGTTAGGTTTGACGAGTTCACCTTAACCCTAATTCAGTCAGGACTCATGATAGAGGAACTCAATCACACAGGTAGCTGCACTAAGAGGTTCATCTTCAGTTCTGATGGGTTCCCACTATATATTGCTAGGTGTCACTGATGAATTTTGGGAGCAATTAGAATGATTTTGATGATCGATCATTCTAATTATCTGAATCAGAAGAGTTCTAGTCCATTGAAAGGAGTTTCGATGATGTCGATGATGAGATCATGACATGTCTTATTACCATATAGAATTGAACCTAACTGGGTCACACAAATAAGGGTTAGGATCTGGATGTCATCAATTGAGCTACCCCAATTGATTTGGATAAGATCCAATTGGTTCAAGAAAATCGTGCTAGCACTCGATTGAGCCTAACTTTCTCCTCGTGTAATCTTTTCTGTCTCTACTAAGCCAAATATGATTTGATTCATCTAGAGAACCTTGAGAAGGTTTTTCTTAGTCTAATTGAAGCTTGTCCAGCTTAGAAAAAGTTTGTCTTAATTCATGAGATGAATTTAAGACAACACCTACTAATTTCTAGCACCTGCCAATTTCATTTTTAAGACATCTGTCAAAAGTTGACATATGGGTCTTAAACTAAAGAGGATTCATTGGAGGATTTTTGTGGAGTGTCCACATGTCCAAACCACTTCAAATTGGGCACCATAATCAGATTATGGTGTGAGCTCAATTAGATTTAAGTGGGCACCCCAAATGGATAAGAACCAAAGAGTCCTGATAAACTTGGACTCTTTGGCGCCACCTTATTTATGCTTATCCAATGTTGGCGCCAACATAGGAGAGAGCATGAGAATTCTTATTTGATATGATCAGATGATATCACTCCACCAATTAGAATTTTTTCAAAGTTTATTAGAATTTTTTGATTGATCGAATGATATGGCACTGCGCAGCATACAGGATCTATATAAACCCTGCTGCACCTAGGGTTTTGAGATAGAAATTATTTTATGCAAAAAACCCATTATCTGCCACCCCCTCCCCTCTTCTCTATGTCCTCCCTACTCTCCTTTCTCCCCTCTTCACATCCAAGAAGTTGGACATTCATCTGGCAAAGGTACAAGGCATGGTGATGCCTGGAACAGAAGGCTGCAGGACATCTTCGACAGGCTGCTGCTCCAACTTCAGAAGGAGTTCTGAAGTACTTTCAAATTAGATATTGATCTAATTTTTGGAGCATAGAAATGTGAGGAGAATATGTTCTAGATCCTACCTAAGTGGATATTGGTAGAGGTCAGGCACTTGCATGGCTACATCAGAACCTCAGGCAGTGCCGCAATCATCTACAGGGTAATTAGATTACCCTTAAGGTATGTCTATATTTCTCATACTTTTAGATTTAATTTTAGATTTTAAATATCAGATAATAAAATTAGATCTAATAAAATTAGATCTAAAATAGTGTAGAATAAAAAATTTTAATTTATTTCACCCCAGATTTGATGAAATCTGGAAGATCCTACACAGGAAAAAGATGATTTTTCCTTCAAGTGGTATCAGAGCCAAGTTGTTGGCTCTATTTCAGATCTATTTTAGATCTTATTTTAATTTTAATTAATTTGATATTAAATAATTTTAGATATCACATCAGATATGATAGGATCTAAAATTAAAATATTTAAAATTAAATCTAAGAAGATCTAACATGCATGAGATGTATAATTAGAGTAGGATTAATTGAATCCATGAATAGTCTTAAGTTTTATATTTTAATGAGATTAAAATATGAATTAAATATAATTTATTCTCTATTTTTTCTGATGTTATAATTATTATAATCAGATCAAAAAATAGAAAATAAAATTTTAATTATTTTTGAAAATTGATCTGTTGCATGCCTAGACTAGTTGTAGAATTGTTCTAGTAACTTATCTAGAATAGTTTTTATTTTGAATAGTTCAATTTAAATTTTATTTTTTAGATATTATATGTGATGTATCAGATCTGAAAGCATGTTAATTAAATTAATTTTTGATACATGAGATGTATGCAAAGCATGTATTAGTTAGATCTTAAATTGTATATGTGATATGTTAATTTAGATCTAACTAGTTTTGTAGTTAAATTTATATTTTTGATTAAGGTATTCCTCATGACCGTCCAGTCATAAGAACAAAGTAAGGTTTTAAGACCCTCTCTTCTCATTCAATGGGGTGTTCATATGACGTGTAGGGGTGCCGCGCGTTCATCCTTAATCAGAAATCAAAACTTACTTTTCTGCAAAATCCTAGATCCTGAAACCCTAGAATTTATTTTACATGCTTTGTTTATGAACCCAAACTTAATTAATGTATTGAGCTTATAAAATTAAGTTAGGTCTAAAATTAAAAATTTCAGATCTAAGACATTTTCATAAGATTGGGTTCGGGCTTGGGTAGCTCAATTAGGTCTAGCAGTTGATCAAACCGAATCAAGAGTTGGTTAGGTGGGATCATAAAAGCTAATAATTGACCAGCCTAATAGGATTAAGTCTGGGTCAAGGTTGAATCACATTTAGATGTGACTCGATCAAGTTAAGACCTAATTTGGCTCAGTGGTTAGAGCCTGGATTGTAGACTAACTCAATTAGTTCTGGTTCGACAATTTGGTGTCTAAGGTAAGTTGGGCAGATGCGACTGACTGATTTTTAATTGGGAGCTACTCGACTCGAATGCATTCTTGTCGAGTTAATGGCATATCCCTCCCACCGGTCTCACTTACCTGGCCATATGTGTCGACCCAGTTCTGATTTGAGGTGGCTAACAATTCGAGCTGACCTATGCCACTAGGTTAGTCATAATTGTTATGACTATGTCAAGTCAAGTTTAAAGAGACCTAAATCAAATCTTCCTAAGAAAATATTAAGTCTAGGTCTTCCACCATTGTGGATGTGCGGGCCCTTCCCGGGGTTGATTGTTCTCGACTGGTTACAGTGGCTCAGTTGCATCGGGAAGATGCAACCATGTCCATTAGGCATTGGATGCTATGGATTAGAGGATGGGTTGGGCTCAATATTTCGGATATGGTGAGGGACCCAATCAGGAATCTAGTTCGTGCAAATGGTGGGTTTGGTTTAACTAAGGATTGGAGCAATATCCTGGATATGGTAAGCTTCATGAATTAGAGATCAAGTTTTGGGTGCACCATGATTAGAGAATCATTGGACAAGAGTTGTCCACTCATCGGTTGACCCATCACCAATAACTGTTAGGTGAGGTGATAAGTCAGTCGGTGAGACTACACCACCCACTAGAAATCATTAATCACGGAGATTTTCACATTTCTACCAAGGGAGTGTAGGATCTGAAAAAATAGTGGGAGCCTAATTTGTTGAAAAATAAAAATCCTAAACAAATTGGTTGAGTCTGATTACAAAATCTAACTAGAAACTTTTGACTCTCTACAGGAAACATGTCTGCCTCAAACTCCCTGACCAAAATTCTAGACACTCATAGACTGACTGGACCAAATTTTAAGGACTGGTTGAGGAACTACAGAATTATTCTGGGTTTCAAAAAATTGACTCATGTCTTGGACCAGGACCCACCTGCCATGCCAGCACGTCCGACTACTGAACAGAGAGCATCTCTGGAAAAGTGGATGGATGATGATAACAAAGCCAGGTACTACATGTTGGGTGCAATGTCTGATGATTTACAGTGCCAACATGAAAATATTTTGACTACCCGTCAAATGTTGGCTCACCTACAAGAGTTGTTTGGTGAACAGAGTGCGCGGCCAAGTATCAAGTCTGTCAAAGACTTTTTAAGGCCAAGATGCGTGATGGGCAGTCAGTCCAAGATCATTGTTTGACAATAATCAAGGATCTTGAGGAGCTTGAGAAGCTTGGTATCATCTTAGACAAGGATTTTCAGATTGATGTGATCTTTCAGTCTTTGTCTGATGCATATGGTCAGTTCATCATGAACTTCCATATGCATAAGATGCAATGTACCTTGGCCGAGTTAATGAATATGCTGGTTACGGCTGAGCTTTCAATAAAGTTCAAAAGCTCAGTTCTTACTATGGAGAGGACTTCTTCCAAGACAAAGTCTTTTGGAAAGAAAAAGAAGTCGTGAAGAAGCAGAAGGTGGATGGCAAGAACAAGAAGACAGGATCGAAGAAGAAGGCTTCTGAAAAGAGAAAGTATTTCCACTGTCAGTCAGAAGACCATTGGAAGCGGAACTATCCTCAGTACCTGGCCACCCTGAAGAACAAGAAGGATGGTCCTTCTGGAGGTATGCTCATTATCGAATCTAATCTTACAGTTTCTTCTACATCCAGTTGGGTGCTTGACTCTGGTTCTAGTGCTCATTTGTGCACTTCTATGCAGGGTCTTGAGGAGAGCAGGAGGCTGAGGATGGAGAGATGATCCTACGTGTCGGAAATGGAGCAAGAGTTACTGCTGTGGCCGTAGAAACCTACCCTCTGCGATTACCGTTAGGATTAGATTTAGTTTTAAGAGACTGTTATTATGTGCCTGCAGCAAGCAGGAATTTGATTTCTGTTTCATGTTTAGCACAAGAAGGCTATGTGATTAGCTTTCATAAGGACCATTGTAACATATTTTATAAAATAATAAAGTTGCAAATGTTTTTTATTAATGGTCTCTATCAGTTACATGTTGATGTATCTTTTTTAATATTGAGCAAAATGTGAATGCCATAGGAATTAAAAGGCCTAGAGATAGTCTAAATGATAAGTATCTGTGGCACCTAAGGCTAGGTCATATAGCGAAAGACAGGGTTAACAAATTGGAGAAATTCGAGCTACTGAGTCCGTTGACTTTTGAGTCATATCCAGTTTGTGAATCATGCTTTCAAGGCAAAATGACCTAGCTTCCTTTTTGGGACATGGGGAAAGGGCCACAGACCTACTTGCCCTAGTACACATGGATGTGTGCGGCCCATTTGATGTGTCGGCTAGAGGCAACTTTATCTTCTTCATTACCTTTATCGATGATATGTCTAGGTACGGGTATGTGTTTCTAATGAAACACAAGTCTGAAGCCTTTGAAAGGTTCAAAAATTAGATATGAGGTAGAAAAACAAACAGAAAAGCCCATTAAGGTTCTTCGATCAGATCGAGGAGGTGAATACTTTGTCGAAAATTTCTAGACTATTTTAAGGACAATGGTATAGTCTCTCAATGGACTCCACCTGAAACGTCTCAACTCAACGGGTTTCAGAACGGAGAAATCGACCCTATTAGATATGGTCCGTTCCATGATGAGCTTCACAGACGTCCCAGAATTTCTTTGGGGATATTGTCTCATGACAGTAATTTATGTATTGAATAGGGTTCCCTCTAAAACCATTCCTACCACACCGTTAAGATATGGCATGGTAAGAAGCAAGTCTGAATCATCTCAGAATTTGGGGTTGTCCGGCTCATGTCAAGAGACAGCAGATGGACAAGTTAGAGTTCAGGTCTTTTAGAGCTCGGTTCATAGGATATCCTAAAGAGTCATTAGGATATTATTTTTATATTTTGGAAGACCACAATGTGATTGTGAGTCGAAATATTATTTTTTTAAAAATAGTTTATTCAAGATGGTGGCATCGAAAGAATAATTAAGCTCAAGGAGAATGTCTCCCAAGAGCAATGAGCTAAAGAATCTGAGGAACCTAATCAATCAGAACCAATCCTAACACAACCTCTTCCACCTCATAGATCGACTAGGATTTTCCGTCCTCCTGAAAGATACTTGGTACCATACAAGAGGATGTAGAGAAAATGTTCCTCATGAGAAATGGGGTTCATGGTGATGATCCCAAGACCTATGATGAGGTGATATCAGATATCGACTCTGAGAAATGGTTAGAGGCAATGAGATCAGAAATTGACTCAATGCACTCAAACCAAGTCTGGATCTTGGTAGATCCACCTGAAGGTATTGTACCTATTGGGTGTAAATGGATCTTCAAGAGAAAGATAGGTGTAGATGGAATGTGGAGACATTCAAGGCTAGGCTCGTAGCGAAAGGTTATAGTCAGTGCAAAGGCATTGACTATCAGGATACCTTTTCGTCCGTAGCCATGCTAAAATCCATCCGCACATTGCTTGCTGTTGTAGCCTATTTTGATTATGAAATATGGCAGATGGACGTGAAAATGGCATTCTTAAATGGATATCTTGAGGAAGATATCTATATGGAACAGCCGCTTGGTTTCACATCCAGTGATGATGATCACAAGGTCTGCAAACTGCAAAGATCCATTTATGGACTTAAGCAAGCATCTCGGAGTTGGAATACTCGTTCAATGATGTGATCAAAATGTTTGGTTTCATCAAAAATGAGGAAGAACCATGTGTGTTCAAAAAGGTCAGTGGGAGCGCAGTTGTCTTCCTTGTATTGTACGTGGATGACATCCTCCTAATTGAGAATGACATTCCCATGTTGACCTCAGTCAAAGTATGGTTGTCTAAGGAGTTCTCTATAAAAGATCTAGGAGAGGCATCCTTTATACTGGGTATTAAGGTCTATAGAGATAGACCAAATAGGATGCTGGGACTTTCACAGAAGATGTACATAGAGGAGATGCTAAAAAGGTTTAGCATGGATAACTCCAAAAGAGGTTTATTGCCTTTTAGACATGGCATTCATCTCTCCAAGAAGATGTGCCCTAGCACACCTGAGGAGATTGAATGCATGAGCAAGATTCCTTATGCTTCGGCAATAGGGAGCCTCATGTATGCCATGCTATGTACACGACCTGATATAGCCCATGCTGTGAGTGTCACAAGCAGATATCAGTCGAATCCAGATGAAGAGCACTGGACTTCTGTGAAATGTATCCTTAAGTACTTGAGAAGGACTAAGGATATGTTTCTAGTCTTTGGGAATGGAGAACTCCAGATTCAGGAATTTACAGACTCAGACTTTATGTCTGATATAGATGATCGAAAGTCGACATCTGGGAGTCTGTTCATTTGCAATGGTGGTACAGTTAGCTGGAAGAGTTTCAAGCAAACGATAATTGTAGATTCCACCATGGAGGCAGAGTATATTGCTGCATCGGAAGCTGCAAAGAAGGCATTTTGGTACAAGAAGTTTGTCGCAGAGCTTGGAGTAATGTCATCGGATGCCATCTCTCTTTACTGCGACAATAATGGTGCCATAGCCCTAGCTAAGGAGCCAAGGTCTCATCAGAAGTCCAAGCACATTGAGCGGCGATTCCATTTGATCCGTGATTACCTCAAAAAAGATTATGTCGAGGTCAAGAGAGTGACTTCACAGACAATGTGGCAGACCCGCTGACTAAGCCATTGGGCCAACAGAAGATCGAAGCCCACCTTGAAAAGATGGGACTTAGATATGTAGCCAATTGGTATTAGGTCAAGTGGGAGTTTGTTAGATGTGTGCCCTAGATGCCAGATCGGCTGACACATTCCTGTACAGAACTAAGGGCAAATTTGTAATTTTTACTATAAATGAATAAAAGGGTTATTCTTCTATCACATTGTGTACATTGTATCTATAATACATCCTTTGAGTTAGTGGGAATGTAAATTCATATTTTCAAGAGTTGAAAATTTAAGACATGAATTTACATAACTAACTCATAAACTGCTCCTGGCCATAGGATCATCACGAGGATGGTGATCGATCTGGAAGGTTGGTGTACGATCGCTTCTTTAAGGTAAATGAGTCTTGAGTCTACGGTATGGAGACACTGGAGTGAGAGTACAGGTATTCATTGAGAATGAGAGTATTGAGTGTGACCACCTCGAGCAGTCATAAGGAAGTCTACCTTCTCGTCGATGACTAGCTCGATGCTGCAGTTGTGTGTCTAGTTCTTTGATCTGAGGTGCATCGATGGTTTACCTTGAGTGTGTTATAGTTTGACTACACCATAACTCAGTCTCCTAGCCATTCTGAACCCTGAGGTGTATGTTGGCTGTAGCATATCCATTGTAGGAACCAGATCGCACCAAGATGGGATCTATCAACCTCGATAGATGAGAGGAGTAGTCCTATGATGATCGAAAGATCGAGTCCTCAAGCCCATGGCCATGGTAGAGTGAAATAATGAAAAAGAGTTTTTCATTGGGTTTCACATCGGACTCGGATCGATCGATTGATTCATATGACTGATGTTGGGTTTGATGAGTTCACCTTAACCCTAATTCAGTCGGGACTTATGATAGAGGAACTCAATCACACAGATAGCTACACCAAGAGGTTTGTCTTCAGTTCTGATGGGTTGCCACCATATACTGCTAGGTGTCACTGGTGGATTTTGGGAGTAATTAGAATGATTTTGATGATCGATCATTCTAATTGTCTGAATCAAAAGAGTTCTAATCCATCGAAAGGAGTTTCGATAATGTCGATGATGAGATCATGATATGTCTCATTACCATACAGAATTGAACCTAACTGGGTCACACAAACAAGGGTTAGGGTCTGGATGTTATCAATTGTGCTATCCCAATTGATTTGGATAAGATCCAATTAGGTTCAAGGAAATCGTGCTAGCACTCGATTGAGCCTAACTTTCTCCTCGTGTAATCTTTTCTGTCTCTACTGAGCCAAATGTGATCTGGCTCATCTAGAGAACCTTAGAAAGATTTTTCTCAATCTAATTGAAGCTTGTCCAGCTTAGGAAATACTTGTCTTAATTCATGAGATGAATTTAAGACAACACCTGCTAATTTCTAGCACCTGTCAATTTCATTTTAGGACATCTGTCAAAAGTTGACATATGGGTCTTAAACTGAAGAGGATTCATTGGAAGATTTTTGTGGAGTGTTCACATGTCCAAACCACTTTAAATTGGATACCATAATCAGATTATGGCATGAGCTCAATTGGATTTAAGTGGGCGCCCCAAATGGATAAGAACCAAAGAGTCTTGATAAACTTGGACTCTTTGGCACCACCTTATTTGTGCTTATCCAATGTTGGTGCCAACATAGGAGAGAGCATGGGAATTTTTATCTAATATGATCATATGACATCACTCCATCAATCAAAATTTTTCCAAAATTTATTGGAATTTTTTGATTGATCGAATGATGTGGCACTGCGCAGCATACAGGATCTATATAAACCCTGCTGCACCTAGGGTTTCGAGTGAGAACTTATTTTTATGCAAAAAACTCATTAGCTGCCACCTCCTCCTATCCTCTCCATGTCCTTCCTACTCTCCTTTCTCTCCTCTTCATGTCCAAGAAGTTGGACTTCATCTGGCAAAGGTACAAGGCGTGGTGACGCCTGGAATAGAAGGCTGCAGGACATCTTCGACAGGCTGCTGCTCCAACTTCAGAAGGAGTTCTGAAGTACTTCCAAATCAGATATTGATCTAATTTTTGGAGCATAGAATTGTGAAGAGAAGACATTCTAGATCCTACCTAAGTGGATACTGGTAGAGGCCAGACGCTTTTGTGGCTACATCAGAACCTCAGATAGTGCTGCGATCATCTACAGGGTAATTAGATTACCCTTAAGGTATGTCTATATTTCTCATACTTTTAGATTTAATTTTAGATTTTAAATATCAGATAATAAAATTAGATCTAATAGACATTAGATCTAAAATGATGTAGATAAAAAAAAATTAATTTATTCCGCCCCAGATTTGATGAAATTTGGAAGATCCTACATGGGAAAAAGGCAGTTTTTCCTTCACCAATTATGTGGACTTGCTGAGAAACTTGCTATAGTGCTTTTACAAGAAAAGTTTTCTTACATTCTGGACACACTTGACCCTGGTCCAATTAGTGAAGATGCTTCGGAGGAGAAAAAGGCTACATATAAGATGTGGCAAAATGACAACATGATTGTCAAATGTTTAATATTGGCCTCTATGAGTAATGAATTATAGAGGCAACATGATGATATGGATACTTCTTCCATACTGCTCAATTTAAAAGAGCTATATGGAGAGCAGAGCCGAACTACTAGATATGAATTATCTAAGCAGTTGTTTTGGGCTCAGATGACTGAGGGAACTCTAGTTCAAAATTATGTGCTGAAGATGATTGACTTAATCATCAGATTAGATCAATTAGGTTCACTATGGATGCAGAACTCAGTCAAGATCTAATCCTTCAGTCTCTCTTAGAATCTTTCTCCCAGTTTGTGGTAAATTACCACATGAACAAACTAGACATTTCGCTACTAGAGCTATTAAATATGTTAAAAATAGCTGAAAATCATATAAAAGGAGAGAAAGGTCCACTTCTTATGGTGGACAAAAATAAATATGGTAGGAAGGGTTCAAAGAAAGGAAAGAAATTGAACCCTAAAAGAAGCACCTTCAAGATGAAGAAGGCAAAGCATGTCCCTGTAGATATGACATGTTATCACTGTGGCAAGATGGGACATTGAAAAAGAAAGTGTAAGAGTTTTCTTGCAAAGATGAAAGAAAATGCAAGTGTGGCACACAATGGTATGTATATGATACATATTATTTTTTCATTAACTTCTTTAGCAAGTAATTCATGGGTATTGGATACTGCATGTAGTTTTCATATTTGCAATTCATTGCAGGGGTTATAGAGAATCAAAGGACTGAAGAAAAATAAGTTCAAGCTTTTCGATGTTAGTGGAGAATTATAGGGTTTCAGGGTGGGCATGCACAGTGGAAACATAATGGATTTTAAAATTTTAATAAAGAAATATTAAATATTAAATCCTTAAACCAGCATCTCTTTGATGATTAATAATCATATATAACATAAATTCAAGATTAAATTTAAGTTATAGAGAAAACCTGCAACGCTTAATCCAAATTTCAGCATAACCTCCACCAGGCGCCCAAGTGTTCGCCCTCCAACAGTGATCCACATAGGGCTATGATTAGGACACCAACTATTTGAGAGGATTCCTCCTCCAAAATTCTCACTTTGAAAATTTTCTTGAACACCAGGACCTCAAGACCCTCTTCCTCTTCTCCTAGCCTTCCTATCCCTACCTTTCTTTTCTCCTTGTCTTCCTTAATTCTCTTTCTAGACTCTTGTCCTAAAATCGGACTTGTCCTTACTATTTTTGGACTTATCCTAACAAAAGAAGAAAGAGACTAATTGGACAATAGGGAGAGAATGTTAGAAATAAAAGAGGAATTGGAAATCTGAATGAATCCAATCCCCCGGCGCACCCCCCTTTAAATACTTAGCGATGGATTGCCTTCAGGAATTTTTTGCGCCCCTTCCACATGCCATCTCACATCCATCAGAAAATCTCATATCTCCTGATGAATTATCATATCCATCTAAAAGTTTTTGACACATGGCAATCATCGAAAAAAAATCAAGAGACGCTTCATACAGAAGGACTCTTCAGAATATTTTTCTCGATGATTCTCCGATGAGTCACACAGCTTCCCATGGCATAATTTTTTTCCACCACTCATAAATGTAATTTTATCCATCCAATGGCCAAACATTAAGAAAATATCATGAGAATATTGTGGAAAAAAAATTCATATCATGAAGTGGCATGACAAATGGGTTTGAGTCCTTCACAAGTTGGACTCTTGGTCAGGTGCATGGATTAGGCTGACAGGATTTTCAACTTCAATGAATTTCCATGATTAAACTAGAAGGTATTTTAACTTTAAAAAAATTATTTGTGCTTAAAATAAAGTTATAAATCATCCAAAAATTTATTTCATTATGGAACATAGTATGAGCTCGAGGATGAGGTGTCCCATCTCATGGGATGCGAAAGCTATTTCTGCACACAAAAACTGTACCCACGCACAAGAAAAATTATTGACTTGTGGAGACTTAGTTTCCTGGCCCCAAAGTTTTGGTACATTTAGCCAAGGGCTGACCCAACTCAAACCCAAAATTAATTTGAATTAATTTTGCTTTAATTAGCCCAATCTAGAATTAATTTCAAAATTGATTTGAAACAAGGAGCTAGTTTTTTGCAACATGTCCTAGCATGTCAATTTTGCAAACATGATCTAATCCAATTAGACCCCTGATCAATGCTTTTTGTATATGACCCATTGGGTTTCACATCTAGCCAGAAATAGGTTTGAGTTCAAGTCGATTTGATTTGATTAGAATTTAATCTAACTGATCTAGATCCAATCGAGCTAACCCAATTTCAGCAATTAGAACTCTTTCTAATTGGTGATTGAATTAAACTCTTTAATTTGATCAAATCCATAAAACAAGATTGACGTCTAGTATCCTATTATGTCTACCTAGAAGATATAATTTTTTTGATGGAAATACTAAAAATACCCTTCAGTGAAAAGTTACCGTGCAATTTGTTCCTATGATCTCTCTGCACCCCGAATATGACTTTGGATATGGAATGAAGTTAAATCCAATATCATACTCATATTTCTCTCAATCTTATATGATGATTCAATTAATAAAATATTAAAAAAATTTCTAATTTTTATTCTACTTTGATCAAAGGCTTCTTGAATCATCAATCGATCAGAGCAAGTAGGATGCGATCTCTTCTTACCAGGAGTGATCGATTCCATATTGACCTACTCACAACCTCCATACACATTCTACCATATCTAGAACACCCCATACATGACTAAGTCATGAATGAGTATGAACCAAAAAATATGGGTTCATATATACAAGGTTCTATGGTAGTCTCAGGTCAAATGATTACATGCACAACTTCCACTATAAGAAAACATCTCTTGATAGGTAAGTAAATTTCATAAGATGTTTCTTAAGTCAGATCAATTCAGTGAACTCAATCTCTAATGAGCACCCACTTCCTTGTATTAGTGTCTCACACAAGTGGCTTATGAGATCTACCACCCTCTCCATCGAGCATGCATAGAAAGTGCTAATCTATCTGAAACATTGATTTCCGACTCAATGCTCCTATGACTAGGAATATTCTAAATTAGGACTTTTAGGAATTTAGGTCTCATAGGTATGATCTCAACATAATCCTAAACCTATTTTCCTGATTTATGGAGTTCATCATAATTATTACTAAAGTAAGATGCAACATATGATGAAAAATATTTTTTATTATTTAAAGAGTCAATACATAAGTCTGGAAGATTACAAGAAAAATCTATCAAAATATAAATTTTGATTGGTTTGTAGGGCATATTCCTTTCAATCTCCCACTTGCACTAAAGCTAATCGCCCTTATAGTTTATCCCCATACAATCGAGATGGTGATCGAACTGCTGCTATGGTAGAGCCTTAGTGAATGGGTCTGCTATGTTATTCTTTGTTTCTACTCATTCAATGACAACGTCTTGTCTTTCGATTATTTTACGAACGAGATGGAAGCATCTTAGAATATGCTTGAATTTATGATGAGATCTTAGTTTCTTTGCTTGAGCAACTGCTCTAGTATTATCATAGTAAAGTGGTACTGGATTCTTAATCTCAGGAATGACACCCAACTCAGTGATGAACTTCTTCATCCAGAGAGCTTCTTTGGTGGCTTCACTTGCAGCTATATATTCTGCCTCAGTGGTTGAGTCAACTACAGTCTGCTGCTTGGAACTTTTCTAACTAACAGCTCCACCATTAAGAGTAAAAATATAACCTGAAGTGGGCTTGCTATCATCAAGGTCTAATTGTCCTCCATATATCAGAAAAATATCTTTAGTCCTTCTTAGATACTTAAGAATATTTTTCACTGCTTTCTAATGATCCTCTCCTAGACCAGCCTGAAATTTACTAACTATGCCTAAGGCATAGGCAACATCAGGCCTAGTACATAGTATAGCATACATGATCAACCCTATTGTCGAAGCATAGGGAATAGAACTCATTCTGTTTCTCTCTTATGGTATTTTAGGAGACATCCTTTTAGAGAGATGTATGCCTTGACTCATGGGTAAATAATCTCTTTTACTTCCATCCATGCTAAACCTCTTTAGCACTAAGTCTATGTATCTTGATTGGAACAAGCCAACATCTTCTTAGATCTATCCCTATAGATCTTTATACCTAGTATATAGGATGCTTCACCCAAATCCTTCATCAAAAACTTACTTGATAGCCATGTCTTGATCGATTGTAACATTGGGATATCATTTCCAATAAGAAGTATATCATCCACATATAAAACTAAGAAGACAATGGCACTCTCACTAGTCTTCTTGTATACACAAGGTTTATTCATATTTTTGATAAAACCAAACTCTTTGACTGTAACATCAAATTGGATGTTCCAACTCTTCGAGGCCTATTTTAATCTATAAATAGATTTTTTAAGCTTGCATACTTGATTTTCTCTTCCTTTTGAGACAAACCCTTCTGGCTGAGATATGTAAACCTCTTCCTCAAGATAACCATTAAGGAAGGTGGTCTTCACATCCATTTGTCAAATCTCAAAATCATGATATGCTGCTATTGCAAGCATAATCCGTATAAATTTGAGTATGGTAACAGGTGAAATTATTTCATCATAATCAATACCCTGTTTTTGCCTGAAACCTTTAGCTACTAATTTAGCTTTGTAGGTTTCAACTTGGCCATCCGCTCCAATCTTTTTCTTATAAACCCATTTGCATCCAATAGGGGTCACATCCTTTGGTGCATTAACCAAAGTCCACATTTGGTTGGAATACATAGAGTCCATTTTGAATTTCATAGCCTCTAGCCATTTATCTGAGTTCCTTCTCATGATGGCTTCTGTATAGGTCAAAGATTCATTATTTTCAATGATGTGGGCTTCATTATTCTCAATAACGAACCCATACCTTATAGGTGCATTTCGCACCCTATCCGACCTTCGGAGAGGAGGTGTACTTTGTGTTTGTACTTCATTAATGGATATTTTTGGTTGAGGATCATCTTGTGCTTACATTTGTAGGTCTTGAACTTCTCCAAGTTTAATTTTCTTCCCACTGCCTCTTTCTAGGATAAACTCTTTTTTCATAAAAGTGGCATATTTACTGACAAACACCTTATGTTCAGTAGGATGGTAAAAGAGGTATCCTATACTCTCTTTAGGATAACCTACAAACAAGCATTTATCTACCCTAGCACTCAGCTTATGTCCAAAATTTCTTTTAACATAAGCTGGACAGCCCCATATCTTAAGATACTTAAGATTAGGCTTCTTTCCTCTCCATATCTCATATGGAGTGCTTGGCATAGATTTTGAAGGTACTCTATTCAGGATATAGACAGCAGTTTCTAGGGCATATCTCCAGAAAAAAATTAGCAAATCTGTAAGGCACATCATGGACCGCACCATATCTAATAAAGTGCGATTCCTCCTTTCTGCTATAATATTTAGCTGTGGTGTATAGGGAGGGGTCCATTCTGAGAGAATTTTATTTTCTTTAAGATGATCTAAAATTTTGTTGGATAAGTATTCTCCTCCTCGATCAGATCGAAGGATTTTAATACTTTTTCTAGTTTGTTTCTCGACCATACTTTGATACTCTTTAAATTTATCAAAGACTTCAAATTTATATTTCATAAGATACACATATCCAAACCTAGATAAATTATTAGTGAACATTATAAAATAAGAGTATCCTCCTCTGACTTCTGTTGTCATAGGATCACATACATCAGTATGTACAAATCCTAATAACTCACTTGTCCTTTCTACATGTCCACTAAATGGAGTTTTAGTTATTTTTCCATAAGACAAGATTCACAAATACCTAATGTTCATAATCATAAGGATCAAAGAACTCTTTTTTGTATAACTTGTTAATCTTTGTCTCACTTATATGACCAAGTCGACAATGCCAAAATAAAGTATTATTCAACTCTTCTCTCTTTCACTTTTTACTTTCATTAATATGAAAAATATTATCATTAGATAGAATTAGAAGACCATTATTAATAATGCCATGACAAATAATTTCATTAAAAAAAAAATTGAGCAACTATTGCTCTTTTCATTTATTTCATAATCTCGTTGCAATAGTAACGATACAGAAATAATATTTCTAATGATCTTAGGCATATAATAATAGTTTTCTAGCTCTAAGATCTTTCCAGAAGGTAACTTTAAAATATATGTCCCTACAGCCTCTGGTTGGATTGACTCTCCTCCAGCACCATAGAGCTCGAAGTCACCCTTCTTCAGCACTCTAATATTCTACAGCCCCTATAATGACTTGCAGATATGAGAACTGCAGGCGGTATCTAATATCCAAGAGTCTGAACTGGAAGAACTTAATAACAAAATTGTATGTATCTCATATATACCTTTTGATGCATCGCTTGCACCTGCCTTTACAGTTGCAAGATATAACTTGCAATTTTTTTTTCAGTGTCCTGCCTTGCCGCAGTGAAAGCAGGTATCCTGTCTAAAGACTTTCTTCCCCTTCTTCTTCATCTTGCCACCCTTAGGATTCAGTGCTTTCTTTGAACCCTTAAAACCTAACTTCTTCTTAAAGGTTTTACCCATAAGAAGAAGTGGAGCCTTTTCTTTCTTAATATGGCTCTCAGCTGTCTTAAGCATATTTAACAGCTCAGGCAAGGAGGTATTCAGTTTGTTCATATGATAGTTTACAACAAACTGAGCGAATGACTTGGAGAGAGATTGTAGGATCAAATTCTGACTTAATTCTTCATCCATCATAAAACTAAGTTGACCCAATCTAGTGATCAGATCAATGACCTTCAGGACATGATCTTGTACGGATGATCCCTCAGTCATTCTAGTACAGAATAACTACTTAGATATCTCATATCAGCAGTTCTACTCTATTCTCCATACAACTCTTTAAGATTGAGAAGTATGATTGAGTATCTATGCTCTCATGCTGTCTCTGCAACTCATTGCTCGTAGAGGCCAATATGATGCACTTGACAGTCAAACTGTCATTCTTCCACATCTTGTATGTGGATACCTCCTCTTCTATGGTATCATCCCCAACCTCTTGTGGTTCAGGGATGTCAAGAATATAGGAGAGCTTCTCCTGAGTGAGTATGATCTTTAAATTCCTTAATCAGTCCACATAATTGAGATCAGTCAACTTGTTGGAATCTAAAATTTCTCGCAATGATAGTGAATATGCCATTTATAAAATTTAATCTACAATAATTAAAGAATATTACATAAGAAAACAACTCATATTGACTCAAACAATTAAATAAGATCTTTAGATTTAATTGTGCCTCCCACTATTTTATCGAACATCATAACCCTCTAATATGATGAATGAGACATATTTCATATTTATCTTAATGAGATTGAGACCCTAATTCCTCATAATGATCTTGTATTAATACAACAAACCCTTATGAGTTCATAGGTAGGAAACTCTTTTCAATTGCATCTCATTCAATTTTCAATATTATATCTTGATCTCTAAAATATTATTAGCCTTATGTTAACACAACAAACTATAATATTTCAGTTAAGTTAGACCCCTCATTTTAATACAATCAAATTCTAATATAACTGCCCTTGTGTTAACACAACAAAGTAGTATATTCAAAATTACCGTAAGCATCTTTTATGTACCAGAATTATGTTATATCAATCTTTATGACAAGCCTCATGTTAACATAACAAACTAGCCATAGTTCATGATGTAACATTAACCTAGCATGAAGGAAGGCCCTTAATAGTGTTTTCAACATTAGGGTTTTTCAATATCAAGATCGCTTAATCAAATTGGCCAGGTAAGTAAAGTGGGGGTCCCCTCGTTGCTTTTCATAGACACTAATAAATTGGTCAGATCAGATAACAAAACCAATTAAAGAACCACCTATAGCACTTTTCTAGCAATTGATCAATTGATCAAGAATTGGTTAACCCATAGTTGCGTATTACCACCACTTGATATAATTTTCTAATGAGGGCTTTTATTTGGTCTCATGCACATTCTAACTACATAATACCTATTTATGTATCAACATTAAAATTTTCTACATGTGCAAGTGTAACATATGGACATTCATCATTCTAGGACAACCTTACAGCATAACCCCGTTATGCTAGGACATCCTCATGTCAAGATGATGAAGTGGTGAATCATATATGTATTATTTCATATCATCATTTGAAAGCATAAATTATTTTATAGTATAAATCATACTATGGATCACATAAATATTATGTATATATAATTGAACCAAACAAGGCCGGCTCTGATACCACTGTAGGATTTCAGGATGGTCATGCACAGCGAAAATATAATGGATTTTAAAATTTTAATAAAGAAATCTTAAATATTAAACCCTTAAACTAATATTTTTTTGATGATTAACAATCATATATAACATAAATTCAAGATTAAATTTAAGTTATAGAAGAATATCTGCAGTGCTTAATCCAAATTTCAGCATAACCTCCACCAGGCGCCCAAGTGTTCGCCCTCCAACGGTGATCTACATAGGGCTATGATCAATATACCAACTCTTTAAGAGGATTCTTCCTCCAAAATTCTCACTCTGAAAATTTTATTGAATACCAGAACCTTAAGACCCTCTTCCTTTTCTCTTAGCCTTCCTATCCCTACATTTCTTCTCTCTTTGTCTTCCTTAATTCTCTTCCTAGACTCTTGTCCTAAAATTGAACTTGTCCTTACTACTTTTGGACTTATCCTAGCAAGAGAAGAAAGAGACTAATTGGATAATAGGAAGAGGATGTTAGAAAGAAAGGAGGAATTGAAAATCTGAATGAATCCAATCCCCCGACGCACCCCTCTTTAAATACTTAGCGATGGGTTGCCTTCGAAAATTTTTCGCACCCCTTCCACATGCCATCTCGCATCCATTAGAAAATATCCCACCTCCTGATGAATTTTTATGCCCATCTGAAAGTTTTTGATACATGGAAATCATCAGAAAAAAATCCAAGAGATGCTTCATGCGGACTCTTCGGAATATTTTTCTCGATGATTCTCCGATGAGTCGCACAGCTTCCCATGGCATAATTTTTTTCCACCACCCATAAATATAATTTTGTCAATCCAATGGCCAAAAATCAAGGCACTAATATGAGAATATTGTGAAAAAAAATATAGATTAAGAAGTGGCGTGAGAAATGGGTTAGAGTCCTTCAAAAGTTGGACTCTTGATCAGGTGCATGGATCAGGCTGACAGGATTTCCAACTTCAACGAATTTACATGATTAAACAAGAAGGAATTTTAACTTAAAAAAAAATTATTCATGTTCAAAATAAAGTTAGGAATCATCCAAAAATTTATTTCATCATGGAACATAGGATAAGCTCAAGGATGAGGCATCCCATCTCATAGGATGCAAAAGCTATTTCTGCACACAAAAACTGCACCCACGCACAAGAAAACTTCTTGACTCATGGAGACTTAGTTTCCTAGCTCCAAAGTTTTGGTACATATAGCCAAAGGCTGATCCAACTCAAATCCAAAATTAATTTGAATTAATTTGGCCTTAATTAACCCAATCTGGAATCAATTTCAAATCCGATTTGAAATAAGGAGCTAGTTTTTTGCAACATGTGCTAGCATGTCAATTTTGCAAACATGATCTAATCCAATTAGACCCCTGATCAATACCCTTTGTGTGTGACCCATTGGGTTCCACATCTAGCCAGCAATAGGTTTGAGTTCAAGTCAATTTGATTTGATTAGAATTTAATCTAACTGATCTAGATCCAATCGCGCTAACCCGATTTCAGCAATTAGAACTCTTTCTAATTGGTGATTGAATTAAACTCTTTAATTTGATCAAACCCATAAGATAAGATTAATATCTAGTAGCGTATCATGTCTACCTAGAAGATATAAAATTTTTGATGAAAGTATCAAAAATACCCTTCAGTGAAAAGTTACCGTGCAATTTGATCCTGCGATCTCCCTGCACCCCAAATATGACTCTGGATATGGAATGATATCAAATCCAATATCATACTCATATTTTTCTCAATCTTATATGATGATTCAATTAATAAAATATTAGAAATTATTTTTAATTTTTATTCTACTTTGATCAAAGGCTTCCTGAATCATCAATCGATCAGAGCAAGTAGGATGCGATCTCCTCTTACCAGGAGTGATCAATTTCATGTTGACCTACTCACAACCTCCATACACATTCTACCATATCTAGAACACTCCGTACATGACTAAGTTATGAATGAGTATGAACCAAAAAATATGGATTCATGTATACAAGGTTCTATGGTAGTCTCAGGTCAAAGGATTACATGCACAACTCCTACTATAAGAAAATATCTCTTGATAGGTAAGTAAATTTTATAAGATGTTCCTTAAGTCAGATCAATTCAGTGAACTCATTCTCTAATGAGCATCCACTTCCTTGTATTAGTATCTCACACAAGTGGCTTATAAGATCTGCCACCCTCTCCTTCGAGCATACATAGAAAGTGCCAATCTATCCGAAATATTGATCTCCGACTCAATGCTCCTATGATTAAGAATATTTTAAATCAGGACTTTTAGAATTTTAGATCTCATAGGTATGATCTCATCATAACCCTAAACCTATTTTTCTAATTTATGGAGTTCATCATAATCATTACTAAAGTAAGATGCAACATATAATGAAAAATATCTTTTATTATTTAAAGAGTCAATACATAAGTCTGAAAGATTACAAAGAAAATCCATCAAAATATAAATTTTGATTGGCTTGTAGGGTATATTCCTTTCAAGAATCAATCTCTACTGAAGCTGTGGGAACTTACCTACTAGAGCTACCTTCAGAAAAAACTCTGGAATTAGAAAAATATTATTACATGCCAAAGATTTTGAGAAATATCATATCT
>NC_026003.2:71302931-71370562 GCF_000442705.2 Elaeis guineensis
GGTTTATTGCCTTTTAGACATGGTATTCATCTCTCCAAGAAGATGTGCCCTAGCACACCTGAGGAGATAGAATGCATGAGCAAGATCCCTTATGCTTCGGCAATAGGGAGCCTCATGTATGCCATGCTATGTACACGACCTGATATAGCCCATGCTGTGAGTGTCACAAGCAGATATCAGTCGAATCCAGGTGAATAGCACCGGACTTCTGTGAAATGTATCCTTAAGTATTTGAGAAGGACTAAGGATATGTTTCTAGTCTTTGAGAATGGAGAACTCCAGATTCAGGAATTTATAGACTCAGACTTTATGTCTGATATAGATGATCGAAAGTCGACATCTGGGAGTCTATTTATTTGCAATGGTGGTGCAGTTAGCTGGAAGAGTTCCAAGTAAACGGTAATTATAGATTCCACCATGGAGGCAGAGTATATTGCTGCATCGGAAGCTGCAAAGGAGGCATTCTGGTACAAGAAGTTTGTCACAGAGCTTGGAGTAATGTCATCGGATGCCATCCCTCTTTACTACGACAATAATGGCACCATAGCCCTAGTTAAGAAGCCAAGGTCTCAGCAGAAGTCCAAGCACATCGAGCGGCAATTCCATCTGATCTGTGATTACCTCAAAAAAGGTTATGTCGAGGTCAAGAGAGTTGACTCCACAGACAATATGGCAGACCCGCTGACTAAGCCATTGGGCCAACAGAAGATCAAAGCCCACCTTGAGAAGATGGGACTTAGATATGTGGCCAATTGGCATTAGGTCAAGTGGGAGTCTGTTAGATGTGTGCCCTAGATGCCAGATCGGCTGACACATTCCTGTATAGAACTAAGGGCAAATTTGTAATTTTGATTATAAATGAATTAAAGGGTTTTTCTTCTATCACATTGTGTACATTGTGTCTGTGATACATCTTTTGAGTTAGTAGAAATGTAAATTCATATTTTCAAGAGTTAAAAATTTAAGGCATGAATTTACATAACTAACTCATAAACTGCTCTTGACCATAGGATCATCACGAGGATGGTGATCAATCTGAAAGGTTGGTGTACGATCGCTTCCTTAGGATAGATTAGTCTTAAGTCTACGGTGTGGAGACATCAGAGTGAGAGTACAGATATTCATTTAGAATAAGAGTACTGAGCGTGACCACCTCGAGCAGTCATAAGGAAGTCTACCTTCTCGTCGATGACTAGCTCGATGCTGCAGTTGTGTGTCTAGTTCTTTGACCTGAGGTGCATCGACGGTTCACCTTGAGTGTGTTATAATTTGACTACACCATAACTCGATCTCCTAGCCATTCGGAACCCTGAGGTGTATGTTGGCTGTAGCATATCCATTGTAGGAACCAGATCGCACCAAGATGGGATCTATTAACCTCGGTAGATGAGAGGAGTAGTCCTATGATGATCGAAAGATCGAGTCCTTAAGCCCATGGCCATGGCAGAGTGAAATAATAGAAAAGAATTTTTCATTGGGTTTCACATCGGACTCGGATCGATCGATTGATTCATATGATAGATGTTGGGTTTGACGAGTTCACCTTAATCCTAATTCAATCGGGACTCATGATAGAGGAACTCAATCACACAGGTAGCTACACCAAGAGATTCATCTTCAGTTCTGATGGGTTGCCACTATATACTGCTAGGTGTCACTGGTGGATTTTGGGAGCAATTAGAATGATTTTGATGATCGATCATTCTAATTGTCTGAATCAGAAGAGTTCTGGTCCATCGAAAGGAGTTTCGATGATGTCGATGATGAGATCACGACATATCTCATTACCATACAGAATTGAACCTAACTAGATCACACAAACAAGGGTTAGGGTCTGGATGTCATCAATTGGACTACGTCAGTTGATTTGGATAAGATCCAATTAGGTTCAAGAAAATCATGCTAGCACTCGATTGAGCCTAACTTTCTCCTCGTGTAATCTTTTCTATCTCTACTGAGCCAAATGTGATCTGACTCATCCAGAGAACCTTGAAAAGATTTGTCTCAGTCTAATTGAAGCTTGTTCAGCTCAAAAAAGGCTTGTCTTAATTCATGAGATGAATTTAAGATAACACCTGCTAATTTCTAGCACCTGCCAATTTTATTTTAGGACATCTGTCAAAAGTTGACATATGGGTCTTAAACTGAAGAGGATTCATTGGAGGATTTTTGTGGAGTGTCCACATATCCAAACCACTTTAAATTGGGTGTCATAATCAGATTATGGAGTGAGCTCAATTGGATTTAAGTGGGTGCCCCAAATGGATAAGAACCAAAGAGTCCTGATAAACTTGGACTCTTTGGCGCCACCTTATTTGTGCTTATCCAATGTTGGTGCCAACATAGGAGAGATTATGGAGATTCTTATCTGATGTGATCAGATGATATCACTCCATCAATCAAAATTTTTTCAAAATTTATTAGAATTTTTTGATTGGTCGAATGATGTGGCATTGTGCAGCATACAGGATCTATATAAATCCTGTTGCACCTAGGGTTTTGAGATAGAACTTATTTTATGCAAAAAACTCATTAGTTGCTGCCCCTTCCCCTCTTCTCAATATCCTTCCTACTCTCCTTTCTCCTCTCTTCATGTCCAAGAAGTTGGACATTCATCTGGCAAAGGTACAAGGCATGGTGATGCCTGGAACAGAAGGCTGCAGGACATCTTCGACAGGCTGCTGCTCCAACTTCAGAAGGAGTTCTGAAGTACTTCTAAATCAGATATTGATCTGATTTTTGGAGCATAGAATCACAAGGAGAAGGCATTCTAGATCCTACCTAAGTGGATACTGGTAGAGGCCAGGCGCTTGCGTGGCTACATTAGAACCTCAGGCAGTGCCGCGATCATCTACATTTAGATTACCCTTAAGGTATGTCTATATTTCTCATACTTTTAGATTTAATTTTAGATTTTAAATATCAGATAATAAAATTAGATCTAATAGATATTAGATCTAAAATAGCATAGGATAAAAAATTTTAATTTATTCCGCCCCAGATTTGATGAAATCTGGAAGATCCTACACAGGAAAAAGGCGGTTTTTCCTTCACATACCTCCACTCTTTTGGTAGTTCTTCTCTTTGATTTGGAGTTAGTTCTTCCTCCTTTTCTTCTTCATCCTCCTTTCTTGTATCTTCTACATTGTTTTGTAGAGAATCATCCTTCAACATGAGGCTATCCATCTTCTTGTTGAGAATTCCTGCATCCTCATCTAAAACATCTTTTTTTCTAGAAGTTTTGTTATTAGATTCATCAAATACTACATAGATAGATTTTTTAATAATGAGAGTTCTCTTGTTGAAGACTCTATATGCTTTACTTGATGTAGAGTATCCTAAAAAGATACCCTCATCCGACTTGATATCAAATTTTTCTAAATTTTCTTTTCCATTGTTTAGTATAAAGCATCTACAATCAAAAATATAAAAATAGTTTATGTTTGATTTCTTTTCTTTCCAAAGTTTATATGATATTTTCTTTAGAATAGGTTTAATTAATACATGATTTAAAATATAGCATGTGGTATTGATAGCTTTCATCCAAAAATATCTAGATAAATCATTTTCACATAACATTGTGTTTGTCATTTCTTGCAATATACGATTTTTTTTCCTACCACACCATTTTGTTGAGGTATCCTAGGTGCAGAAAAATTATGATCAATTTTTTTTTCATTACAAAAATTTATAAAGTATTGATTTTCAAATTTGATGCATTGATCACTATGAATGCCTATAATGGATGTATTCTTTTTATTTGAAACTTTTTGATAAAATTTTGTAAAAGCTTTAAATACTTTATCTTTTTATGCTAAAAATATTATCCAAGTGAATTTTGAAAAATTATCTATAATTACAAATCCATATTTCTTACCTTCTACACTTATGGTCCTAGTAGGTCCAAATAAATTCATATAAAGCAATTCTAGAGGTCTAGATGTTGAAACCTTGCATTTTGGTTAAAAAAAATTCTTAGTTTGTTTTTCTAATTGACAAGCATCACAAGTCCAATCTTTTTCAAAATTTAATTTTGGTAGGCCTTTGACATGATTTTTCTAATGAGTTTTGAAAGTAAATGTATGCTAGCATGACCTAATCTATGATGCCACATTTAACTAGTCTCACTAATCTTGACTTCCATTGTTACAAGATATTGACCATTCTTCATATGTAGATCATCTAAATCCACCATATAGATATTGTCATATCTATGTCTAATGAACATGAAGTCATTATCATTGGGACTAGATACTATACATATTGAAGACTTAAAAGTTATTTCAAATCCTTTATCATAAAATTGGCTAATACTAAGCAAGTTATGTTTCAATCCATCAACTAATAATATATTTTGAATAGAAGTGGAAGGGATGATACGAATGTTATCAATACCCATGATACATCCCTTTCCATTGTCTCCAAATATAACTACTCTTCCGTCTTTAGGTTCAAAAGTGATAAATTGAGATTTATCATCCATCACGTACCTTGAACAGCCACTATCAAGATACCAAAGCATTTTCTTCTTTCGAGCTGCAAGACATTCCTACACAAAAAAATAAAATAGAAATTTTAGGTACCCAAGTCATCTTGGATCCTTTAGGATTAGTGCTCATGGTTCCTTTTGGAACTCAAACCATTTTAATCATTTTTTTATTTAATATTTTGAAATCACATGCATATGATTTATGATCAATTTTAGCATAATAATAACATGAAACATTTAAAATAGGAGTTGATGAAGCTTATAAAATAGATTTTTTAAAAATTTTTGCTTCTTTTGTGGTCTAAATCCTAATCCAACCTTATTGAATACAGCTCTTTGTTCATTTAATAACATATATAATTTTTTAGAGCTATAAGTAAATTTCTCTATAAATAGTTTAATTTTCTTTAGCTCATCATTTAATTTTTTATTTTCACAAGCTAATGAATTAAGTTTTTCAAAAAATCTTTTCCTTTTCATGACTTAAACTAAGATTTTGCTTCTTTAGTTTCTTGTTTATCAATCTTACTTTATTAAATTCAGTTAAAAGATCTGTAAATGCCTCTTGCAACTCATCAATAGTAAAATCTAAGGAAGTTTCAGTATTTACCTCCTCTTGATGCATCAAGCAAAGTTTGACAACTTCTTGTGCTTCTTCATCAGAGCTAGAGTCCTCACTATCACTCCATTGTGCCATCATTGCCTTCTTCTTGACCTTCTTGCTTAATTTCTTGAGAAGAGGACAGTCCATTTTGAAATGATCAGACTTTTTGCTTTCAAAGTAGATAGGAAGTTCCTTGTCTTTTTCTCTCTCTATCTTTGCTTGATTCTTCTTTAAATGGCTTTCTCTTAAAATTTTGCTTGTTCCTTTTTGTGAACCTTTTGAACTTCTTTGCCATTAGTGCCAAGTCATCTTCTTCCTCTTCTTCATCGGACTCTTTACTATCATCAGCTTTGGAGGTTGTAGTCTTGAGAGCTATGATCTTCTTCTTTTTGATTTCTTCCTCTATATTTTCTCTCATAGTTAACTCATGAGTCATTAAAGACCCAAGGAGTTCTTCCAATGGTAGCTTGTTGAGATTTTTAACTTCTTGAATTACGACAACCTTCGCTTCCCAAGCCTTCAGAAGTAATCTAAGAATTTTATGAACAAGCTTACTGTTAGAATCAGATTTTCCTAAGCTTTTCAAATCATTAATAATATTAGTGAATCTAGTAAATATATCGATAATAGATTTATTTGATTCTATTTTAAATAATTCATATCTATAAACAAACATATTAATCTTTGACTCCTTGACTTGGTTGGTACCCTCTTGGCTAACCTCCAACCTATCCCAAATCTCCTTAGCAGAAATATAAGTAAAAATTTAATTGAATTCGTTAGCATTTAATGCATAATATAGAACATTCACAACTTTTGCATTCAATTCAGTTAATTTCATATCATGCTTATCCCAATCCTCTTCAAGCTTAAAAACATTATTACCATCTACTTTTACTATGGGTGTGTGTAGACTTTTGACTATAGCTTTTCAAAGTTAATAGTCAAGTGTTTGAATGTAAATACATATGTGTACTTTCCAATATGTGTAGTTTGTTTCATTGAACAAAGGTGAACGGTTAGTCGATTGCCCTTCGATAAGAGACGCACTCATTTGGATTGCCATTTGATCTTAACTCTAGATTGTTAAATTAAATATAAGTGAGTACCAGACTCTGATATCACTTGTTGTCCAGTAGAACAACCCAAGAGGGTGGGGGGAATGAATTGGGTTTTTCAAAATTTAAGCAAATAATATATTGTTATGAAAACTAGTAAAGTATTGATGAGTGCAGAAATAAGATATGCAAAAATATAAGTGCAAGAAGAGTAAGAAAAAAAAACATAATCAAAAACACAACTGATATATAGTGATTCGATGCCCCTTGCACCTACGTCCACTCTCCAAGATCTACTTAAAAATTTTATTATAATCTCTCTAAGATTACAGTCGGATAGTTTTTTAGGCTCACTATCCAAAATCTAATCGATTTTACATCAGATCACCAATCTCAACCAACAAACAAACCAATCCTTAGCTTACACTCCAATTCTTAGGCTTGGATGTGCCTATACCTTAGCTTCAAAATCTTATTGAAACTATTTACAATAAGAACAAAAGTAGAAGGACAAATGAAAACAAAAAGCTCCTTTAATAAGCAATAAAGTCGATGAAGCTCTTGGCTCTTTTTTTATGGAAGCTTTTGGAGGAATAATCTTGTTTTCTTGCTGAAGAGAATGTCTTGATTTGATATTTCAATAAGTTGGAAATTGAATATACTTTTTTTCAATACTTTGTAGATTTTTTTCTCTTATTTTTATGCTTTTCACTTTGATTCTCTTTTCTTGTCACTTCAATCAGTTGTTGGAAGCATTGAAATATTGTTTTGGAGCCTCAAAAGTTGTTTCTAGCTATTAGAATCTGAAATAAAGCCATTGGGCCAAAACTGCATTGTTTTGAATTTTCTATAAAACTAGCCATTTCGATTCGAGTCGAGTCGACTGAACCTTGAGTTGACTCGACTGTGCTTTGAATCGACTCGACAAATTAGCAAGTCTTTTATCCAAAAAATTAGCTCTCTGTTGGCACCCTACGGCTGCAACTCGAGCAACTAAAGTCGACTCAACTCCTGATCAGCTCGGCTGAAATATTTTCTATTTTGAAACTCTATTTTTTTGGCTACTGTTCACTTGAGTCAACTTACGCCCAGCTTGAGCTGACTCGAGGGTGTGCCGGCTGAAATTTTTTCATGCCAAAATTTTTTTTGTATGCCATTCCAACTTAAGTTGACTCAAAATAGCCTTGAATCAACTTGAGGTGCCCTCTACTGAATTCTTATGATCTTTTTTAATTTGAATTTCTCTTCAATTTCAACCTTTGAATATCTTCCTCCAACCTTGTTTGAGATGTGTAACACACTTTGAAAGCATTCAAATTTTTCCTTATTATTTTTAATTACATCATTAAAATTTTTCTTTTGATACTCTGTAATTTCTTCTGAAACATGAACTTAAAGAACTCATTAGACCAAATATACACTCAAATATTTTGTGATTCATTAAAATCAATCTTTAGGGTCAATAGGATGCCAATGTGCTTGCTCCTTTCATGATGTACTAGATTTTTAGCCAAACTAATTGCATATTTGCTATCAACACCAATTTGTGTAGCTTCAACTTGTGGAAAGTGTATCTTCTTAAGTAAATTTCTTAGCCAAATTGCATGACACACACAAGATGATGCCGCAACATACTTAGCATCACATATAGAGAGAGTAACAATTGGTTATTTTTTGGAAACCCAAGTGAATGCCGTATCATCCATATAGAAAATAAATTTAGTGATGCTTTTTCTATCATCAAAGTCTCCTCCTCAATCACTATCCAAAAAACCATAAAGTTGAAAATTGTTAGAAGATGAATATAATAGACCATGAGAGTTGGTACCTCAAATATAGCGAAGAATTCTCTTAATGGCTTTCCAATGTGTAGACTTTGGTTCTTCCATGTATCTACTAACCAGTCTAACTCCATAAAGAATGTCCGATCTTGTACGAGTCAAGTATCTCAAACTTCCAACCAAGCTTTTGTAAAGAGTCGCATCTACCACTTTACCTTCATCATATTTAGATAGCTTCACTCCAGAAGCAATGGGGTGCTTATTGACTTGCAATCTTTCATCTTGAATTTCTTTAAAATCTCCTATGCATAAGCTTCTTGTGACACAAAGATGCCTTCTTGATGCAGCCTATAGCATGGCGATCGTTGGGGAAGAAAGATGGAAGATGCACGAAATAATGAAACATGGAGAAAAGAAGAAGAAACTCTCTTCTTATAAGTTTTAATTCAATAATCTCCAAAAAAAATTGATTACAATGATGGCCAAGGGCCTTATTTATAGTGTAAAAGTTCTAAATCAACTAAATGAAGGAATTCAAAAGAAAATAAAATATGAAATAAATCAAAAACAAACTCCATGTCAGACTAGGACTCTTGTGCACTCCCATAGGCCTATCAAATGATTGAATTAGATTTTGAAATTTGTAGTGATGGCAAAGTGACTATCCTCATAGATCTTGAAAAGAACTTTCCAGAATGGTGTCGACTTAAGGATTCTAACATCGGATGATGAAGTTATGGCCGTTCTATATCAACAGTGTTCGAACCCTGTAAGAATCGATGCTATCAGGATACCTTGAATCAGCATACCTGAGATCAGGTACTATCTTTATGGTTGTCGATCCAAATATCGAGCTAAAGTACACGAGATCGAACTATTTACATCCAATCTAACATGAGGCCCATCTGGCATGTGATCTTCCTCAGTTATCTCGATCAGTCAGTTTTTGATCACTATGACGTCTGTGTCATCCTCCCCTAGCTAGAAAGAATTCATCCTCAAGTTGGGAATCTCTTTATCTGATGAATCACTGGTATAAGAAATTAAATGCTTTATGTTGAACACATCAGAGATTTGAAGATGACTTGATAATTTCAACTGATATGCATTGTCATGGACCTTCTTGAGTATCTCGAAAGGTCCCATTTTGCATTGGCTTAGCTTGTTATATTCTCCCACCGAATATCAATCTTTGGTTAAAATAACCTACACATAGTTGCTAACTTCAAGAGTTACCTTCTTTCTATGCTTGCCTACAGCCTCTTTGTACTTGGCATTGCTAGCTTCAATCTATTTTTTTACTGATTAATGAAGATCTAGAATATCTGAAGCCAAATCTTCAGCCTTTGCACTAGATCATCCTTTGAAATTGATGAGTTAAGTCCAAAACATTGCTCAGATTCAGTCCATTAGACAATTTGAAATAGGTTGTAGCCTATAGTCCTATTCATTGATTGGTTGAATGCGAATTCAACTTGTGCTAAGGCTAAATCCCACTACTTCGGACACTCACTAGTAAGACTCCTCAATAAAATTTTCAAGCTTCTATTAGCAGACTCGATCTGACCATCTGTTTGAGGATGATAGGTTGAACTGAACTATAAAGTGGTTCGCAAACTCCTCCACAGGCTCCTTTGAAATTGACTCATAAGCTTTATGTCTTGGTCAGATATAATGGATTTGGGTACTCCATGGAGATGCACTACTTCTTTGAAGAACAATTGAGCAACATTCGAAGCATCCATGATCTTTCGATAGGTGATCAAGTGAGCCATCTTTGAGAACTATCTACCACAACGATCACTGAATCGCATCATCTCTGAGTCACAAGTAGACCCAAAATGAAATCCATGCTGATCTCTTCCCATGGTCAATGATCTAGGACAGGTAAAGAAATGTATAATCCTGCATTCGTTGTTGTCTCCTTCGATACTTGGCAGACCCGACAACGATCCTTAAATCTAGTTACATCATGCTTCAATTTTGGCAAATAGAATTTATTTTAAATCAGCATGAGGGTCTTGTCTCTGCCAAAGTGTCCTTCATTATGAATCTCTTGTACAATCTTCTCTCAAAAAGAGCAATGGGGAACATAAAGCTGCACACCTCGAAACAAAAATCCATCATGCAACTGATAATTAGTTTGAGCATGAGAATGTATCTCCTATAGAATTCAGTCAAAGTCAGGATCGCTTGCATAGTGATCCTTCAAGGTATCAAATCCAATCACCTCCACATGAAGAACTCCTAGCAACTTGGCTATCTAGCTTAATACATCCGCCATCCAATTCTGAGTGCCAGATTTATGCTTCAGAACAAAATGAAACTCTTGCAAGTAGTTCATCCATTTAATATGCTTATGGCTCAGCTTTTCTTATCCATTGATGTACTTCAGGGATTTATGATTAGTGTATAAGATAAACTCCTTCTGGACCAAACAATGATGCCACTACCAAAGCGCGCTGATCACTGCATAAAACTCCATATCATATGTCGAATAATTCAGCTTGGAATCGGATAAATTTTTTGCTATGGAAGCAAACGGGCTGCCCCTCTTGACTTACTCCAATGACTCTAGTAGAGGATGCATCATACTCCACTTCGAAGATCTTAGTGAAATCAGGAAGGGCAAGGATATCAGTAGAGGTGATCTTCAATTTAATTTCTTCAAAAATAGCTTACACCTCGGAAGTCCATTGAAATCACCTTCCTCTCATGCAATCAGTCATTGGAGACATCACCAAAGAAAAACCATGGATGAATCTGTTGTAGAAAGACATCAGGCCATAGAAACATCGGACTTTAGAGATGTTGCATGGCACTGGCAAGTTCTGAATGGCTTGGATTTTGGATGGATCAGCTTGCAACCCTTCGGAGGAAACGATATAGCCCAAAAAGGTCAAGCTATCTGCCACAAAGCTGCACTCTTGGGATTGGTGAATAACTTTTCTCTCCTCAATGTGCTGAGAACCTCCACGAGATGTTGCAAGTGATCTTTTAAAATAAGACTGTTGATAAGTGTATCATCAAATTAAACCACAATGAATTTATCAATATATGATTGCAGCACATGGTTCATCAGCCTCATGAAGATACTCGGTGCATTATAAAATCTGAACAGCATCACCAGCCACTCATACAGACTCTACCTTGTCTTGAAGGCTGTCTTCCACTCATCCCTAGGTCTGATGTGTAACTGATGGCAGCCACTTTTCAAGTCAATTCAGCTTGACCCCAGCAAGTTGATCAAGCATGTTATCCAGTCTTGAAATCAAAAATCAATATTTTATAGTGATCCGATTGATGGCTCGACTATCTATGGACATATGCCATGAACTGTCTTTTTTTGAAACTAGTAGAGCAGGTACTACATATAGACTCATGCTCGGATGGATGTATCTCTTCTCCAATAGCTCTTAAACCTACCACTGCAACTCCTTATGTTCAGCTAGGCTCATGTGGTATGCTGGCTTGTTTGGTAGACTCGCCCTAGAAGCAAGGTCGATGTGGGGTTGAATGTCTCATTCTGGTGGCAATCCTAAAGCAAATCTTCCAGGAATGCATCAGTAAATTTTTGGAGTATAGGATGTACTAGGGATATGATGTCATGCTCAGCTGACTCGTCTTTCTCCACCACCTCCAGCAAGTAGCCAGCCTCCATCGTCTCTTTTAAACATGTGTGCTTTGTCAGAAGGTTGATGCTGGTCTCCACCTTTGGTTTGCATAAGTCTTCTTCTTTCATTGGCACTAGGATGATCTTTTGATTATCCTTCCAAAATGTGTAGGTGTTCCATCAGCCATCATGGGTAGCACAATGATCATACTGCCACGATCTTCCAAGGAGTGGATGACACACATCCATAGCTACTAATCACACCATACATTGTCGAAGTACTTCCACCCGATGGAAAAGGATACAAGGCAGCGATTATCGACAACAACTTAGCTTCCTTTTTGAACCATGACATCTTGTATGGCTGAGGGTGTTCTTTTATCGACAGATTCAGCTTCTTGATGGCCTTCTGGGAGATGGCATTTTCATAGCTACTGCCATTAATGATTACCTTACAAACTTTCTTCGCAATGGTACAACAAGTATGAAAAATATTTGTTCACCTCCAATCTTCTTTCTCTTCTTTTCTCAGAGCCAGCATACTCTTTCGAACATGAGAGCTTCTCCACTATCTCTAAAAAGCATAGAGTCATCCTTTTCATCTCCCATTGTGTCATATTCAGGCTCTTGTTCTTCATTAGCCAGTTCTTCTTCAATTAACAGTTATTTCCCAGGATGTCTAGCAGATTTTGGGCACTCATTTCGGGTATGCCTGATCTCACCACAATTGTAACATCTGTTGAAAATTATGTTTCAAAGTCAATCGTTAGCCTATTGACAGTTGAGCTAATTGATGTAATTATATCTGAATTAATCATTAATAAAATATTATTTGATAGTTTTTCATCATAAACTTATACATCTTCTATATCAAACTCCAGTGTTATGATGAAAGTTCTTAGGATGATTTTAAATCGATAAAAAAGAATTTATCGTTTAGTTCTTAAATGAGTTCATGACCAAATGATATGCTATTACTAGGACAATAGCTATATTAAGTGTAGGTCATTGTGTGCCATATGAGTTGATTATCTTCTTAATCAAAGAGTGTGAAGATACTGATATGACATACAAGTGAAATATAGGAATATATTTTACTGAACATGACTAATTTTAGAGTACTCTGCTATTAAAAGTTACTCCAAAGGGATATGGGTATAAATATCTCTTTGACCTAAGATCACAATGATGATTTATAAGCAACTCACTATGCTTTGGTGCTGGACTACCTAAATTTTTAATTCAGGATCGAAAGATTTCTGAACATAGTCAAGTATTTGAAGTCGGTATGTGAGTCAACATGGGATTGACCACTCCAAGAGATTGAAGAGAATGCTTTATGTTTCAATTTAGTTAGACCTTGACCAGGACAATCCTTGTGAGAAGTCATAGGATTTATTAGATTGAGACACATATTAGATGTACTATTAAAAGTTGACAGTTAAAACTCTAAGATATCCTAAGCATCAAGGGTCGAGATGAATTATACGATAATCATATGCCAGTAGGTTCTAATATTTGCATTGCATACATTCAGTCTATTCAAATGTTGGGTACCATTGCTAGATGGTTACTCTGATTGGTATAAAAATCTACATCTATGCTACTAGCTTAGATTCGAACCTATGGGGTCACATACATTAGAAATTTCTCTTCAATCAATTAAAAAATCGATGATTGAGAACTGTTTGAGGATAAAATCATCAATATGATTGATGATTAACCCTGTGCAATAGTTGCAATAACATTATTTGCTAAATATTAGTAAAATTTAGGAGGATTGATCAGTGATTAAATCATTGATTAACTCAATTTGATTGAGCATTAAAATTTGGATCATGTCTAATTAAATTTGATTTAATTAGATCAAATCCGAATAGGTAATGAGATGATCTAATCGCTAAGAGAGAATTAATCCTGATTTGATCAAAACTATAGCTCAGTTAATTCTTTGATTTGATCAAGATTAATTAAGGCTATGGAGGCCTAATTAGATTAGGCTTGACTCTTCAATTGGGTCTAATCAAATCTTGTTTCGGTTAGGACAAAAAATTGGATGGAATTCAAATAGGTTTGAATTTTGAATTTCTCCCTTGCACTTTATCTATTCCCCATGCCATTTCTATCACTAATGAAAATGTTTCTCATGTAAAATTCCATGCCCAAACTTCTTTTTTTGTCACCCTACCTGATGTGGATTTGGTTGGTTAATGTTTAAATTCAAATGGGATTTGAATTCAAACCCTAACCAAATTGATCTCCACTTATCCACTTCATCGCCCACTCTTTTTTCTCTCTTATTTTGTGCAACAAAATGAGAACAATGACTAGCCAAAAATTTAAGAGAAAACTTGTTTCTCATCATGGAAAAGGTTGAGGAGTGGATGGGTTCTGTTGGGTATAAAATCCCCCCCAGTCGAAGTTCGTGTCAGGAGTGACTACTCAGGGATTCTACCGACGTCCGACCTTCGACGACATCTCTCCTACGGTCGAGCCTCCACAGCATTCCCAAGTTCTGCCGACGAATAAACCCCCACCAGCATCGATCAGACTCTTCACGACTACAGGAAGACTTTGTCCGGACTCCTATGGGAGCCGGACTTCATCCCCGACTTCAATTGCAGGTAGACTTCATCCGGACTCCTACGGGAGCCGGACTTCGTCCCCGACTTCAATTGCAGGTAGACTTCTTCCGGACTCCTACGGGAGCCAGACTTCGTCCCCGACTTCAATTGCAGGTAGACTTCTTCCGGACTCCTACGGGAGCCGGACTTCATCCCCGACTTCAATTGCAGGTAGACTTCATCCGGACTCCTACGGGAGCTGGACTTCATCCCCGACTTCAATTGCAGGTAGACTTTGTCCGGACTCCTACGGGAGCCGAACTTCGTTCCTGACTTTAATTGCAGGTAGACTTCGTCCGGACTCCTACGGGAGCCGGACTTCATCCCCGACTTCAATTGCAGGTAGACTTTGTCCCAAACTTCGTCCCCGACTTCAATTGCAGGTAGACTTTGTCCCAAACTTCATCCCTGACTTCAACTGCAGGTAGACTTTGTCCGGACTCCTATGGGAGCCGGACTTCATCCCCGACTTCAATTGCAGGTAGACTTCGTCTAGACTCCTACGGGAGCCAGACTTTGTCTCTGACTTCAATTACAGGTAGACTTTGTCCAGACTCCTACAGGAGCCAGACTTCATCCCCGACTTCAATTGTAGGTAGACTTCATTCGGGCTCCTAAGGGAGCCGGACTTCGTCCCTGACTTCAATTGCAGGTAGACTTTGTCCAGACTCCTATGGGAGCCAGACTTCATCCCCGACTTCAATTGCAGGTAGACTTCGTCCGGACTCCTACGGGAGCCGAACTTTATCCCCGACTTCAATTGCAGGTAGACTGCATCCGGACTCCTACGGGAGCCGGGCTTCGTCCCCGACTTCAATTGCAGGTAGACTTCATCCGAACTCCTACGGGAGCCGGACTCTGTCCCTGACTTCGACTGCAGGAAGACTTCATCCGGACTCCTACGGGAGCCAGACTCCGTCCCTGGCTTTGACTGCAGGAAGACTTCGTCCGGACTCCTACGGGAGCCGAACTTCATCCCCGACTCCGACTGCATGAAGACTTCGTCCAGACTCCTACGGGAGCTGGACTTCATCCACAGAAAGCCTCTGACTGGGCTCCTACAGCAAATGGCCCTCATCTATAGTACTAACGCTCAAGGCACCCAACGGTAGATGGCCTGCCAGCAACATCCGAGCTCCTTTCAGATGTATAGCCACCTCTCTCCACCAGGTGCTTCAACCGAGCTTCGATCGACAGGCCTGGACTCCCTGACAGGCCACAGTAATGGCCACGACTCTGCTCTACCTCCTGTGACAGATTCTGCGTGGCTCCACCACTCCCCATAACAGGCTCCATGCGACAGGCCACAGTAATGGCCACGATTCTGCTCTACTTCCTGTGACGGATACTGCGTGGCTCCACCACTCCCTGGCGAGTCACGATAATGGATGCCGCTCCACTCTCCGCAACAGACTCCACGTGGTGAGCCATGATGACAGCCATGACTCCACCCCATTACTCTTCATAATAATCTCCTCCTGGCCCCGAGCGGCCCACTATTAGGTGGTTACAAACGTCACTATCAATCCATTGCTCCCTCCACCTATAAAAAGGGGGGCCCCAGATATGTTATTCAAAAGCCCTAATTTCTATCTCAAAATTCTGCTAAAATTTTTATTCGAGCACTCCATTCTTATTGAGGCAGAGAACTGACTTGAGCGTCGGAGGGTCTTGCCGGAGCAACCCCAACTCCGATTTAGACTTCTTTTGCAGGTCCCGATGGCGACCGCGACTTCCTCGACTCCAGCTTCTCCGATGCAGGCAGATTTTTGCACCAACAGGATTGGCGCTAGAGGAAGGGCCTTGTGTCTTCGTAGTACCCTTATTCTTAAAGGAGTGCTCAATGAGACCACCTCCGGTCATCTTCCCCGATATCTTCTCCTCCAGTTTCCTGCCTGGCCTCCACCTGATGCCTCTTCGAAGGGCATCCTCTGGGCGGCCAACGGCCTCCGCGGCTAGGTCTCAGCGAGCTCCGCAAGCCCCGGCCCCATCTCCGGCCTCCCAGGCTCCTCCTCCTCCAGCAACAGCAGTCGGCATGGAGCAGTCCAATGATTGACCTCCGACAGATTTCGCCAACACCATCTCGAGAGAATCCCGGCAGGAAACAACCGATGTATTGGTCGGACCCCTTAAGCGATAAAGGATTAAGGAATCCATAACCTTTACTGAAGAAGATGCTCGGGGAGTTCAATTTTTTCATGACGATGCAGTTGTAGTTTCTTTAAATATAGCTAATTATGATGTCCGCCGCATTCTTGTCGATAATGAAAGTTTGGCCGACATTTTGTTCTACGATGCCTTCTCAAAAATATCCATCCTTGACGGTCATTTGGGGTCGATTAGCTCCCCCTTGGTAGGGTTTACCGACGATGCTGTCCCGGTGGAGGGGGTAATAACTTTGACTGTGGTTGCGGGTCGATATCCAAGACAATCCAGGGCTTTGGTGAATTTTCTGGTGGTGAAGGTGCCGTCAGCCTACAACGCTATCCTCGACCGACCTGGTCTCAACGCTCTCTGGGCCATGGTGTCAACCTATCATTTGAAATTGAAATTCCCTACTAACCAGGGGGTCGGAGAAGTCAGGGGAGACCAGGCCCTGGCCAGACACTGCTACAACATAGCCTTGCAAAGAAGTGACCAATCTGACCTCTGTCCGGTTGATGGATTGGACACCCACGACGATCTCGCTGAGGAAAGGGGCGGCCCAATCGAAGACCTAATGGGGATATGGAGCATGTGGTGAAGATCGGCTCCAACCTGGGGGAAGAGGTGCGGACGCAGCTCATTGATTTCCTAGAAAGGAGATGATCCATGCACCGATCTTAAATGGATTGATCGCTGTCCTCCATGACGATCTTACAATTGAAAGTATTTAGAAATTAACTACTAATAATATATGTCTCAAATTCTCAATATTTTGAGAATAAACTGTTGGGAATAGTATCCCAAAGCCAATCATCAGTCTGATGATGGTTGTGCTAATTCTTGTATTAGTATATGAATTATAAATAAAAGTTATTTTGATATTTTTCATCACAAATTGTTTCATCTTCTAATGAACTCTTATGTTGTGGTGTAGTCCTTAGGACTATTTAGACTCGACAAAGGAGGATTTATCGTTTAGTCCTTAAACCTGTTCGCGACCAAATGATACGTTGTTACCAAGGATAACAACGTTGATCAAGTATAGGTCATTGTGTGCCATATGGGTTGGTTGTCCTCTTAACCAAGGAGTGTGGAGACACTGGTATGGCATACAGGTGAGATGTAAGGGTACATCTATACTGAACGTGATCGACTCCGGAGCTTTTTCTACTGTCAAGATTTGCTCCGATGGGATATGGGTATAACTGTCCCTCCGACCTGAGACCGCCATGGTGACTTGTAAGCAACTCAATGCACTTAGGCACTGGACTACCTGAATTTCTAATTCAGTGACGGAAGGATGTTGGGTGTAGTCAAGTACTTGACTTATCGGTGCGTGTGTCAAGATGGGATTGACCACTCCAGTTTAGGAGCTGTGTATAGTCATATTTCAATTTAACAAAATCTTGACCAGGATAGTCTTAGTGAGGAGTCATAGGACTGTTTGAGTTGAGCATGATTCGGATGATCTAATCAGGGTTGACAGTTTAACCTTGAGTCATTCTAAACACAGAGGTCAAAAGGGATGAATTATACGGTAACCATATTCGTGTAGGTTCTGAGTGTTGTGATTGTGACTATTCGACCTATCTGGATGTTGGATACCATTGCTAGATGGTCACTTCGATTAGTACAGGAATTGGTTTCTGTGCTACCGGCTTAGGTTCGAACTTGTGGGGTCACACACATTAGAGGTTCCTATCTGATCTGATGGCTGGTGAAGAGTCCTAATGCTCGTGGACTTTGAGTCCTATGTGTCTAAAACTCTATGATCAAGAATCAGAATTCTCTAATCATGAGTTCTACATATTTTGAGTATCGGGGTCAACAGTCCCACTGGTTTGGGACTTTTTGATCAGGGTTTCATATCGATGGACTCTGATGCCCGATTGCCCATCGGATTTGGACTCAGTATTTATGAGAGGTTTAATTAATGATTTGATTGTTAATTAACTTAATTTAATTAAATAATTATTTTTAGATCAAGTCCAATTGAATTGGATTCAGTTGGGTTTGACCTGATTAGGTTAAGTGTTGACCTAATCGCCAAGGTGGTTTGGTCCCTGATCTGATCAGGGGTTGGGCTTAGTCAATTTTTGATTTGATTAAAATTTTATTGAGCCTAATTAAGCCTAATTAAGTTAGATTTAACTTAGTCTAATTGTGCCTAACCTATTTTGATTAGGTTGGCTCAATTAGGTTCAAACCACTTTGACCTTATCTCCCTGCGCCACCTTACTTATCTGCGCCCATTTGAATTCACGAGAAATGAGTTCTCATAAATTTTCTCTCATGCAGAACCCATCCCACACCCCTTCTTTGTGCACCATTTTGAATGGATAAGGATGAGATTGGTTGGCCATTCAAATTCAAAAGATGTTTGAATTTGAATGGATAACAAATCTCTGTGCCCACCCTTTATTTTGTGCGCCCCTTCTTCCACACGAGAAAAGGTTTCTCGTGTAAAGTCTCTAGGCACAAATGTGCCCATGCCCCTCTCTTCTCATGTGTAAAGTGGATAAGAATGAGTTGGTTGGTATTTGAATTCAAATTCGATTTGAATTCAAATGAGCAACCACTTATCTTTATCCTCTCACGCGGAGAAAATGCTGCAAAGATGCGTTTTGCTCTCTTTTTAAAAGGAAGAGAATATAGGGCATGTGCTAATCTGATTAGAGAGAAAAAGGGTGCATGAGAAAAGTCTTGTGCATGAGAAAAGAAAGAAAAAGAAGAGAAAAGAAAAGAAACAGAAAGAGGCACAGGCTTTTTTGAGAGTACCCTAGGGTTTCTGCCTAGGGTTCGGGAAGTAAGAAAGTGAGCTACGAGTGTCGTGAGCCCACCAGATCTTAGAAAGAGATTCATCAATCTCTCAAGCACCTCTGTTGATGATCTGGAGCATCCAAAGAATCGATAGATCAAGATCGAAGGAGTTAGAACAACATCGACTGTCAAAAGGGTTCAGCCACGAACTAGCATTCGTAAGGAGCCGATCAAACTGAGAGCTTCGTGTGGATGATCTACAGAGGTCAGACATATCGTGTGGCTGCATTGCGATGATCAGATCCTCCTGACGGTGATCAGATTGCGACGATCGACTATTCGCACAAAGATAATGTGTTCTGAACACATAACAGTAAAATATTTACTATAGAAGTTTAAATTTCAAATTTAAATGCATGCTATATATATATATATCATATTTAGATCTTTGTGTAAGGTTTATATATATTAATTAATTAGATTAATTAATAATTTTCACTGTAAAATAGTAACTTTGAAAAAATTTTAAAATTACCGTTTTACCCCTGTACTATAATTCACTTCAAATGGTATCAGAGCGGGTTCTAAAATATGATATATATTGGCATGCATAGATTAAGTTATAATCTAAAAGTTTAAATTTAAAATTTAAAATTCAAAATTCAAAATTTGAATTTTGAAAGTTGTTCAAAATTCAAAATTCAAAGATTTGAAATTCAAAATTTGAATTTTCAATTTTAAAATTTAAAATTTGAAATTCAAAATTCAAAAATTTGAAATTCAAAATTTGAAATTTAAAATTTAAAATTTAAAATTTATTTGAAATTTTAAATTTGAAATTTAAAATTTAAAATTCAAAATTTAAAATTCAAAAATTTGAAATTTGAAATTTGAAAATTGAAATTTGTTTGAAATTTGAAATTCAAAATTTGAAATTTGAAATTTAAATTTTAAAATTGATATATTTAGATATACTTGATCCAAGTAGCAAGTAGTCTAATTGGGTTGGTTGCCATAGTTGTCCGGTCATAGGAGAAAAGTAGGGTTTAAAGGCCCTCTCCTCTCATTCGATGAGGTTCTCCTATGGCAGTGGGGGTGCCGCTGCAATTATATCCTATACAGATAAAGCAGCGAAAGGACTTAATTGTAAAGGTTCAATTGTAAAATTTATCATGAATGTGTTAGATTAGATCTAAAGGAATATTCATGATTTATTTTGATTGAGTTATTTTCTGTTATGTAATTAGCAATAGGATTGCTGTTTATGAAATGTGCTGATCTGTTTGTGAAATGAGTCAACATATTTGGTGAATAGAAAATAAAACCTTTCAAATTTAAAAATTATTTTTAAAAAGCCAAACCCTGACCCATCAGCCCAAATACTTAATTAAAAGAATTAAGTGTTGTCTAGTTGGTCTAGAATTGTGAATTAAGACCTAAGACAATTGCATAAACTTGTGAGTCAATGGGTTAGATGGATTAGGTCTATAATTGGGTTAGACCTGAGGTTAGCTTAAAGAAATGGACTAAATTAGAGTAATTGGTCAAATCTAATCAAAAGTTGAATTAGATTAGGTCAAGGACACTCTAGACTTAACTCCAATAGTTGTAGTTGAATGGGTCTATGTCTTTAACTAGACCAAGATAGACTTAATTCATGGCTACGCGGTGGAACCCTATTTACTAAGTTGATCAAATTAAAACTAATGAACCGATTGGTGTCTAAGGTAAGTTTGGCAGTTTGACCAGTGGTTCTTAAGTGGGAGCTACTCACGTTGATTCGATCTCTGATGAGTTAATGGCATATCCCCACCACTGATCTCACTTACCTGGCCAACCTGGTGAGTTAGGTTTTGATTAGATCACTTGGTGATTAGGGCTCACCCATGTCATTAGGTAAATCAGTGTGACTGATTTAGGTGCTCCTAATGCCGGCTTTAATTAAATCTTTTTTAATCTGACTTGGTGAAGTCAGTGGGAGGATTAAAATTAGCTGGTTAATTTTTTCTCTTCTATCCTTTCATAAAAATCTTCAAAAATTATTAGGTCCCTAAAATGATTAAGTTATAGTGATAACTAAGTCATAGCCTCCCATTAAGTGAGTGATAATGAGTCCATTAGTTTAATAATCACTGGAGGCCCAAAGGCCTGGTGCTTATTGACTAATGGAATTATCATTCATAGTATGATAATTTGGTTGAGTCTTTCTGATGGTGGTCAGGTTGGCCAGCCAAAGTCGGGCCTGATCATTTATTGGTCTGATTCACCAAATCAAGTCATGTTAATGGTTGGACCTAACCAGATCTTTTTAGTGGAGGCCAAAGCCTACTGATTAGGTTCTGGGGCAAAATTAATTACTAAAAGTTGTTTAGAGAAATAATTGGTTATGAACCTATCCATAGATGCACATGGGTTGACCAACCAAAGTTGGACTCGTGTGTGGTCTGTGTGGATTCTAGTACCCACTAAAGAATTAAAGTAATTCATCGAATTGGAGGTTGAGGCTACCAGTTCGTAAAAATACTGGGAGAAACTTTAGACTAAAGTCCAAGTCTTTAGTATTAATAATTTATGTACTAATAAAGGTCTGGTTTTCCTTTATGCAGCTATGGCCACTACCCTGTCGCTCCGATCATTATTAGGTAATGACAAACTCTTGGAACCTAATTTCGATAGCTGGTATCAAAAATTAAAAATCATCTTTGAGCATGAGTGGATCCTTTATGTAGTAACGGATCCGGCACCTGAGGAGCCAGCCCCGAATGCTAGAGGGGTGGTTCGAGACATTTACTAGAAGTGGCTCAACAACCGCACCACCGTTCGGTGCATAATGTTGGCAGCAATGAATGATGAGTTCAGCCGTAGGTTCGAGAACACCCAATTGCAGGAGATGCTTCAAATGTTGAATGACTCCTTTGGCACTCCTGACGACGTTGAAAGGCACAAAACTAGTTGTGCCATTTTCAATGCTCGGATGAGGGATGGGGCCTCAGTCACCGATCATGTACTGTAGATGATCGAAATAATTGAGTGCCTAAGTAAACTGGGCTTTCCCTTGCACGAGCAACTCGCTAAGGATGCGATCCTTAATTCTTTGCCCAAGTCTTTCCTCCCCTTCCTTACTCATTTTCGGATGACAAAGCCTGCAGTTACTACCATGGCTTATTGGGGTTGCTGCAGAACTTTGAGAAGGACCACCAGCTCCATAAGGAGTCGGTGAATGTTGTGGGAGGGTCTTCTTCTGGTCATCGACCCTTTGAGAAAGGGAAGAAGAAGAACAAGAAGGTGCAGCCGCATGCTGGGACGTCTGCACAGGGTCAAACCAAGAAGCGCAAGCCCGATCAGAGCCAGACGGAGTGCTTCTTTTACAAGAAGCAGGGACACTGGAAGAGAAACTGTCCTTTCTATACATTGCCTCCCTGGACCCGAACAGGGTGAAGCAGAAACAAGGTAATTATATGATAACACCTTGCAACTTTTCCATTTGTGATACTACTGCTTGGGTATTGGATACTGGAAGCCCTTATCATATCTGTAATTCGATGCAGGGTCTGCAGGTCAGTAGGAGATTTGATGAAGGTGAGAGGTTCCTGAATGTTGGAGATGGAAGCAAAGTTCCAGTTTTAGCTTTAGGAATCATGAACCTTGTAATCAACTCTCGTAATGTAATTCTGAGTGAATGTCACTATTGTCCAAACTTTTTATTAAATATTATTTCTATAGACCATTTGGCTATGTACAGTTATGAATTTTTAATAAAAAAAATATTTGCAATATCATTTTGAATGGTGTTACAATATTTATTGGACCACTAAATAATAAAATTTACTTACTATCACAGCCAGTTAATGTGGTTCAAACCTCTGGTAAACGCCCTAGAATAGATAATGTGTCAGAAGTCTACCTTTGGCACTGTAGGCTAGGTCATATCAATAAGAACAAGATAAACAGGTTGGCTCAAGAAGGAATTTTTGAAATCAGTGATTGTGAATCACTTCCAACTTGTGAGTTCTGTCTTCTTGAGAAGATGACCAAGTCACCTTTTACTGAAAAAGGTGAGTGAGCCAGTGAACTCTTGGGTCTGATATATTCTGATGCATGTGGACCCATGAGCTCAAGTGCAAAAGGTGGATATTTCTACTTCATAACCTTCACAGACGACCTATCGAGGTATGGGTATGTCTACTTAATGAAGCATAAGTTGGAGTCATTTGAAATGTTCAAACTATTCCGAAATGAGGTAGAAAAATAAACTGAAAAGTGTATTAAAACTCTTCGATCTGATCGAGGAGGTGAATACCTTTCCAATGAATTTCTGACATATCTTGAGAAGAATGGGATTCTCTCTCAGTGGACTCCTTCTGGAACACCACAGCATAATAGTGTGTTTGTAAGGAGGAATCGAACCTTGTTGGATATGATTCGATCCATGATGGGGTTTGCTGGTCTGCCGATCTTCCTCTGGAGATATGCACTCGAATCGGCTTATTATCTTCTAAATAGAGTTCCGAGTAAGTCTGTAACCAAAATGCCATATGAGATATGGATAGGACGTAAGCCAGTACTATCGCACCTTAGGGTTTGGGGGTGTTCGACTTATGTTAAATATTTAATTACAGACAAGCTTGGACCTAGGTCTGACAAGTGTTATTTCATAGGGTACCCAAAAGAAACTAAAGAATATTATTTCTACCTAGCTGATGAGCAAAAGGTGTCTATCAGCCTTAAGGCAATCTTTTTGGAAAAGGAGTTCCTTGGTGAAGGGACTGTAGCCTTTAAGGTCGAACTTGAGGAAGTTCGACAGGTGAAAAAATCGACACAAGTAGCTGAACCTGAATCGGATTTGGTTAGATTAGATCCGAAGCCCATTGTTCCTGTACCTTTAAGGCAGTCTGGTAGAGTACCACATCAACCGGATGAATACTATGGTTTCTTGATCTGGGACGGCGATCCTGTTGAACTTGATGAAAATGATGAGGATCCGATCACTTACATGGATGCAATGCAGAAACCTAACTCTGAGAAATGGCTAGAGGCCATGAAATCCGAAATGGAGTCCATGAAGGTCAACGATGTGTGGACATTGGTTGACCCACCTGAAGGAGTAAAACCCATAGGGTGTAAGTGGGTCTTCAAGAGGAAGAGAGGCACAAATGGAAAGGTGGAGACCTATAAAGCCCGTCTGATTGCCAAGGGATATCATCAATGTTATGGTATAGACTATGATGAGATATTTTCTCCTATGGCAATGCTCAAATTCATTCGGATTATGCTTGCGATAGCTATCCATCTGGACTATGAAATCTGACAGATGGATGTAAAAATAGCTTTTCTAAATAGAGAGCTGGACAAAGAGGTGTATATGATACAACCTGAAGGGTTCACATCCACAGATGAGTCTAAGGTGTGCAGGCTACAGAGGTCCATTTATGGACTTAAGCAAGCATCCCGGAGTTGGAACATATGTTTTGATAGGATGATCAAAACGTATGGCTTCGTTAAAAATGAAGAAGAGCCCTGCATTTATAAATGGGCTAATGGTCCAGTAGTGGTATTTCTTGTATTGTATGTGGATGACATTCTCTTAATCAGGAATGATGTCCCTGCATTACAGGGAATAAAGATTTGGCTGTTGTCACAGTTCTCCATGAAGGATCTGGGAGAAGCTTCCTATATCCTAGGGATGAGAATCTATAGGGATAGATCTAAAAGGTTGCTTGGCTTATCCCAGTCCACATACATTGATACTATGCTGAAGAGATTCAGCATGGACAATTCCAAGAAAGGCTATCTACCGATAGGCCATGGAATTTTTCTCTCGAAGAGGGATTGTCCGATAATACCTCAAGAGAGAGAGCGTATGGGTAGAATTCTATATGCTTCGATAATGGGATCTATCATGTACGCCATGACATGTACACAACCAGATGTGGCATACTCACTAGGGGTAGTGAGTAGATACCAATCTAATCCAGGGGAGAATCACTGGAAGGTTGTTAAAACCATCCTGAAGTATTTGAGAAATACTAAGGACCAGTGGCTTGTTTATGGTGAATCAGACTTGAGACTTATAGGGTTTACAGATTTTAGTTTTCAGTCTGATCATGATGACAGCAAGAGTGTGTTGGGATTTATTTTTATCCTTAATGGTGGGGCTGTCTGCTGGAAGAGTTCCAAGCAGCACACAGTGGCTAATTCAGTTTGCGAGGCAGAGTATGTCGCTGCATCAGATGCTGCCAAAGAAGCGGTGTGACTGAAAAAATTCATCATCGAGCTCGGAATAGCATCCTCCCTTGTTGGTCCAGTTCTACTCTACTGTGACATCTCTGGAGCCATTGCTCAGGCGAAGGAACCGAAGGCACACCAGTGGACGAAGCATATTCTGCGCCGCTACCATCTCATCCGAGAAATCATGGATCGAGGTGACATCGACCTTCAGAAGATCGACAGAAAGGAGAACCTGACCGATCCATTCACTAAAGCTATTGTGGTGAAGGAGTTCGATGACTTCAAGTCGAAGATGGGTATTAGATACTGCATCGATCGGCTTTAGGCCAAGTGGGAGATTGTTGGGAATAGTGTCCCAAAGCCAATCGTCAGCCTATTGATGGTTGTGCTAATTCTTGTATTAGTATATGAATTATAAATAAATAAAAATTATTTTGATATTTTTCATCACAAATTATTTCATCTTCTAATGAACTCTTGTGTTATGGTGAAGTCCTTAGGACTATTTAGACTCGACAAAGGAAGATTTGTTGTTTAGTCCTTAAACCTGCTCGTGACCAAATGATACGTTGTTACCAAGGACAACAACGTTTATCAAGTATAGGTCATTGTGTGCCATATGGGTTGGTTGTCCTCTTAACCAAGGAGTGTGGAGATACTGGTATGGCATATAGGTGAGATATAAGGATACATCTGCATTGAACGTGACCGACTCTGAAGCTTTTTCTACTGTCAAGATTTACTCCGATGGGATATGGGTATAACTGTCCCTCCGATCTGAGACCGCCACGGTGACTTGCAAGCAACTCACTGCACTTAGGCACTGGACTACCTGAATTTCTAATTCAGTGATGGAAGGCTGCTGGGTGTAGTCAAGTACTTGACTTATCGGTGCGTGTGTCAAGATAGGATTGACCACTCTAGTTCAGAAGCTGTGTACAGTTGTGTTTTAATTTAGCAAAATCTTGGCCAGGGTATTCCCAGTGAGGAGTCACAGGACTGTTTGAGTTGAGCACGATTCGGATGATCTAATCAGGATTGACAGTTTAACCCTGAATCATCCTAAACACAGGTGTCAAAAGGGATGAATTATATAGTAACCATATTCGTGTAGATTTTGAGTATTGTGATTGTGACTATTCGACTTATCCGGATGTTGGATACCATTGCTAGATGGTCACTTTGATTAGTATAGGAATTGGTTCCTGTGCTACCGGCTTAGGTTTGAACCTGCGGGGTCACACACATTAGAGGTTTCTATCTTATCTGATGGCTGGTGAAGAGTCCTAATGCTCGTAGACTTTGAGTCCTACGTATCTGAAACTCTATGATCGAGAATCAGGATTCTCTAATCATGAGTTCCACACATTTTGGGTACCGGGGTCAAGAGTCCCACTGGTTTGGGACTTTTTGATCAGGATTTCATATCGATGGACTCTGATGCTCGATTGCCCATCAAATTTGGACTCAATATTTATGAGAGATTTAATTAGTTATTTGATCATTAATTAACTCAATTTGATTGAGTAATTATTTTTGGATCAAGTCCAATTGAATTGGATTCACTTGGGTTTGACCCGATTAGGTTAAGTGTTGACCTAATCGCCAAGGTGGTTTGGTCCCTGATCTGATCAGAGATTGGGCTTAGTCAATTTTTGATTTGATTAAAATTTTATTGAGCCTAATTAAGTTAGGTTTAACTTAGTCTAATTGTGCCTAACCTATTTTGATTAGGTTGGCTCAATTAAGTTCAAACCACTTTGACCTTATCTCCCTGCGCCACCTCACTTATCTGCGCCCATTTGAATTCATGAGAAACGAGTTCTCATGAATTTTCTCCCACATAGAAGCCATCCCACACCCCTTCTTTGTGCTCCATTTTGAATGGATAAGGATGAGATTGGTTGGCCATTCAAATTCAAAAGATGTTTGAATTTGAATGGACAACAAATCTCTGTGCCCACCCTTTATTTTGTGCGCCCCTTCTTCCACACGAGAAAATATTTCTCGTGTAAAGTCTCCATGAATAAATATGCCCACACCCCTCTCTTCTCACACATAGAGTGGATAAGAATGAGTTGGTTGGCATTTGAATTCAAATTCGATTTGAATTCAAATGAGCAACCACTGATCTTTATCCTCTCACGCGGAGAAAATGCTACAAAGATGCATTTTGCTCTCTTTTTAAAAGGAAGAGAAGATAGGGCATGTGCTAATCTGATTAGAGAGAAAAAGGGTGCATGCAAAAAGTCTCGTGCATGAGAAAAGAAAGAAAAAGAAGGGAAAAGAAAAGAAACAGAAAGAGGCGCAGGCTTTTCTGAGAGTATCCTAAGGTTTCTGCCTAGGGTTCAGGAAGTGAGAAAGTGAGCTACGAGTGTTGTGAACCCACCAGATCTCAGAGAGAGATTCATCAACCTCTCAAGCACCTCTGCTGATGATCCGAAGCATCCAAAGAGTCGACAGATCAAGATCGAAGGAGTTCGATCAACATCGACCGTGAAAAGGGTTCAGTCACGAACTAGCATTCGTGAGGAGCCAATCAGATCGGGAGCTTCGTGTGGATGATCCACAGAGGTCAGACACACTGTGTGACTGTGTTGTGATGATCAGACCCTCTCGACGGTGATCAGATTACGGTGATCGACTACCTGCACAAAGGTAATGTGTTCTGAACACATAACAGTAAAATATTTACTGTAGAGGTTTGAATTTTAAATTTAAATGCATGCTATATATATATCATATTTAGATTCTTGTATAGGATTTATCATATTAATTAATTAGATTAATTAATAATTTTTACTGTAAAATAATAATTTTAAAAATATTTTAATATTATCATTTTACCCCTGCACTAAAATTTACTTCATATACAACATCATCTTTGTTAATTTTTAGGATAAATCATGGACATATACTATAGATTAGTAATAAAAACTATCTATCAAGTACAAAAATATGTCCTAAAAAAATATATGCATTAGTCAAAATTGGCTTCTAGGGTACACATCTAACAAGTTTTTACTTGCACTAAAGCCAATCTACCATGTACTTGAGCAGCCCTATCTTTTGAAGATAGGTTTTGGTCTTTAGCTGGCTAAGTGACTTGGGCCTACCACATCCTATGCAGAGTCTATTCTTTGTACCTCTATATATTTCTACTCAAAGCAATCGCGTATATCTCTGTACTATGTGCTTGGACTTCTAGTGAGATTTTAACTTCTTAGCAAGGGCTATGGATCATTATTTTTGCAGTATAATGTCATGGCATCCGATGGCATGACTTCTAGTTTCGCAACTATCATAAGAATCAAATTGCATCCTGCACATCTATAGCATATTCAGCTTTCATTAATCAGTTGCTTGGAACCCTTTCAACATACCGATCCAACATAACTCAAGAATACATACTGATATAGACATTCTACCATCAGTGTATCCTTCCACTCTTAGCTCTAATCCTTCTCTAAAGATCAAAAATAAATTCTTAGTACTTCTCAAGTACTTAAAAATATTTTTACAACAATCCAATGCTCTTAGCCTAGATTCGATAAATATTTGCTCATGACTCTCACGGCAAGATATATGAAATCAAGTACATAGTATGGCATACGCCTATGCCCAAGAGGATAATGAATCTCTCTTGGAGGTTTCTATGTCGAACTCTCTCAGCACCTCTTCTATGTACTTGTCTGTGAAAAATCAAATATCCTTTAGGATCTATCTTTGTAAATTTTTATTCTCAGAATATAGGATGTTTGTACTAGGTCTTTGATGAAAATTTTATATGCAACTACATCATAACCAATGTCAATATGGGACCCTCCCACTGACCTTCATGTAAACATATGATTCTTTATTTTTGATGGAATCAAATAATTTAATCATAAAACAACTAATCTGACTCTGAGATTTTTGCTTAAATCTATGAATGAATTTTTGCAATGTGATCTTTATCACTGGAAGTGAAATCCATAAGCCACTACATATGGATACCTTCCAAAGATATCCATTTAGTAGGACTATCTATACATCCGCTTCTCGGGGTTGATATCCAACATCGCCTTGTTGTAGGTTTCAGAATTATCTCTATATTTCTAATCTCCTTTGAGAAATACTTTCTCTTAATCTTCTGTAAGAATATCAAGTATCTTTTAGAAGAATAGAAGATCCTATTAGATCTATGAGACAGAAGAGGTACGACATATATTGACTCATCATGAAATAGTTCTACATGTCCTATGACTTGTTATTCTTTAGAGACTCTCTCTTTGAGTTCATCCTCTTACTGTTTCTAAGAAAACAGTATAATTGCTCATAATCACATTGTGAATCACTATGAAGAGAAAATGGCATCTCAAGCCTTTTAGGATACCCCATAAACAAGCTCTCATACACCTATCCTTTAACTTGTCCACCATACTATATCTCATACGATGTGATGGAACTAACTTTAAAGGGAACCCAATTTAAATTTTAGAAATTGAAGCTTGTGCCTAAAGAAATAAAGGGTAAATCAGTGAAGTTCATAACAGATAGGGCGATATCTCATACAGTGCCATTCCTCTTCATAGATATCCCATGGAGCTGAGGTGTACAAGGAGGATTCTATTATGAAACTATGCCATTTTCTTGAGATAATCATGAAATTTTCTATTTGATATTACGTCTTTGATCTAATCGAAGTACCTTTAGAATTTTTTTGATTTACTTTTTTATTTCACATTTGAATTTTTTAAAATTTTTAAAGACTTCAGATTTATATCTCATATACATACCTATACTATGACTGATCACTAGTAAAGATAATAAAGTAGAGATAACCTTCCTTATTTGGCTCATCAAATAGACTGCACATATCAAATATGTATAAGGCTAAGTATCTCAACAGTCCTATCCTTTTGTCCAACAAAAGACAGCATGGTCATTAATCTTCAAAGAGATGATTCACAGATTAGATATGACTCAACAGTCAATGAACCTAAAGGCTCATATTTCTCCAATCGATAAATCATTTCTTCTCATATATAACCTAGCTAAAAGAACCACCTATATACTTTAGGTTTATTTAAGTTTTAGATCTCTTAGATCCAATGGCATTTAATATTTGGCCAAATAAGTTCACATTTGCATCAACATGCAAATGTTAGAAAACTAAATTCAAAATGATAATCATCGAGATTAGGTGTCTCCAGCCACAGTGCAACTTTTGCCCCATCGCCGACTCAAAAGAGTCACTTCACTTTTTTTCAGCCTTCTTTCTTCCCTTATATCCTATTCTAAAGTGCGTAATATGTACTAGAGTCTAATACTCAACTGGGAGAAGAGAAAACTATAAGATCAATTTTGAACAACTCGACATATCTTTCAAAGGTGTGTCTATATCTTTTTAGGCTTTCTAGGTATGTACCTCTGAACTTTTCAAGATCCCTTTAGTTACCATCGTATTGACTAATTCAGTTATGGTGCTATAATATTTATTCATATAATAGTTTCATAAACTATCCATATGAATTTGAAAAAAATTGTAAGATCAAATCCACTAGCAATTTCTTGTGCATGATCACATCAAGCTTCTCAAGTTCTTCAATATCTTTGATCATTGTCAAACAATGATCATGGATAAATTGTGACAATGATCAAGGATAAATTGTCTATCACGCATCTCATGCACTATGCGACTCTAATCATCTCACAACTATTGCGGATGAATCAGCATGTCGTTGGTAGTCTACATGTCCTTATGCACATATTGGAGTTCATCAACCATGGACTCCAATTTATAGCATCTAATCTAATTATTAATGTCCAACTATTTATCAAGTGTAAGTCATTGACTATGGATTGGACAAGCTGATAATATTGAGTTAACCTGGTCAAGAACATGGCTTAATTTTTAAAAGCTAAGAACTATTCTTAGATTTTAGAGCCAGAATATGTAACTAGTTTTGATTAAGTGGTTGATATTTAGGATTCGAGCTGGAGGGTAGGAAGCTGAGATAATTAACCATAGAGAGTAAAAATTTAATTAGATGATTGTATTTATAAAAATTTATTCTAAAGATTTTAAAAATAAACAAAGATTTTCACTAATTTTTTAAGTCTCTCACACTCCTCAGATGGAGAAATAGAAATCTTAACACGATAATTGGGCATCTAGTGGGTACACGATCCTATCAATGTATGGTATCTCTAAAAGAATAATGTCCTACAAGTCAATCGCATATGGGATGCGATAGGATGTTTATTATAATTTATCTTTCAAACTCATATAATTGATATTTATGATTAATAAAATAAGATATTTTTTATTCATTATATGCTGCATCTTATTTATCTTAAGATTATAAGAACCCCATAGGTCCAAACAATGATTTTAGGGCTGTGATGAGATCATGCCAGTGAGATTTTATTCCTTGATAGTCCTAACCTATAATATTTCTAGTCGTTGGTATATTGAGTCGGGGATCAATGATATCGGTAAGACTGGCATGTCCTATGTATGCTCAGAAATGAGAATGATTGATCTCACAACTACTTGTGTGGAGACACTAATATAAGAATATGGATACTCATTAGAGAATGTGTTTACTAAATTGACCTATGAGAGAATATTAGATGGAGTCTTATTTACATATCAACTGATGTTTCTCTAGTGGGAGTTGTGTATGTGATCCTTAGACCTGAGGTCACCATGGTACCTTATGTACTTAGATCCATATTTTGATTCACTACCTAATTTGATTCTCTAATCCTTGTGTGGGATATTCTGGATATGGTGAAGAGTGCATAGAGATTGTGAATGATCAATAAGGGATCAGTCACTCTTAATAAGGGGAGCGAACATCCTATGTTATCTCATAGATCGTTGATTCGGAAGTCTTTGGCCAAAGCAGGATGATAATTAGAAAAGAGTTTTTAATATATCATCAACTGAATCATCACCTTTTGATTGAGTTAAATAATGATAAGTGATTGGGTTTGACATATTTTCATGCCCACACTCATCTGGGATGTTGTTTGACTGAAAGATTGAATTATACGAAAACTTACCACTGAAGGATATTTTGATAAATTTTTATCAAAATTTAAATCTTTTAGATAGTCATGATATATTGCTAATCATCAATCTTGACTTGTGGGCTTATCAAAATTGGAAGAATTTGATTCTAGAGTCAATTTGAAAGAGTCCAAGTTGATTGGGACTCTTCGGGTGATCTAATCTCATCGGATTAGGGTTACATCGAAAGTCTGGATCCACTGCTGGCTAGATTTGGAATCCAATGGATCACACACTTTGGAATTTAGTTTTGATTTGATCTAATTATAGTTTAATATAAATTTTATGGGTTAATTTGATATGTTAGCACATTGTATTAACCCAAGTTCCCAAATTGGTTTAGATCAAATTGTTTGAGCTAACCTAGACCAGTTGGCTTTGACCTAATGAGATTGGGTCAATTTGGATGGGATCCTTATCCAACATAGACCAGTTTCAAGTGCAGAAGGAGTTCTCTGCACCCACTAGAACCCATATACAAAAATAAATGCCGCTCCCCTTATTTTGGTGTGTGAAGTAAAGAGTCCTTCTTAAAGAAGGCTCTTAACTAACACACGTTGCCTTAAATTTCTGATCAGAAATCATATGTTTTCTCACCAAAATTTATTGAATTTTTTATAACACATAGAATACTAAGAGTTCTTCTACTCTAAGTAATTGGATCACCAAAAATTCACTCGATGAATTTATTTGATGCATGGGAAGTTGGAGCACCAAAGGTTGGTGCCCCTTCATCCAATGTGATGTCTCCTCATCTCCTATTTATATGGGATGTCCCACATGGCTTCTTACTATGATTTTTAAGTGAAATCAAAGAAAAGAGATATGGTAAATATAGAAAAAATTTTGAAAAAAATTTAAGAAAAAAAAGAGAAAATTTTGAGGGGCAAGAGTTGCTACTAGGGTGGTGAGATTTTCAACAAGTGTTGCTTGAGTGCCCTAGGATTTGGCTTTTCTATATATTGAAGCCAAAAATAAAATCCAAGATTATATAATATCTGAAGAGTTTCTTCTTAGTATGATTCTGGTGGTGAGATAGAAAGCAACTGGGCTTTGGTGCGATCGTGATGCAAGTTTGAAGCTAATAGTGTTCTTCAGGGGACAAGGCTGCGACAGCACACTAGTTGGGAAGGACCGTGGCCATCTTTTGTGTGGATCACCGTTGGAGGACTTCTATATTAGAGTCTTGTGGAGAATACCAATGTGTCACTTTTTTCTTTTGGTGAAAGTATAAAATTCTATCTCTATGCATGCTTGAATTTGCTTTGATCGTGATTGACAAAGTGATTCTAAGGTTTTGGATTCGGCTCAATAGTTTTATTTGATAAAGCTATTGATTTGCTTATTTTAAAATTTTTAAAAATTATTTTCTACTACATGATTGAAACTCAATAGTGATATCAGAGCCATCCTTGTCTGATTCGATCAAACATGTGCAATTTGGTAGCATAGAATCATTCTTGTGCATATCTTGCCAAAAAATTTTGCATTGATTTATAGCGTCAATCCTTTAAACTCAAAAATTATTTTGACTTTATGTATGCCATGATATTTAATTTAAATTATTAAATTATTAATTTATGGTAATTTTGGAATTTGTATTATCATGGTTGTATGATGCTCAAATTGATGCATTGTTAAGAGTGTAAAGCATGCCTAATGTGATTAGAGTTAGCTATTTTTTCTTCGATATGTGTGACATATGTTTTGATATTCATTGCATCCTTATATGATTTTAGCATGTCATATGATTGCTATTTTGAATAGTAGAAGCATGCAAAGTTGCATAATTTGTAGTATATATTTTATGCGCTTATAGTTAGGATGTGCCGAGATCAGTTTAAAGTCCCTCGTCAAATTATAAGGATGTTGGGATTTATTTTTTAATCAAAAGTCAAATTCTTAAGATCAATTGGTGTCGAAGAAAGTGTAAATGGTAGTTTTCTAATTAGATCCGTATATTGGGTTGGCCAACTCTGTTGGTGTCTAGAAAAGCTACGGAGAGCCTCCCACCTACTTATCTGGCCAATTTGGTCTTGTTAAATTTCAGACTTAGATTGATTAAGTGATATAGATATTACAAGGGCCTTCTTTCAAACTTGGTCGATAGAGTATGTCAAGATCTTAGTGAGCTTGTTGTGCTATCCACAAGGCTTACTATAAATGTTGACATGATGTTGATCAAGTGCAAATTGATGCTTATGGCATATTTGAATAGTATTGCTTTGTTGTGCTATCCACAAGGGCAGCATTGTTTAAGTATGACCATATGGATTGAAGGATCAACTTAACTAGAACACTATAGTTTATTATGCTATCCATAAGACTATATGTGATTTAGAGGCCAGAAAGAAAGATGTTGAAAATTGTAGAGGTACAATTGGTAAAGAGTTACCTACTCTTGAACTCATGAATACTTGTTGTATTATCCACAAGGTGTTTGTGAGGAATAGGGATCTTAACCTCACTAAGAGATATTAGTATATTTCTCAATTTTCATAGATGAGGATTATGAAGTTCGATAAAATAGTGGGAGACACAATTAGATAAAAGTCTTAGTCTAGTTGTACATGTCATCATGAGTTGTTCGCTTATATTATGTTCTTATTATTGTAGATTAACTACACTCATGGCATCCTCATTTTCACTTGAGGTATCCTAGATGCAAACAAATTGACTGGACCCAACTATGTCGACTGGTTAAGAAACTTGAGAATTATTTTCACTCAGGAGAAAGTCTCCTACATTCTGCATACACCTGCTCCAGATTCTCTTGGAGAAGATGCTTCTAAGTAGGAAAGGACCACATATAAGATGTACAAAGATGACAGTATGACTGTCAAATGTATCATACTTGCTTTTATGAGCAATGAGCTTCAAAGATAGCATGAGAACGTGGATGTTCCCTCTATTCTTCTTAATCTTAAGGTGCTATATGGAGAACAAAGTTGAACTACTCGATATGAGATATCGAAGCAGTTGTTCCATGTCCGTATGACTGAAGGCTCTTCTGTGCAAACGCATGTCCTAAAGATGATTGATTTGATCACTTATCTAGGATAGCTGGATTTTACCATGGATTGTGAACTGAGCCAGGATTTGATCCTTCAGTCTCTTCCTGACTTTTTTTCTCAGTTTGTTATTAATTATCATATGAACAAACTAATATCAGCCTGCCTGAACTACTGAATATGTTAAAAATAGCAGAGAACCATTTCAAGAATGAAAAGACTCAAGTCCTTCATGTTGATAAGATTAGCAAGAAGACAAAGAAGGATTTTAAGAAAAAGCTAAACCCTAAGGCTGGCATCTCCAAGAAGAAGGCAAAGAAGATCTCCGCCAAAGGTACTTGTTATATATGTGGCAAGGAGGGCCACTGGAAGAGAAATTGCAAGGAGTACCTTGCAACTGTGAAATCGGCAAACATTGCTAAAGGTTTGTATATAATACAAACTAATCTATCATTAAGTACTTCAATGTCAGATTCTTAGATATTGGATACCGCCTGTGGTTCACACCTTTACAAATCGTTGCAGAGTCTATAGGAAGTAAGGAATCTGAATAGAGGTGATTTTGAGCTATTCGGTACTAGCGGAGAGTCTATTTAGGCTAAAACAGTAGGAATCAGAATTTTGAAGTTGCCTTCGGATAAAATTTTAGAACTAAAGATCTGTTATTATATTTCTGATATTATTAGAAATATTATTTCTGTACCATTATTATTGGAATAAGATTTTGAAATAATTACAAAGAACAATGATTGTTCTATTTACTTTTTTTAATGAATATTATGGAAGTATCTTTATTGATAATGATCTTATGTTTCTTTTACTTAATGATAATATATTTTATATTAATAATATGAAGAAAAAAAAGAGAGAGAATGTGAATGTCATATACCTCTGGCACTGCCGACTTGGCCATATAAATAAGTCAAGGATTAACAAGTTATACAAAGATAATTTTTTTGATCTGTATGATTATGGATCATATGAAACTTGTTAATCTTATCTCATGAGAAAAATGATCAAGACTCCATTTACTAGACATAGAAATTGGGTGAGTGAAATTTTGGACCTTGTACATACTGATGTGTGTGGTCCAATATCGATTCAAACCAGAGATGGATACTCTTACTTCATCATGTTTATTGATGATAGATCAAGATTTAGATATGTGTATTTGATAAAATATAAATTCAAAATCTTTGACAAATTTAAAGAGTATCAAAGAATAATCGAGAAATAAACTGGTAAAAGTATTACAACTCTTTGATCGGATCGAGGAGGTGAATATTTATCCAGTGAGTTTCTTAATTATTTGAAATAAAATGGAATACTCTCTCAATAAACACCTTCTTATACTCCATAATTAAATAGAATTACAAAAAGAAGAAATCATACCTTATTAGATATGATGCGTGAAGGAACCAGATCTAGGGTTTCAGGGTTAGATCTTGAAATTTTTTCAAGATCAGGCTGTGGAAGACTAAAATAAATTAAAATTTATCTTATAAAATTAGAGAATCCCTAGATTTAAGATTCTATTACATGATTATTACATGAGATTAAATCAAAAATTAAAATATAAGGAGCAAGAACTACATGTTGATCATATCAACATGTTTCTATACTACATCTAATGTATGTAAAATGTAATAGATCAGATCTATTATCTTGCAAGTTAGACATTTTAACTTTGCTGATTTGAGCTTGAGGATGATGTTGCAAGCCGTACATGCATTCGGCCTCTAAGATTCATTCACACGAGCCCACGAATCACGATCAGAAGTCTTGGTCCAGAAAATCAGCACAGTATGCTAGTACTGTGCTGATCCTTCTTCGATGATCGATCAGATGCCTTTTTTTTTTTATTTAGATTCTTTCAAAGATAAGAAGTAGGAGAAGAAGTTTTAGATGTCAGACACTCTCAGAAAACTCACAGATGGAGGAAGAAAAGAGGTGAATTCAGCAATCCTAGAAGAAGACCCTCTTCTTCTTCTCTTTGCTTTCACCTAGACATCTAGTTTTGTGTCTATTAAATCTTCATGCCCTAACACCTTTTTTTTTTATTTTCATAAACCCCAAAGGTCTCTCAATGCTCTATAATTCATAAAAATTTCAAAAAAAAAATTATTTTAAATAAAGAGATATAAAGAATCCTTGTCTAGGTCAAATACTTAGTCAAGAAAAATCCAAACAGGGCAAGATAAGGGGTGCCCAACTCTTGGGTGCCCCCTCCTTCTTTTTCTACCATGGATAACTAGCAAAGGATGCATAATATATGCCATAAAACTCATGAAAATCTCAGAAAAAATCTGGATAAAATCAGTGCCATAAGGAAAGAGTTTTGGTTTCCTAAAATTCTATCTCATAGAATTTGAAATCCAAACTAATTCCTAGTTTGACTTGGTCCACAACCACATTCCATGTAAGAGAGAAAAAGTGAAAAATTTTGGGTGTGTGTGAAGGCCTGGGAGAAAAGGTTTTATCTCACAAAATAAGAGAGAGTGGGCGTGGGGGGCTAAGGTGGCGCAAGGTGGAATCCTAGTCTTACTAGGGTTCAATCTATGACTTGTTCAAATTTGATTTCTCAAACTAAATCAAACTAAAATCAAATCAACTAAATTAAAATAGATCTTAACTCAACTAAAAATTTAATTTAATCAGATTAAATAAGATTTAAATCTGATTTAATTTTTTAATCAAATTAGAAATTAGGTTGACCCAAGTCCTAATTGAATTAGGACTAGTTTTTTCTTGCACTTGGCTTATCCAATAAATCAATTGGATTTGACCCAATCAAGCCCAAACCAAATCTAATTGAATCATATTTAATTAAACTTAATTTTTATCCATTGGCTTAATCAAATTAAGTCAATTAGCAATCGAATTGCTAATCGATCCTCCTGCAACACTTGCACTAGGTTAAATATCAATCATATTGATCGTTTAACCCTAGAATGATTTTTAATCGTTGATCAACCATTCGATCAGATCATGAACTCTAATGTGTGTGACTTCATAGGTCTGAACCTAAATCGATAGCATAAAAATAAATTTTTATACCAATCGAAGTGATCATCTAGCAATGGTACCCGACGGTCGGATAGGTCGAATGTGTAGAACAACATCCTTAGAATCCATGCGGATATAGTTTCCATATAATTTATCCCCTTGATCAAAATGCTCATAGGACACCTCAGAGTTCAACTGCCAACTCTGATCAGGTTGTCCACTTTGTATTTCAAAATATCAAATCCATCTGATTGATTATCCTGGCCAAGGTTTTGCTAAACTGAAATATAGCGACTCATTCTTCTCTAACTCTTGGAGTGGTCAATCCCATCTTGATCACACTCTGACTTTGCAAGTACTTGACTGTGCCCAGAAGCCTTCCATCACTAAATTAAAAATTCAGTTAGTCCAGTACCAAAGCACAGTGAGTTGCTTACAAGTCACTGAGGCATTGTCAGGTCTAAGGGACACTTATATCTATATCCCATCAGAGACATTCTCGACAGTAGAATGATCTGGAGTTGGTCACGTTCAATAATGATGTACCCTTACATCTCACCTGTATGCCATACCAGTGTCTCCACACTCCTTGGTTAAGAGGACAACCTACCCATATGACCTACAGCGACCTATGCTCGATAGAAGTTGTCATCCTTATTAACAGTCTATCATTTGGTCGTGAACAGTTTTAAAGACTAATCGATAAATTCTCTCTTTATCGAACCTAAATAGTCCTAAGGATTTCATCACAATAACGGAGTTCATTAGAAGATGAAAACTTATGATGAAAATATCAAAAATATATTTTATTTATTAATAAATCAATTATAATACAAGGTTGCTCAACCGTCAACAGGTTGACGATTGGCTTTTGGGACATATTTCCCAACAGTGCGGTCCATGATGTATTTTACATATCTTCTGTTATGGAGACTGCAGCATATATTTTAAATAAAGTACCTTTGAAATCTGTTACTAGCACTCCATATGAAATATGGAAAAGAAAAAGATTCAATCTTAAGCATCTTAAGATTTGGGGCTACCCAACTTATGTAAAAAATATTGATGGACATAAGATAGATGCTAGATCAGAAAGATGCAGATTTATAGGTTATCTCAAGGAGAGTATAGGATACTACTTCTATAACCCTACTCAACAAAAGGTATTTGTTGGTAGGCATGTCATTTTCTTGAAAAAAGAGTTTGTCCAAGAAAAAGGCAGTGGGAGGTCTGTTGAACTTGAGGAAGTTCAAAACTTATAATCTATCCAGGACTCACCAAATGATTCGCAATCAGATGTGCCCATTGTTGAGATATAGCCACTACACACACCTCCTCTCCGAAGGTCGAGTAGAGTACGTAATGTACCACTTAGATATGGATTTATCATTGAAAATGATAATACAATCCATGTCATTGAGAATGATGATCCCACGACCTATTCGGAAGCTGTCATGAGCGGTGACTCTGACAAGTGGCTCAATGCCATGAAATCCAAAATGGACTCTTTGTATGCCAACCAAGTATGAACTTTGATTGATGCGCCTGCGGGTGTGACCCCAATAGGCTGCAAATGGGTCTTCAAAATGAATATTGGAGTAGATGACTAGGTAGAGACCTATAAGGCTAGGCTGGTGGCAAAAAATTTCAAGCAAAAATAAGATGTTGATTATGAAGAAACTTTTTATTCGGTAGCCATACTCAAGTCTATTCGGATAATACTTGCTATAGCAGTAGACCATAACTATGAGATCTGGCAGACAGACGTCAAGACTGTCTTTCTCAATAAAAATCTTGAGAAAAAAGTCTATATGACTCAGTCAGAGGGATTTATCTCAAGTGAGAGAGCAAATCAGGTATGCAAGCTCAATAGATCTATTTATGGATTAAAGCAAGCATCGAGGAGCTGGAACATCTATTTTGATGAGACAGTCAAATCATTTAGCTTCATCAAAAATATGGATGAACTTTATGTGCATAAGAAGAATAGTGGGAGCGCTATTATTTTTTTGGTATTGTATGTGGATGACATACTGCTTATTGAGAATGATATCTCGATGTTGCAATCGATCAAGACTTGACTATCATAAAAGTTTTTCATGAAAGACTTGGGTGAGGCATCCTATATACTTAGTATTAAGATCTGTTGGATATAAAATACCCCCAGTCGAAGTTCGTAAAAGGCCGACCCTCCCTGGGCTCTTCCGGCTTGCGACCTTGTGCGATGTCTTTCTGAACTCCCCCGACCGTCTGAGCTTCCACAATGCCATCTGAACTTCTCCAATAATGAGCTCCCCCATTCATCTATCGGGCTGCTCCAAACACTTTTCGAGCTTCTCCAATAGCAGGACGTCTATAGTAACCAGACTCCATCCAAGTTTCTACGACGGTCGACCGCCTTTCGGATTTCATCCGAGCTCCTACAAGAGTTGGACTCCATCCGAACTTCTATAGTGGATGGATCACAGATGAACTCCTACAACGGATAGGCTCCACTGACCGGATCTCTACTCCGAACTTCTTCCGAACTTCATCAATGACCGAGCTTCTCCAGCAGTGGGACTTCTATAGTAAGAAGTCTCCATCCGAGCTTCCACGACAACTGATCTTTGTCCGAGCTTCTACAATAAGCGGACTTCATCCAAACTCCTATAAGAGTCGGACTCTGTTCGAACTTCTACAGCAGAATTGAATCCTGGACTCCTCCAACGTTCGACCTTCTCCAGTGTCCTCAAGGCTCTCTCAGATGACGAACCTCCATAATGCCATCCGAACTCCACTATCGGACGACCCCCTACCAGATTCCTCATGAAACTGGACCTCTCCGACAGACAATCTTCAGACGAGCTTCCACATCAGGCAAATCCCAGATGGACTTCTCTAGCAATCGGACTCCTACCGGACTTCACCAACAGAAAGACCCCATCCGAGCTTTTACAGCAGATGACTTCCGCCTGCAGCATCAGTGCCCAAGGCACCCGACAACAGTGGACTCATCAGCAACCTCGAAAACACCTGAGCCTCTCTTAGATTGCTGAAACAGAGAGCCATTTCGCTCCATCAGACGTCTCAGCCGAGCTTCAGTCGTCAGGCCCGAACTCTCTGGCAAATCATGACAATGGTCACTACTCTACTCCACTCTTTGTAACAGATTCCACGTGACTCCACTACTCTCTGACAAGTTGCAACAACGGACACCACTCCACTCTCCATAACAAACTTCACGTGGCCCTGAACGGCCCCCTGACACCACTACTCTTCATAACAAACTTCGCATGGCCCCAAACGGCCCACTATCAGGCAGTTACAGACGTCGCTGTCAATCAGTTAGGCTGTCTGTCTATAAAAAGGGACCCCCAGATATGTTCTTCTCTAAGCTCAAAACTCTATTTCGAAACTCTGCTAAAATCCCATTTGAGTGCTCCATTTCTTTTGAGGCAGAGTACTGACTTGAGTGTCGGAGGATCTTTCTGGAGCACCCCCAACTCCTATTTAGACTTTTCTTTGCAGGTCCCGATGGTGGATGTGATCCCCTCGACTCCAGCTTCTCCGACGTCGACAAAATTCTACACCAATAGAATTGGCGCTAGAGGAAGGGCCTGTGTCTTCGCAGTATCTTTGTTCTTAAAAGAGTACTCAACGAGACTGTCTTCGATCATCTTCTTCGACACTTTTTCCTTCTTCTCCTGCCAGATCTCCACCTGATGCCTCCTCGAAAGGCATCCACCAAGCGATCCACAGCCTCCACGGCCAGATCTCAGCGAGACCCGCAAGCTCCGGCCTCATCTCCAGTTTTTCAGGCTCTTCCTCCTCCGGCAATGGCAGTCGGCATGGAATAGTTTGACTTGCTGGTTCAGCAGGTCAGGGGCATCACTGAAATAGTGCAGGCCATGCAGCAGCAGTCGCAGCAGCCACAGGCATCAGTGCGACTGGAAAGAGCATCGCCGGAGTTTCAAAATCTGACAACCGAGTGGCCACTTAGGCCAGTCGCCCTATCTTCCCCAAAAAAGGGAAGCAGAAGGTGGAGAGCCCTCCATCCGATCATGATTCCATCCCCGGAGGGTCCCTACCTCCGTTCCACCAGAAGACCCTCGAGACTCACAGTCGAGAGGACCTCCTGGATCAAAGATTCTAAGAGATGAACCAACGGATCGAAGAGCTCTGCCATGCTCCCACTGCTTACGGTGAGGACATCTGCACTGACCGTCCTTTCTCTCAAATGATTTACAGAAACTAATCCCGCCAAACTTCAAGCTCCCCCAATTCGAGAGCTACGACGGGACCTCAGATCCAGTTGACCACCTGGAGGCTTCCAGATAATGATGCTGCTCCATGGCGTGCTAGACGCTATCCTGTGCTGAGCTTTTCCATCCACTTTGAAGGGAGCAGCAAGAAATTGGTACTCAGCACTGAAGCCGGGTACTATCTTCTCCTTTGATCAGATGAGCCACTAATTCGTTGCTCATTTCGTCAGCAGCCGGTGTCCCCGGAGAGGTTCGGAGTCCCTCATCAATATCAAGCAAAAGGAGGGAGAATCCATCTGAACTTACGTCAACAGTTTTAACACCGCCGCATTGGAGGTCCGAAATTTGGACCAATCGGTTGCAATGGCCATCCTGAAGAGCGATCTTCAAAAGAATGATCTTCTGTTCTCCCTGAAAAAGAAGTATCCCAGAGACTTCACTGATCTATTGGCTCGGGCCGAAGGATATGCCCGAGCAGAGGAAGCCTTCAAGCTAAAGGACAAGGAGGCCGTGAAGGAGCAGCAGGCGGGGGACTCCAGCAAGCTCGCAGTTGAAAAAGGGCCGAGTGAAGCTTAGCCACGTTCTCAAACTCCCTCCGGACACAAGCGTGTCCACTCTCCTCCCCAAGCTTGTAGGCAAAGGAGCCTGGACCGCAGGGTTCGATGGAGCTCTCCCCCAGGAAGATTCCACAGCTACGCCCTCCTCAATGCTCCAAAAGCTTAAGTGCTGATGGAGGTCAGGGAGCAGCTACCAAGGCCGGAAAGGATGCGCACACATCTTGAGAAGTGCAACCCTAACAAGTTCTGCCTCTATCATCGTGACCACAGCCACGACACGGAGGAGTGTATTCAGCTTCGAGACGAGATCGAGGAGCTTATCAGACAAGGTCGGCTCGATAAATTCATTTGATGCTGGCCTGAAGGTAGGAAAGATCGATCGAGGGCCCTGCCATAATCAGAGCCACCAAGAAGGGAGGAGCAGCCTGAAGATCGGTCTCCAATCGGGATCATCAACTCCATCTCTAGAGGACCCCGACGGGGAGCAGACCTTCCACGACTATGAGATTCGAAAAATCTACGAATGTATTACCAATAACTTTGCTTAAAATAAAAATTTTTTTCATATTCGCACATCTTTTCCTTTGGCATGAGCTTGTAACGACAGGGAGTAGCTCCTTCAGACAATCGAAACTAAGCATGTCAGGAACAAGAGGAGGACCTCATCCCGACACAAATGAAGGCCTGATTATTTAGAGACTGGATGGGGGGAGAGGCCCTTGCAATGGCCCTTATGTGCCCCCACAGCCATATTAGGAACAGGAGGAGAACCTCGTTCTAACATGAGCAAAGTTGAAGGCCCGGTTATTTAAAGATCGGATGGGGGGAGAGGCCCTTGCAACGGTCCTTATGCACCCCCATGCCATGTTAGGAACAGGAGGAGAACCTCATCCTAACATGAGCAAAATCGAAGGCCCGATTATTTAAAGATCGAATGGAGAGAGAGGCCTTTGCAACGGCCCTTATGCACCCCCACAGCCATGTTAGGAACAGGAGGAGAACTTCGTCCTAACATGAGCAAGGTCGAAGGCCTGGTTATTTAAAGACCGGATGGGGGAGAGGCCCTTGCAATGGCCCTTATGCGCCCCCACAGCCATGTTAGAAATAGGAGGAGAACCTCGTCCTAACATGAGCAAGGTCGAAGGCCCGGTTATTTAGAGACCGGATGGGAGGAGAGGCCCTTGCAACGGCCCTTACGTGCCCCCACAGCCCTGTTAGGAATAGGAGGAGAACCTCATCCTAACATGAGCTGAAATTGATTGTGTCGGGAACAGGAGGAGAACCTCGTCCTGACATAAATGAAGACCCGATCGTTTAAGATCAGACGAGGAGGAAAACCTCCTCAATGGCTTTTCTACACCCCTACGATTCTGTTAAGAGTAGAGGGAAAACCCTCACTCGAACATAAAAAAAAAGAGGAGAGAAAAAGGGAAAGCAACGAGCCACGTCAGTGATAAGAAAAAAATAAACTACATCAAAGACACAAGGAACCTCGTCTCAACGAGGAAGGAGACTCTTGTCAAAATCCCTCAGTCTATAAGAGGGAACCCAACACTGACAGGAGAAAATTGACTTCCTCAAGGTAACGAGAAGTTCAGGCCTCCAAGCTCGAGCACCGGAAGGAAGCATCAAACTCGAGTGGCCTCGAAAAGACCTTTGGTCATGAACAAAAGGGGCAAATCAATATGACGACGATCAGGAACCTTCAAACAACGTCGACATCGAACAAGACAAAAGACAAAAGAAGTTTAGTAAACGACAACTTAATGCAAGAATGGATAAGGTAATGGAAAATTTTCTTTTCATTTCATTAGTGAAGTGTACATTACAAAGCCTTTGAAGGCCAAAAAAAAAAATGACAAGGAAAGGAAAGAATACATAGAATAAAAGGTAAAGAGGCTCTAAGGAAGCTCAGCTTCTTCAGACTTCGAACTCTCGATTCCAGCCATCATCGAGGATTGCTTTAAGTTTTTGACTTCTTTCAGTTCTTTCTTTCTTAACAGCATCTTCCGATACATTTGGTGGAATCGCCGACTCTCACCCTCTGACTCTCGAAGCCTCTTCCTCAGAACTTCATAGTCCACCTCGGCATCCTTGACCACCTATTGCTCGTAGGCCAGCTGAATCTTCAGCCACGGCCTTCTCCTGCCCAAGGGCCATGGACAGTTCTTCCATGGTCCCCCTCAAGGAGCGGAGCTCGTCGGAGCCTTGTGTAGAGATGGCTTGGACTCTCTCAGATAGCTGCCTCTGAAGGTGGGCAACCTCGTCGGTCACCGTCTTGAGCTTCCTTCGGTAGTCGTCTACTTGCCCGCACCAGCCGACTCAGTAGGCGTTGTAGTTTGCCTCGGCATCCTGCAACTGCTTCTGAAGATCAAAGAATATCTTCGACCAGTCTCGATCGCGGTCGGTCTATGTTGTGAGCCAGGATGAGCTCTCTTCCAACTGGTCGATCTTCTCCCGTGCAGCTGCCAGCTCGACCACAAGGGAGCTGATCTTGGAAGCCTGAGTCCAAGATCAGTCACTGGTATGTTTTTGAAGTTCCTCAAGCTCCTTCACGAAGTCAGCCTTCCTCCGAGTGTAGTACATGAACCCCTTTTTGTGGAGGTCCCGAAAGCGAGCAGCCTCCGCAGTGACTTTCGAATGGCTCTTCCTCAGCCGATGAAGTTCGTCATCCAGCTTCTTTGATTTCTTCATCAGGTGGTGAACTTTCCTTCTGAGGTCCCGAACCATCGACTTCAGAGGAATCCCCTATGGTAGGGGAAGAGTTTCAGCGGGGCACTGTCGTTGGAAGATAAGAGTACCACAACACAAATCAGTGCCAGAAAACAAAAGAGAAAAAAAAGAATGCAAAGTAAAAAAGAGGAGCCCTCTGTAAAGAAGAATTTGATTTCATTGATTAAATAGTTCTTAAGTACAAGAGAACGAGAAAAAGTTGCAACAAAAAAAAAGAGAGAATACAAAATTAGAGGTTTCGGACCTCTGGGGCAGAAGTGGGGGAGCTCGATGCCCTCGAAAGGTCGGTCGTGGCAGTCGCAGCAGTCGAGGAAGCTTCGACTGGAAGAAGACCGACAGCAGCTTCAGAAGGCCCGGCTTCATCATTGGATGCCTCATCCAGGAAGCCGAGGTCCAGCTCGAGAAACTTTCTGACCATCTTCTCTTGGTAGAGCTCAAAGCCCTTGATGAAGCTGGCCTGGCCGAACTCGACCTTCAGATCCCTCATCTCGGAGGAGATTTTGAACTCCTCCACTGCCCGGACCATTACCTCCGAGACCAAGGTCGGGATTTGCTCCTTCAACTTGGAGACCTCGGCCTCTTCTTTCTTTCTTTCCTCCTCCAAGGTGGCCCTCAAGTCTGTCGAGGTCTGCCCCTCCTTCTATAGCACCTCTTGGAGACTCACGACTTTGGCGATCTTCTCCTTAAGGCGGGCGGCCTCGGCCAGGCGACCTTCCTCTGCCTGAGTGGCCTCCTTCCTAGCATTGTTCATCATCTCGATGTTGGCGATGAGCTGGTGTCCAATCTACAAGAGCGGCCAGGGAGTCAACATAAAAGCTGAGGAATAAGCTAAGCAAAGAGGCGAGAAGAAGAAAGGAGTAAATTGACCTACCTCGAGAAAGGACCCCAGAGAGTCCCAGACCCGCTGCTCAGGATTGGCGTGAATGGTCCTGTGGATGACCTTGGGCAGGATGCACCCATCGACCAATCTCTTTATTAGATCCTTATTGTTGAAGGGATTTTCCCCTGGATCTTCTTCAGAGCTATCGGCCTCCTCAATGGCAGCCCTGCTGCTGTGGCTCTTGCGGGCCAATGTCTTCTTTCTCCTTCTCCGTTCGGCCCCTCGTGCCTCCTCGGGCCAGGCCTCTGGAGTAGGAACCTCGATTGGGAGGCTCCTTAAAGAGGCTCGGGGGACTGCGAGCTTGACGTCAGAGGGAGAGTCGACGGCAATGGCCACCTAGGCAGGCGCGACCGAGCTGGTCTCTTCTGCCCTTGCCCTCTTCGCCACCCCCGAGGATGCTGTGCCTTTCCTTTTGTGGGTCTTGAGACCCTGGGGTAGCATTCGAGCTACGTCAGCATCCATATCTGCAGTGAATGAGGATCGACATAGCTAACAAAAGAACAAGAAGAAAGGGGAAGCACAAAAAAAAAAAAAAAAATACCGGTAGGGTTGAGAGGGCTTAGGCCGACGTTAAACAAGAGTTGTTCCTTCAGGAGGTTGGAGAGAAGAGGGGCTGGATAAGCCTCGAGTTTATTAGAGGCTTCAAGGTCGTCCTATCCCAGATTAGAAGCCCGACGGATGGAATCCCTTAGGGAGCCCCAGGGGGGCAACCCCAACTCCAAGGATGAGCATCGGACATAGAAGTACCTCTCCTTCCAGTTGTGGATAGAAGAGGGGGGCACCTTTCAGCAACCCCTTTCTACCAAATTGAGAGGAAAAGTACCACCAGTCTTTTGCCAAGGGATGACGCTTGAAGGTATAGAAATTCCTAAACAAAGAAAGAGTCGGCCGAACTTCAGCTAAACTACCGAGGAAAAAATTTCTATCAGAAACCTAAAGGAGTTCGGCACTTCAGAAACTAAAAAAATATTTAAGAAGCGGAAGAGAGCAATAACAAAAGGTGGAAGCGGAAGTCGAAGCCCAGCGCGGAAGGCTTCTTGTTATAAATAGAAGCAGCTAGGGGAAGGAGCGCTAGCCCAGCCAGTCGGCCCGAGAAGCTCCAGCTCGTACTCTGAAGGAACTCCGCACTGAATCCTAATCAGTGAGAGTTCCTCCAAAGTTAGAGAGCTGGGGATGGTGTCTGGTACAAAGACTGAACAAGGTTCATCTATAGAACTAAGATTTTGTGGGGCTGGAATGGACGAACTCCTAGAACTGCTAGAGGAGGAAGTGCTGGAGGATATTTTGAATCGAGTGAAAACCCTAAAAACCCCAAAAAAATTGGAAAAAATAAGAAACAGGATGTTTGTGGAAAATCGAACAGGTGGAATGTAATGGAAGAAAAATAGAAGAAGAATAGTAAGAGAAAAAAAAGAGGGGAGCTTTGGAACTAACCTAGGCTGGTATGAAGGATGCAGAGATGCAGAGATGAAGATGACTCAAAAAATGCCTAAGGCCGAAAAAGATGCTGGGGAAGAACGGAACTCTCAGAAAGGAGGCACTGAAGAAACTTCCAGACAAAGTGAGACCCCTGAAGGAGGGAGGCGGGTTTAAATAGGCGATGAGGTCCGACAGAATAATGATCGCAGATCTCCTCTGGCCGATCTACAACCACCATGTGTCCCACTCATCATGGTAGGCGGCTGAAAGTGGCCGACAATTGACAGAACCATTATTACACCGTACCTAGAGCAACGCTCCAGTGAAAATTTTAAAAAAATCTTTTCAGATCATCTCGATTCGAAAAGGCTCCAACACCAGTGCACCAAATGCCAAAACATCTGGAAACAATCGAGTATGGAAATCGAAGGAGGCAACTTCGACTGTGAAAATTTCTTTGTACTTCCTTCATTCGAAATCTGAACTCGAAAGTAGGGAGACTGGTGTTGGGTATAAAATACCTCCAGTCGAAGTTCGTAAAAGGCCGACCCTCCCTAGGCTCTTTCGGCTTCCGACCTTGCACTATGTCTTTCTGAACTCCCCCGGCCGTCTGAGCTTCCACAATACCATCCGAACTTCTCCAATAATGAGCTCCCCCATTCATCTATTGGGCTGCTCCAAATGCTTTCTGAGCTTCTCCAACAGCAGGACGTCTACAGTAACCAGACTCCATCCAAGTTTCTACGGTGGTCGACCACCTTACAGATTTCATCCGAGCTCCTACAAGAGTTGGACTCCATCCGAACTTCTATAGTGGATGGATCATAGATGAACTCCTACAACGAACAGGCTCCATCGATCGGATCTCTACTTCGAACTTCTTTCAGACTTCGTCAATGATCAAGCTTCTCCAACAGCGGGACTTCTACAGTAAGAAGTCTCCATCCGAGCTTCCACGATAACTGGTCTTCCTCCGAGCTTCTACAATAAACAGACTTTATCCAGACTCCTACAAGAGCCGGACTCCGTCCAAACTTCTACAGCAGAATTGAATCTCGGACTCCTCCAACATTCAACCTTCTCTAGTGTCCTCAAGGCTCCCCCAACAGACGAACCTCCACAATGCCATCCAAACTCCACTGTTGGACGACCCTCTATCGGATTCCTCATGAAACTGGACCTCTCCGATGAACAATCTTCAGACGAGCTTTCACATTAGGCAAATTCTAGACAGACTTCTCTAGCAATCGGACTCTTACCAGACTTCACCAACAGAAAGTCTCCGTCTGAGCTTCTACAGCAGATGACTTCTGCCTGTAGCATCAGTGCCCAAGGCACCCGACAACAGTGGACTCATCAGCAACCTCGAAAATACCCAAACCTCTCTTAAATTGCTGAGATAGAGAGCCATTCCGCTCAATCAGACATCCCAGCTGAGCTTCAGTCGTCAGGCCCAAACTCTCTGGCAAGTCACGATAATGGCCACTATCCTACTCCACTCTCTGTAACGGATTCCACATGGCTCCACCACTCTCTGGCAAGTCATGACAACAGACACCACTCCACTCTCCATAACAAACTCTATGTGGCCCTGAACAGCCCCCTGACACCACTACTCTCCGTAACAAACTCCACGTGGCCCTGAACGGCCCACTACCAGGAGTTACAGACGTCGTTGTCAATCAGTTACGCTCTCCGTCTATAAAAAGGGACCCCCAGATACGTTCTTCTCTAAGCTCAAAACTCTATCCCGAAACTCTGTTAAAATTCTATTTGAGTGCTCCATTTTTGTTGAGGCAGAGTACTGACTTGAGCATCGGAGGGTCTTGTTGGAGCACCGCCAACTCTGGTTTAGACTTTCCTTTGCAGGTCCCGACGGTGGATACGATCCTCTTGACTCCAGCTTCTCTGACGTTGGCAAAATTCTACACCAACAAGATCTATAGGGATAGATCGAAAAAGATGCTTGACTTGTCTCAGTCTCAGTACATTGATCTGGTATTGAAGAGGTTCAACATGGAGGGAAGTAAAAGAGGTTACTTGCTCATAGATCATGGCATATAACTCTCTAAGAAGATGTCTCCTAAGACACCTGAAGAGAAAAATAGAATGAGTTCTATTCCTTATGCTTTGGCTGTAGGATCAATTATGTATGCTATGTCATGTACAAGACCTGATGTGGCTTATGCCTTGGGTATTGTAAGTAGATTTCAGACTGATCCTTGGGAGGATCATTGAAAAACTGTGAAAAATATACTCAAGTACTTGAGAAGGATTAGAGATATTTTTTAGATATATGATGGATCTGATTTAAAACTAAAAGGTTATATCGATTTTAGTTTTCAATCTGATCTACATGATAGCAAATCTATATTTGGGTATGTGTTCACTCTGTATGATGGTGCAGTAAGTTGAAAAAGTTTCAGACAGCAAACAGTTTCTGACTCGATCACTGAGGCTGAGTATATTGCTCTAAGTGAGGTTGCTAAGGAGGCCATCTAGTGAAGAAATTCATCACACAGTTGGGTGTGGTTTCAGAGATTGAACAACCAGTATCCCTTTATTGTGATAATATTGGGGCAGTTGCTTAAGCCAAAGAACCAAGATCTCATCATAAATTCGAGCACAACCTAAGACGGTTCCACCTCGTTTAGGAGATAGTCGAAAGATGCAATGTGATCATAGAATGAGTTGACACCAAGAATAATATAGCGGATCCGTTCGCTAAAACCTTGTCAATGTAGCAATTTGATCTCTATCTTGATAGCATGGGTATCAAGTATAGGGGCAATTAGCTTTAAGTGCAAGTGAAAGATTGAAAAAATAATATCCTACAAGCAAATCGCATATGGGATGTGATCGAATGTTTACTATAATTTATCTTTCAAACTCATGTAATTGACATTTATGATTAATAAAATAAGATATTTTTGATTCATTATATACTGCATCTTATTTATCTTAAGATTATAATGAACCCTATTGGTCTGGGCAATGGTTTTAGGGCTGTGATGAGATCACGCCAGTGAAACCTAATTTCTTGATAGCCCTAACTTAAAATATTTTTAGTCGTTGGTACATTGAGTCAGAGATGAATGATATTAGTAAGACTGGCATGTTTCATGTATGTTTAGAAATAAGGATGGTTGATCTCACAACCACTTATGTGGGGACACTAATACAAAGATATGGGTGTTTATTAGAGAATGAGTTCACTGAATTGACCTATGAGAGAATATCAGATAGATTCTTATTTATATGTCAATTGATGTTTCTCTAATAAAAGTTGTGTATGTGATTCTTAGATCTGAGGTCACCATGGTACCTTGTGTACTTGATCCATATTTTGGTTCACTACCTAACTTGATTCTCTGATCCTTATGTGGGGTGTTCTGGATATGGAAAGAGTGCATGGAGGTTGTGAATGATCAATAAGAGATTAGTCACTTCTAATAAGGAGAGCGAACATCCTATGTGATCTCATAGGTCGTTGATTCGGAAGTCTTTGGTCAAAGTAGGATGATAATTAGAAAAGAGTTTTTAATGTATCATCAACTGAATCATCACTATCTGATCGAGATACATAATGATAAATGATTGGGTTTGACATATTTTCATACCCACAGCTCATCAGAGATATTGTTTGATTGAAAGATTAAATTACACAGGAACTTGCCATTGAAGGATATTTTGATAATCTTTCATCAAAATTTTAAATCTTTTGAGTAGTCATGACACGGTACTAGATATCAATTTTGATTTTTAGGCTCATCAGAATTGAAAGAATTTAATTTTGAAGTCAATTTGAAAGAGTCCATGTTAATTGGAACTCTTCGGGTGATCTAATCTCATCAGATTAGGGTTACGTCGAAAGTTTGGATCCACTGCTGGCTAGTTTTGAAATCCAATGGGTCACACACTTTGAGATTTGATTTTGATCTAATCTAATTAGAGTTGAATATAAATTTTATGAGTTAATTTGATATGCTAGTACATTGTATTAACTCAAGTTCTCAAAACCAGGTTTAGATCAAATTGTTTGAGCTAACCTAGACTAGTTGGCTTTGACCTAATGGGATTGGGTCAATTTGGATTGGATTCTTATCCAACTTGGATTAATTTTAAGTGGAGAAGGAGTCCTTTGCACCGAATAGAATCCACACACAAAATAAATGCCGCCCCCCTTATTTTAGCATGTGAAGTAAAGAGTTCTTCTTAAAGAAGGCTCTTAACTAACACGCGTTGCCTTAAATTTCTGATCAGAAATCCTATGTTTTGTTGCCAAAATTCAATAATTTTTTTATGATATATAGAACACTTAGAGTTCTTCTGCTCCAAGTAATTGAATCACCAAAATTTTACTCGATGAATTTATTTGGCATGTGGGAAGTTGGAGCACCACAGGTTGGCGCCCCTTCATCCCATGTGATGTCCCCTGGTCCCCTATTTATAGGGGATGTCCCACATGGCTTCTTACTATGATTTTTGGATGCAATTAGAGAGAAGGGATGTGGTAAACATAAAAAAAAAAAAATTAAAAAAAATTGAGAAAAAAAAAAAGAAAATTTTGAGTGGCAAAATTTGCTACTAGGGTGGTGAGATTTTCAGCAAGTGTTGCTTGAGTGCCCTAGGATTTGATTTTTTCATGTGTTGGAGTCAAAAATCAAATCCTAGGTTGTATGACATTTGAAGAGTGTCTTCATAGTATTGTTTTGGTGGTGAGATTGAAAGCAACTGGGCTTTGGTGTGATCGTGATGCAAGTTCGAAGTTGGCAGTGCTCTCAGGGGATAAGGCTGCGGTAGCGCAACGGTTGGGAATGACCTTGGCCGTCTTTTGTGTGGATCATCATTGGAGGACTTCTATCTTAGAGTCTCATGGAGAACACCAATATATCATTTTTTTTTGATGAAAGTATAAAATTCCATCCCTATGCATGCTTGAATTTGCTTTGATCGTGATCGGCAAAGTGATTCTAGAGTTTTGGATTTGGCTCAATAGTTTTATTTGATACAGCTATTGATTTGCTTATTCTAAAATTTTTAAAAATTATTTTTTTGCTGCATAACTAAAATCCAACAACCTCACCTAATAGTTATTGATAACACGTACACCAATGCATGGACAACTCTTTATCCAGATGCTTCTCCAAGCATATTGCAGCAACTTGGTCTCTAGGTCCTGTGACCTCACCTAATAGTTATTGGCACATTTCTTAGTTAAGTTTGACCCACCATTCACCAATGAATAGAAAGTCATCATTGGATTCCTCACCTAATAGTTATTAGGCCCAACTCCATCTTTACCTTGGGGCATCTAATGCTAATAGAGTGGTTGTTGAAGGAACCAGATTTAGGATTTCAGGGTTAGATCTTAAAACTTTTTTAAGATCAGACAGTGGAAGATTAAAATAAATCAAAATTTATCTTATAAAATTAGAGAATTCTTAGATCTAAGATTCTATTACATAATTATTATATAGCATTAAATCAGAAATTAAAATATAAAGAGCAAGAACTACATGTTGATCATATCAACATGTTTCTATACTACATCTAATGTATGTAAAATATAATAGATCAGATCTATTACCTTACGAGTTAGATATTCTAACTTTGCTGATCCAGACTTAAGGATGATATTATGAGCCACACACATATTCAACCTGTAGGAGTTATCCACACGAGCCCACGAATCGCGATCAGAAGTCCTGGTCCAAGAAATTAGCACAGTATGCTAGTACTGTGCTGATCCTTCTTCGATGGTCGATCAGATGCCTCCTTCATCTTGATTTGGACTCTTTCAAAGATGAGAAATAGGAGAAGAAGTTTTAAATATGAGATACTCTCAGAAAACTCATAGATGGAGGAAGGAAAGAGATAAACTTAGCAACCCTAAAAGAAGACCCTCTTCTTCTTCTCTTTGCTTTAACCTAGATACTTAATTTTGTGTCTATTATATCTCCATGCCCCAACACTATTTCTCATTGATTTTTGTAAGCCCCAAATGAATCTCAATGTTCTATTATTCAAAAAATTTAAAGAAGAAATTCATCTTAAATCAAGAGATATAAAGAATCCTTGTCTAGGTCAAATACCTAGTCAAGAAAAATCCAAACAGGGCAAGACAAAGGGTGCCCAACTCTTGGGTGCCCCCTCCTTCTTTTTCTACCATGGACCACCAGTAAAGGGTGCACAATATGTGCCATAAAACTCACAAAAATATCAAAAAAAATCTGAGCAAAATCAGTGCCATAAGGAAAGAGTTTTAGTTTCCTAAAATTCTATCTCATAGAATTTGAAATCCAAACTAATTCCTACTTTGACTTGATCCATAACCACATTCCATGTAAGAGAGAAAGAGTGGAAAGCTTTGGACATGTGTGAAGGCCTGGGAGAGAAGGTTTTGTCACACAAAATAAGAGAGAGTGGGCATGGGGGGCTAAGGTGGCACAAGGTGGAATCCTACTCTTACTAGGGTTCAATCTATGACTTGTTCAAATTTGGTTTCTCAAACCATATCAAACCAAAATCAAATTAATCCAATTAAAATAGATCTTAACCCAATTAAGAACTTAATTCAATCAGATTAAATTAGATTTAAATTAGATTTAATTTTTAATCAAATTAGAAATTAGGTTGACCCAAGTCCTAATTGAACTAGGACAAGTTTTTTCTTGCACTTGGCTTATCCAATAAACCAATTTGACTTGATCCAATCAAGCTCAAACCAAATCTAATTAAATTATATTCAATTAAAATTAATCTCAGCTCATTGGCTTAATCAAATTAAGCCAATTAGCAATCAAATTGCTAATCAATCCTCCTGCAACACTTGCACTAGGTTAAAAGTCAATCGTATTGATCATTTAACCCTAGAATAATTCTCAATCGTTGATCAACCTTCCGATCGGATCGTGAACTCTAATGTGTGTGACCTCATCGGTCCGAACATAAATCAGTAGCATAGAAATAAATTTTTATACCAATCGAAGTGATCATCTAGCAATGGTACCCGACGGTCGGACAGGTCGAATGTGTAGAACAATATCCTTAAAACTCATGCGGATATAGTTTTCATATAATTCATCTTCTTGACCAAAATGCTCATAGGACACCTCAGAGTTCAACTGTCAACTCTGATAAGGTTGTCCACATTGTATTTCAAAATATCAAATCCATCTGATAGATTATCCTGGCCAAGGTTTTGCTAAATTGAAATACAGCGACTCATTCTTCTCCAACTCTTGGAGTGATCAATCCTATCTTGATCACACTCCAACTTCACAAGTACTTGGCTGTGTCTAGAAACTTTCTGTCACAAAATTAGAAATTCAGTTAGTCCAGTACCAAAGCACAGTGAGTTGCTTGCAAGTCATTGAGGCAATCTCAAGTCTAAGGGACATTTATACCTATATCCCATCAGAGATATTCTCGACAGCAGAATGCTCTGGAGTTGGTCATGTTTAATAACGATGTACCCTTACATCTCACCTATATACCATACCAGTGTCTCCACACTCCTTGGTTAAGAGGACAACCAACCCATATGGCCTACAGCGATCTATGCTCGATAGAAGCTGTCGTCCTTATTAATAGCCTATCATTTGATCGTGAACAGTTTTAAGGACTAATCGATAAATCCTCTCTTTATCAAACCTAAATAGTCCTAAGGATTTCATCACAATAATGGAGTTCATTAGAAGATGAAAACTTCTGATGAAAATGTCAAAAGTATATTTTATTTATTAACAAATCAATTACAATACAAGATTGCTCAACTGTCAACAGATTGACGATTGACTTTTGGGACATATTTGCCAACAACTTCCACTTATCCTAAAGCCACTCGGCACAATATCTAATACCCATCTTTGACTTGTGGTTGTTGAACTCCTTTATCGCCAGGGCTTTAGTGAAGGGATCGGTCAGGTTTTCCTTTCCATCGATCTTCTGAAGGTCGACGTCACCTCGATCCACGATCTCCCAGACCAGGTGGAAGCGATGCAAAATATGCTTCATCTGCTGGTGTGCTTTGGGTTTTTTACTTGAGCAATGGCACCAGTGATGTCACAGTAGAGCAAGATCAGACCATCGAGGGAGGGTGCTACTTTGAGCTCGGTGATGAATTTTCTCAGCCACACAGCTTCTTTCACGGCATCCGATGCTGCAATGTACTCTGCCTCACAAATAGAGTCTGCCACAGTATGCTGCTTGGAACTCTTCTAGCAAATGGCTCCACCATTCAGAGTAAAGATATAACCCAACATGCTTCTGCTGTCATCATGGTCAGATTGAAAGCTAGAGTCTATGAACCCCACAAGTTTCAGATTTGACTCGCCATAAACCAACCATTGGTCCTTAGTATTTCTCAAATACTTCAGGATGGCTTTAACCACTTTTCAGTGATTTTCTTTAGGATCAGATTGGTATCTACTCACTACTCCTAGTGAGTATGCCACATCTGACCTTGTACATGTCATGGCATACATGAAAGATCCCACGGTCGAAGCATATGGGACTCTACTCATACGCTCCCTCTCTTCAGGAGTTGTCGGATAATCCTTCTTAGAGAGAAAAATTTCATAGCCTATCGGTAGATAGCCCTTCTTGAAATTCTCCATGCTGAACCTCTTCAGCACAGTATTTATATACGTGGACTAGGATAACCCAAGCATCCTTTTAGATCTATCCCTATAGATCTTCATCTCTAGGATATAGGATGCTTCATCCAAGTCCTTCATAGAGAACTGTGATGACAATCAAACTTTTATTCCCTATAGCATGGGGATGTCATTCTCGATTAAGAGAATGTCATCCACGTACAAGACAAGGAATACCATAACTGGACCATTTGCCCATTTATAAATGCAGGGCTCTTCTTCGTTCTTAATGAAGCCATATGTTTTGATCACCTTATCAAAATGCATGTTCCAATTTGAAAAGCTTGCTTCAATCCATAAATAGATCTCTGAAGCTTGCACACCTTGGACTCATCTGTAGATGTAAACCCCTCAGGTTATATCATATATACCTCTTCGGTCAGCTCTCCATTCAAGAAAGCTATCTTTACATCTATCTGTCAGATCTCATAATCTAGATGGACAGCTATTGCAAGCATTATCCCAATGGATTTGAGCATTGCCACAGGGGAGAATGTCTCGTTATAGTCAATATCATAATGCTGACGATATCCCTTGGCAACTAGATGGATTTTATAGTCTCCACCTTTTCGTCTATGCCCCTTTTCCTTTTGAAGACCCATTTACACCCAATGGGTTTAACTCCTTCAGGTGGGTCAACCAATGTCCATATATCATTGACCTTCATGGACTCCATTTCGGATTTCATGGCTTCAAGCCATTTCTCGAAATCAGATCTCTGCATTGCATCCATATAGGTGATCGATCCTCATCAGTCTCATCAAGTTTGATGGGATCACCATTCCGAACCAGAAACTATAGTATCTATACGGCTGATGCGGTACTCTACCGGATCACCTTAATGGTGCAGGTACATTGAGCTTCGGATCTGATCTAATAAAATCCAACTCAGGTTCAGCTATTGGTGTCGGTTCTTCTACCTGTTGAACTTCATCAAGTTCAACCTTAAAGGCAACGGTTCCTTCACCAAGAAACTTTTTTTTCTAAAAAGGATGCCTTAAGGTTGACGAACACTTTTTGTTCATCAGCATGATAGAAAATATATCTTTTGATCTCTTTGGGGTACCCTATGAATGTGCATTTGTCAGACCTAGGTCCAAGTTTATCTGTAACTAACAGTTTAACATAGGTCGGGCACCCCCAGATCCTAAGGTGTGAAAGTGCTGGCTTACGCCCTATCTATATCTCATATGGAGTCTTAATTACAGACTTACTTGAAACCCTATTTAACAGATAACAGCTGATTTGAGTGCATATCCCCAGAAGGATATTGGTAAGCTGATAAAATCCATCATGGATCAGACCATGTCTAACAGAGTTTGATTTCTCCTTTTAGTCACACCATTATGCTGTGGTATTCTTGGATGAGTCCATTGGGAGAGAATCGTATTCTCTCCTAGATATATGAGAAACTCACTAGAAAGGTATTCTCCTCCTCGGTCAGACCGAAGAGTTTTAATACTCTTCCCAGTTTATTTTTCTACTTCACTTCGGAATCGTTTAAACATTTCAAATGAATCCACTTATGTTTCATCAGATAGACATATCCATATCTGGATAGATCATCTGTGAAAGTGATGAAGTAAAATATCTACCTCTAGCACTTGTGCTCATGGACCTGCATACATCAGTATGTACTAGGCCCAAGAGCTCAGTAGCTCTCTCACCTTTTTTAGTAAAAGGTGACTTGGTCATTTTACCAAGAAGACAGGACTCATAGGTTGAAAGTGATTCACAATCACTGACTTCGAGGATTCCCTCTTAAGTCAACTGTTTATCCTGTTCTTGTTTATATGACCTGTCTATAGTTCCATAAGTAGATATCTGATACATTATCTAATCTAGGGTGCTTGCCAGTAGAATAGACTACGTTAACAGGTTATGATAACATATACACACCATTGTTCAAATGTCTACAAAAAATAGTAATACCATTCATAATGATATTACAAACTTGTTTCTTTATTGAAATTTTATAATCATTTTTGGCCAGAAGGCCTACAGAAATAACATTTAAAAAGAAACTGGAACAGAAATGACATCATTAAGAACAATGGTATGGGAATCAAATACAAGTTTCAAGATTCCTAATGTTAGAACTAGAACTGATCTTCCATCTCCAACATTCAAGAACCTCTCGCCTTGCTCGAATCTCCTACTGACCTACAACCCCTGCAATGAATTACAAATATGGTAAGAGCTACCGGTATCCAATATCCAGCCAGTTATATCACAAATAGAGAAATTGCTAGGAGTTATCATATAAATATCTTGCCCAGCAATAGCTTGCTTCTTTCTCTGCCTGTTCGGATTCAGGGAGGTAATGTACTGAGGACAGTTCCTCTTCTAGTACCCTCGCTTCTTGCAAAAGAAGCATTCAGTTTGACTCTTATCGGGTTGATCCTTCTGGTCTGGCCCTGCACTGATGTTCCAGCCTGAACTTGCACCTTCTTCACTTTCTTCTTCTTGTTCTTCTTTCTTTTCTTAAAGGGTTGAGAACTAGAAGACGAACCTCCCACTAAGTTCACCGACTCCTTGTGGAGTTGGTGATCCTTCTCAAAGTTCTGAAGCAACTCCAATAACCTATGGTAGTTTACTTCAGGCTTTGTCATTCTATAATGAGTGAGGAATGGGAGATAAGACTTGGGCAGCGAGTTCAGTATTGCATTTTTTCCAAGCTGCTCATGCAAGGGAAAGCGAGCTTGCTCAAATGCTCCATCAGCTCGATCATGTACAATACATGATCAGTGATAGAGGCACTATCTCACATTTTGGTATTAAGATGGCACAACTAGTCTTGTGCCTCTCCACGTCATCGGGTGTGCCAAAGGTATCCTCCAACACTTGAAGCATGTCCTTTGACTGAGCCATCTCAAATCTATGATTGAACTCATTGTTCATGGCAGCCAGCATGATGCAACACACCGTGATCCGATCACTAAGCCACTTCTGGTAATGTCTCTGACTGTTCCACGTGCATTGGCAGTTGGCTTCTCTGGTGCAAGATCCATTATCACATATAGGATCTGTTAATGCTTTAGGACTATCTTCAACTTTCGGTACCAGCTACCGAAATTGAGTCCCGCCAACTTATCATTGTCCAATAATGATCGAAGTGATAAAGAAGTGACCATATCTGCACCAAAAAAAACCATAATCGAATTAGTAATTGATTCATTAAACCTAAAGATTTGGACTTTAATCAAAAGATTTCTCCTGCTATTTTATTCTAATTGGTAGCCTCTACCTCCAATTCGAAGAATTACCCTAATTCCTTAGTGGATACTAGAATCCACTTAGACTGCATACAAGCCCAACTTTGGTTGGCCAACCCATGTACATTTAAGGGTAGGTTCATAATCAATTATTTCTCAAAATAATTTTTAGTAATTTTAATTTATCCTAGTCTCTAATCAGTAGGCTTTGGCCTCCACTGAAAAGGTCTGGTTAGATCCAACCATTAACATGACCATACTTAGCCCATCTAGCCAACGAATGATTAGGCCCAACTTTGGTTGGCTAATCTAACCACCATTTAGAAAGATGCAGTCAAAAAATCATATTATGAATGATAATTCCATTAGCTGATAAGCACCAGACCTTTAGACCTTCAATGATTATCCAACTGATGGACCCATTATCATCCACTTAATGGGAGGCTATGATCTAGTTATCACCATAACTATTTCATTTTAAGGACCTAATAATTTTAGAAGATTTAATTGATTTAGAGGAGGAGGTCAGATGAACCAGCTTATCATGATCCTCCCACTGGCTTCACCAAGTCAGCTTAAAAGAGACCATTAAAAGGGCTGGTCTAGGAGCACCTAAATCAGCCACACTGATTTACCTAGCTGACATGGGTCAGCTCGAATAGTCAAGTGATCGATCAAAATATAATTTCACCAAGAGGTCAGGTAAGTTCGATCGGTGGGAGGGTCTGCCAAAGCTTGCCTTAGACACTATTAGAAATGGCCAGATAAGCGGGCTGTCAATTAAAAACCATCAGTCTGGTTTACCATAGACATCAACTGATTTAATTATTTTTGATTAGATCAACCTAACAGTTCATGCTAGATCGCTTAGCTAAGAATCAAGTCCATTTGGTTCTCGTTAAAGACATGGACTTGACCAACTACAACTATTGTAATTGATCTAGAGAATCCTTGACCTAATCTAAGATAACAATTGATTAGATTTAGTCAATTCTCTAATTAAGTCCATCATTAATCTAACCTTAGGTCTAACCCAATTAATGGACCTAATTTCTACTAACCCATTAACCCAATGTGTTATGGTTTGTGTCTTAGGTTCTTCAATTCACAATCCTAGAACCTAATCAAATAACTTCTTAATTCTCAATTAAGTTTGGGTTGAGGGTTGGGGTTCAGCTTTTCGAAAATAATTTTCATATTTGTAAAATATTTTTGCAACATGGTTCTACCAACCAAGTTGTATGTTTGATTCATAATCAAAATGTAAGTGAAATAAGCATGAAACTACTTTAGATCTAATCTAAACAGGTTCATGTAATTGAAACAATTTCAACTTTAAATTACGTAAATTTCTCAGACAAATATATGATGGTCGAGCCGGCTCTTCATTGAAGTCGAGCTGGCTCGATGATGTTTCACCCGAGCATCAGTTCTGTCTGCCTGAGAGAGTCGGCTCGAATCAGCACCGAGCCGACTCAGCTGTGTGCTCGAGCCAGCCCGGCTGGTTTCAGCAGAACTGTCAATAGTTCTTTGCACAAAAATTATTAACAAAGAGATTTTATTTTAGATTTAAATATCTTTTAAATATAATAAATTATAAATTTAATATAGATTACATCTAACAAATTTATGATTAAAGATAGATCTACACGAACTAGGACAATCTTTGCACTATGAGGGGTAAACCTTACAGCAGGACAACCTACAGTTCGTGATTGATCTAAAAATTTTAATTTTAGATTTAACAATTAAATTATAAATTAGATCTAATCTAAGAAATAATCTAAGCATGTATAAATAATCATGTAATAAATAACCTAGGCTCTGATACCAATTGAAGGAACCAGATCTAGGGTTTCAAGGTTAGATCTTGAAACTTTTTCAAGATCAGACAGCGGAAGACTAAAATAAATCAAAATTTATCTTATAAAATTAGAGAATTTCTAGATCTAAGTTCCTATTACATGATTGTGGTATTAAATCAAAAATTAAAATATAAAGAGCAATAGCTACATATTGATCATATCAACATATTTCTATACTACATCTAATGTATGTCAAATATAATAGATCAAATCTATTACTTTGCAAGTTAGATATTCTAACTTTGCTGATCTAGGCTTGAGGATGATGTTGCGAGCCACACATACGTCCGGCCTCTAGGAGTTGTCCACATGAGCCCACGACTCACGATCAGAAGTCCTGATCCAGAAAATCAGCATAGTATGCTAGTACTGTGCTGATCCTTCTTGATGGTCGATCAGATGACACCTTTTTAATTTGGACTCTTTCAAAGATGAAAACTAGGAAAAGGAGTTTTAGATATGAGACACTCTCAGAAAACTTACAGATAGAGGAAGGAAAGTGGTAAACTTAGCAATCCTAGAAGAAGACCCTCTTCTTCTTTTCTTTGCTCTAATCCAGATGCTTAGTTTTGTGTCTATTATATCTCCATGCCCTAACACTATTTCTTCCTAATTTTCACATGCCCCAAAGGTCTCTCAATGCTCTATAATTTTTGAAAATTTTAAGAAGAAATTCATCTTAAATCAAGAGATATAAAGAATCCTTGTCTAGGTCAAATACCTAGTCAAGAAAATCCCAAATAGGGCAAGACAAGGGGTGCCCAACTCTTGGGCACCTCCTCCTTCTTTTTCTACCATGGACCACCAGCGAAGGGTGCACAATATATGCCATAAAATCCATAAAAATTCTAAAAAAAATCTGGATATAATCAGTGCCATAAGGAAAGAATTTTGGTTTCCTAAAATTCTATCTCATAGAATTTGAAATCCAAACTAATTCCTACTTTGACTTGGTCCACAACCATATTTATGTAAGAGAGAAAGAGAAAAAGCTTTGAGCATGTGTGAAGGCCGGGAAGAGAAGGTTTTATCGCACAAAATAAGAGAGAGTAGGCATGGGGGGCTAAGGTGGCGCAAGGTGGAATCCTAGTCTTACTAGGGTTCAATCTATGACTTGTTCAAATTTGGTTTCTCAAACCAAATCAAACTAAAACCAAATCAATCCAATTAAAATAGATCTTAATCCAATTAAAATTTAATTTAATTAGATTAAATTAGATTTAAATCTGATTTAATTTTTTAATCGAATTAGAAATTAGGTTGACCCAAGTCCTAATTGAACTAGGACTAGTTTTTCCTTGCACTTGACTTATCCAATAAACCAATTGGACTTGATCCAATCAAGCCCAAACCAAACCTAATTAAATCATATTCAGTTAGACTTAATTTCAGCCCATTGGCTTAATCAAATTAAATCAATTAGCAATCAAATTGCTAATCGATCCTCCTACAACACTTGCACTAGGTTAAATGTCAATCGTATTGATCGTTTAATCCGAGAACGATTCTCAATCATTGATCAACCATCCGATCGGATCATGAACTCTAATGTGTGTGATCTCATCGATCCAAACCTAAGTTGATAGCACAAGAATAAATTTTTATACTAATCGAAGTGACCATCTAGCAATAGTACCCGACGGTCAGATAGGTCGAATGTGTAGAACAACATCCTTAGAACCCATGCAGATATAGTTTCCATATAATTGATCCCCTTGACCAAAATACTCATAGGACACCTCAGAATTCAACTGTCAACTCTGATCTGGTTGTCCACATTGTATTTTAAAATATCAAATCTATCTGATGGATTATCCTGGCCAAGGTTTTGCTAAATTGAAATACAATGACTCATTCTTCTCCAACTCTTGGAGTGGTCGATCCTATCTCGATCACACTCCGACTTTGCAAGTACTTGACTATGCCCAGAAGCTTTCCATCACTGAATTAAAAATTTAGTTAGTTCAGTACCAAAGCATAGTGAGTTGCTTGCAAGTCATTGAGGCGATCTCAGGTCTAAGGGATACTTATATCTATATCCCATCAGAGACATTCTCGACAGTAGAATGCTCTAAAGTTGGTCATGTTCAATGATGATATACCCTTACATCTCACCTGTATGCCATACCAGTGTCTCCACACCCCTTGATTAAGAGGACAACCAACCCATATGGCCTACAGCGATCTATGCTCGATAGAAGATGTCATCCTTATTAACAGCCTATCATTTGGTCGTGAACGATTTTAAGGACTAATCGATAAATCTTCTCTTTATCGAACCTAAATAGTCCTAAGGATTTCATTACAACAATGGAGTTCATTAGAAGATAAAAATTTATGATGAAAATATCAAAAATATATTTTATTTATTAACAAATCAATTACGATACAAGGTTGCTCAACTATCAACAGGCTGACGATTGGCTTTTGGAACATATTTTCCAATAGTTGTGTCTTCTCGATGCAATCGAACCACTGTAACTAGCTGAGAATGATCAATGTTGGAAAAGGCACCCGCATCTCTACAATGGTGGAAGATCGATAGACTTAATATTTAATGTGAATATTTAGATTTAGATCTCTTCTAATAGTCACATACATCTGATGTAGATGACTAATCTAGTTTAGGTCAGCACATCATCTCATGTCTGACCAACCTAGTCAGCATAGGTGAACTCGATGTTAGATGTGTGCCTTAGAAAGCCAATTGTTGGTTGACACATTTATATTTCCAGAGCTTGTATTTGAACTTGTAAAATTTTTATTATTAATAATGGGCACTCTTATTTTCAGTCATGTTTATGTGTCCATGATTTATCCTAAAAATTAACAAAGATAATTTTGCATATTCTCAAGATATTGAGAATTTGAGACATACACTATTAGTGATTAATTTCTTAACACTCTTGATTAAAGGATCATTATGAAGGATAGTGATTAATCCAATTAGATCGGTGCATGATTGAAGGAACCAGATCTAGGGTTTCAGGGTTAGATCTTGAAACTTTTTCAAGATCAGACAGCGAAAGACTAAAATAAATCAAAATTTATTTTTTAAAATTAGAGAATCCCTAGATCTAAGATTCTATTACATGATTATTATATAGCATTAAATCAAAAATTAAAATACATATAGCATGAACTACATGTTGATCATATCAATATGTTTCTATACTACATCTAATGTATGTATTAAATAATAGATCAGATCTATTACTTTGCAAGTTAGATGTTCTAACCTTGCTGATCTGGGCTTAAGGATGGTGTTGCAAACCACATATGTGTCCGGTCTCTAGGAGTTATCCACATGAGCCCACAAATCTCGATCAGAAGTCCTGCTTCAGGAAATCATCACAGTATGCTAGTACTGCACTGATCCTTCTTCGATGATTGATCAGGTGCCTCCTTTTTCTTGATTTGGGCTCTTTCAAAGATGAAAAGTAGTAGGAGGAGTTTTAGATTTAAGACACTCTCAGAAAACTCAAGATAGAGAAAGGAAAGAGATGAAACTAACAACCCTAGAAGAAGACCCTCTTCTTCTTCTCTTTACTCTCTCCTAGACACCCTATCTTGTGTCTATTATATCTCCATGATCCAAAGGTCTTTCTCTCTAATTTTTGGATGCCCCAAAGGTCTCTTAAATTTCTATGTTTTTCAAAAATTTCATGAAGAAACTCATTTTATAGAGAAAGATATGATAGAGTCCTTGTCTAGGTCAAATACCTAGTCAAGGCTTATCCAAACATGGCAAGATAAGGGGCGCCCAACTCTTGGGTGCCTCCACCTTATTTTTGTGCATGGACCACCAGCAAAGAGTTCACAATGTGTTCCCTAAAAGTTACAAAAATCTCAAAAAAAATCTAGATAAATTCGGTGCAAAAAGGAAAGAGTTTTGGATTTTTAAAACTCTATCTCATAGAATTTGAAATCCAAACTTATTCCTACTTTGATTTGATCCACAACCACTTTCCATGTATGAAAGAAGAGAGGAAACCTTTTGGATGTGGGAAAGACCTGGGAGAGGGTTTTTGTCACACAAAATAAGAGAAGATTGGCATGGAATAAGAGAGAGGGCGGGGGGGGGGGGGGCTTATGTGGTGCAAGGTGGAATCCTAGTCTTACTAGGATTCTGTCTTATGACTTATTTTAATTTGGTTTCTCAAACCAAATCAAACCAAAATTAGATCAACCGAATTAAAATAGGTCTTAACCCAATTAAAAACTTAATTTAATTAAATTAAATTATATTTAAATTAGATTTAATTTTCTAATCAAATTAGAAATTAGGTTGACCAAGTCCTAATTGAACTAGGACTAGTTTTTTTTCCTTGCACTTAGCTTATCCAATAAACCAATTGGACTTGATCCAATTAAGTCCAAACTAAATCTAAATAAATTATATTCAATTAGACTTAATCTTAGCCCATTGTCTTAATCAAATTAAGTCAATTAGCAATCGAATTGCTAATCGATCCTCCTGCAACACTTGCACTAGGTTAAATGTCAATCGTATTGATTATTTGACCCTAGAACGATTCTTAATCATTGATCAACCATCCGATCGGATCATGAACTTTAATGTGTGTGAACTCATAAGTCCAAACCTAAGCCGATAGAACAGGAATAAATTTTGGTACAAATCTAAGTGACGATCTAGCAATGGTATCCGACGATCGGATAGGTCGAATGTGTAGAACAACATCCTTAGAACCCATGCGGATATAGTTTCCATATAATTCATCCCCTTGACCAAAATGATCATAGGATACCTCAGAGTTCAACTATCAACTCTGATCAGGTTGTCCACATTATATTTCAAAATATCTAATCCATTTGATGGATTATCCTAGCCAAAATTTTGCTAAATTGAAATACAGTGACTCATTCTTCTCCAACTCTTGGAGTGGTCAATCCCATCTCGATCACACTCTGACTTCGCAAGTACTTGACTATGCCTAGAAGCCTTTCGTCACTGAATTAGAAATTCAGTTAGTCCAGTACCAAAGCACAGTGAGTTGCTTGCAAGTCACTGAGGTGATCTCAGTTCTAAGGGATATTTATACCTATATCCCATCAGAGTCATTCTCGACAGCAGAATACTCTGGAGTTGGTCACGTTCAATGATGATGTACCCTTACATCTCACCTGTATGTATACCAGTGTCTCCACACTCCTTGGTTAAGAGGATAACCAACCCATATGGCCTACAGCAACCTATGCTCGATAGAAGCTGTCGTCTTTATTAATATTCTATCATTTGTTCGTGAACAGTTTTAAGGACTAATCGATAAATCCTCTTTTTATTGAACTTAAATAGTCTTAAGGACTTCATCATAACAACAGAGTTCATTAGAAGATGAAAGCTTATGATAAAAATACCAAAATATAATTTATTTATTAATAAATTAATTACAATACTTGGTTGCTCAACCGTCAACAGCTTGACGATTGACTTTTGAGACATATTTCTCAACAACTCTCACTTATCCTAAAGCCACTAGGCACAGTATCTAATACCTATCTTCGACTTGTGGTTGTTGAACTCCTTTATCGCTAGGGCTTTAGTGAAGGGGTCAGCTAGGTTCTCCTTTTCGTCGATCTTCTGAAGGTCGACGTCACTTCGATCTACGATCTTCTGAATCAAGTGGAAGCGGTGTAAAATGTGCTTCATCTGCTGGT
>NC_026003.2:71452203-71551653 GCF_000442705.2 Elaeis guineensis
GAGTCCCCCTTTTATAGGCGGAGGGGGCAACGGATTGATGGCGACACCTGTAACTGTCTGGTAGTGGGCCGCCCGTGGTCAGGGGAATTTATTGTGAAGGGTAGTGGGGTAGACCCGTGGCTATTGTCATAGCCTGACACGTAAGGCCTGTTGCAGGTAGTGGAGCGGCGTCCGTCACCGCTAGTTGTCAGCGAGTAGTGGAATCGTGCAGCACCTGCCGCAGGGAGTGGAGCAGAATCGTGGCCGTTGACACAGCCTGTCAGAGAGTAATGGGTCCGCCGTAGGGGGTAATGGAGCCGCGTGGAATCCACTACAGGAAGTGGAACAGAATCATGGTCGTTATTCTGATCTGCCAAGGGGCACGGGTCTGTTGGTCGAGGCTCGGCAGTGGTCGGAGTCCGGCCTCTGTAGAAGTCCGGGAGGGGTCCTCCTTTCGGTTGGGATCGTGGGTGGAGTCCGGCTCCCGCAGGAGTCCGGGCGGAGCTGTGCTGCAGTCGATGTCGGAGGTGGAGCCCGGCTCCCGTAGGAGTCCGGGCGGAGCCGCTCTGTAGTCGATGTCGGAGGTGGAGCCCGGCTCCCGTAGGAGTCCGGGCGGAGCCGCTCTGTAGTCGATGTCGGAGGTGGAGCCCGGCTCCCGTAGAAGTCCGGGCGGAGCCGCTCTGTAGTCGATGTCGGAGGTGGAGCCCGGCTCCTGTAGGAGTCCGGGCGGAACTATTCTGCAGTCGATGTCGGAGGTGGAGCCCGGCTCCCGTAGGAGTCCGGGCGGAGCCGCTCTGTAGTTGATGTCGGAGGTGGAGCCCGGCTCCCGTAGGAGTCCGGGCGGAGCCGCTCTATAGTCGATGTCGGAGGTGGAGCCCGGCTCCCGTAGGAGTCCAGGCGGAGCCGCTCTGTAGTCGATGTCGGAGGTGGAGCCCGACTCCCGTAGGAGTTCGGGCGGAGCCGCTCTGCAGTAGATGTCGGAGGTGGAGCCCGGCTCCCGTAGGAGTCCGGGCGGAGCCGCTCTGTAGTCGATGTCGGAGGTGGAGCCTGGCTCCCGTAGGAGTCCGGGCGGAGCCGCTCTGTAGTCGATGTCGGAGGTGGAGCCCAGCTCCCGTAGGAGTCCGGGCGGAGTCGCTCTGTAGTCGATGTCGGAGGTGGAGCTCGGCTCCCGTAGGAGTTTGGGTGGAGCCGCTCTGTAGTCGATGTCGGAGGTGGAGCCCGGCTCCCGTAGGAGTCCGGGCGGAGCCGCTCTGATTCCGTCGAGGGTTTCGGCTGTGGGTATTTTATACCCAACAAGGCCTTTGGGCTTCTAATGATTATTAAACTAATAGACTCATTATCACTCACTTAATGGAAGGCTATGACTTAGTTATCAATATAACTTAATCATTTGTAGGACCTAATAATTTTTGAGGATTTTATTAAAGAATAGATGAGAAGATAAATTACCAGCCAATTTCAATCTTCCCACTGACTCCACCAAGTCAGATTAAAAAAGATTTAATTAAGCCAGCATTAGGAGCACCTAAATCAGTCAAACTGATTTACCTAATGACATGGGTGAGCCCTAATCACCAAGTAATCTAATCAAATCCTAATTCACCAGGTTGGCCAGATAAGTGAGATCAGTGGTGGGGATAAGCCATTAACTCATCAGAGATCGAATCATTGCGAGTAGCTCCCGCTTAAAAACCACTGGTCAAACTGCCAAACTTACCTTAGACACCAACTGGTTCATTAGTTTTAATTTGATCAACTTAGTAAATAAGGTTCCACTGCGTAGCCATGAATTAAGTCCATCTTGGTCTATTTAAAGACATGGACCTATTCAACTACAACTATTGAAGTTGAGTCTAGAGTATCCTTGACCTAATCTAATTCAACTTTTGATTAGATTTGACCAATTACTCTAATTTAGTCCATTTCTTTAAGCTAACCTTAGGTCTAACCCAATTATGGACCTAATCCATCTAACCCATTGACCCACAAGTTTATGCAATTGTCTTAGATCTTAATTCACAATTCTAGACCTACTAGACAACACTTAATTCTTTTAATTAAGTATTTGGGCTGATGGATCAGGGTTTGGCATTTCGAAAATAATTTTCAAATTTGAAAGGTTTTATTTTTTGTTCACCAAATATGTTGACTCATTTCACAAATAGATCAGCACATTTCATAAATAGCAATCCTATTGCTAATTACATAATAGAAAATAACTCAATCAAAATAAATCATGAATATTTCTTTAGATCTAATCTAACACATTCATGATAAATTTTACAATTGAACCTTTACAATTAATTCCTTTTGTTGCTTCATCTGCATGGGATATAATTGCAGCGGCACCCCTACCGCTATAGGAGACCCCATCGAATGGAAAGAGAGGGCCTTAAACCCTATTTTTCTCCTATGACTGGACGGCCATGGCAACCAACCCAATTCAATTACTTGCTACTTGGATCAAGTATATCTAAATATACCAATTTCAAAATTTAAATTTCAAATTTCAAATTTCAAATTTTAAATTCTGAATTTTAAATTTCAAATAAATTTCAAATTTTAAATTTCAAATTTTTGAATTTCATATTTTGAATTTCAAATTTTAAATTTTAAATTTTGAATTTTAAATTTGAAATTTCAACCAAATTTTAAATTTCAAATTTTCAAATTTTGAATTTTAAATTTTTGAATTTCAAATTTGAAATTTCAACCAAATTTTAAATTTTAAATTTCAAATTTTAAATTTTTGAATTTTAAATTTCAAATTTCAAATTTTAAAATTTAAATTTTAAATTTTGAATTTTAAATTTTTGAATTTTGAATTTCGAACAACTTTCAAAATTCAAATTTTAAATTTTAAATTTTAATTTTTAAATTTAAACTTTTAGATTACAACATAATCTACGCATGCAAATATATATATCATATCTAAGAACCTTGCTCTGATACCATTTGTGAGGAAATTCAGTGCAGGGGTAAAATGATAATTTTAAAACTTTTTCAAAATCACTATTTTTTAATGAAAAAATATTAATTAATCTAATTAATTAAAATAAATTTATCCTACACTAGGATCTAAATATGATATATAGCATGCATTCATTTAAATTTGAAATTCAAATTCGAACAGTAAACACTTTACTGTAATGTATTCAGAACACAATATCTTTGTGCGGGTAGTAGATCGCCACAATCTGATCACTGTCGGGAGAGTCTGATCATCGCAATGCAGTCATACAGTGTGTTTGGCCTCTGTAGATCATCCACAGGAAGCTTCCGATCTGATCGACTCCTCACGAGTGCTAGCTCATTGTAGAGCCCTTTTGACGGTCGATGCTGATCGAACTCCTTCGATCGATGTCTATCGATTCTTTGGATGCTTCAGATCATCAACAGACATGCTTGAGAGGATGTTGAAGATCTCTCTAAAATTTTGTGGGCTCACGACACTTGTAGCTTACTTTCTCACTTCCCGAACCCCAGGCTAAAACTCTAGGGAGCTCATCGGAAACTTTGCACCCACTTTTCTTTCTTTTCTTTCTTTTTCTCTTGGAAGGATATGAACTTCCTTCTCACGCACAAGACTTCTCATGTCCCAAAATTTTTCTTCAAAAATCTTCTTCCTGCACGCCCCACTCTTCTCCTCCTTTTATAACAACGTTAAACGTCTTATCCAAAAGAAAGGATAAAGATGAGTAATTACACATTTGAATTCAAATCAAAATTTGAATTCAAATGGACACCAACTCATCCCTTATCCACTAAAGGCATGAGGCATGGCTTAAATTATGCATAGAGTGATTTCATGAGAAATATTTTTCTCATGTAATAAATGGAGCATTAAAAAAGGGATAAGGCGCAAAGATTGATTGCCCATTCAAATTCAAACTTTATTTTGAATTTGAATGGCCAACCAATCATCCTTATCCACTCAATTGGCACATTAAAGTGGGGCATGGAGAGGGCTTGGCGTGAGGAAAAAATTCATGAGAAGTTTCTTCTCATGAATTCAAATGGGTGCAATGGAAGTGAGGTGGCACATGGAGATTGGGTCAAGGTGGTTTCATTATTTAAACCAACCTAATTGAACCAAATAAGTTAGGTCCAATTAGACTAATTTAAATCTAATTTAATTAGACTTAATTAGGCTCAATAAAATTCTAATCAAATCAAGAATTGACTAAGCCCAACCCTTGATCAAATCAAGGACCAAACCATCTCGACGATTAGGTCAACTCTTAACCTAATCGGGTCAAACCCAACTGAATCCAATTCAATTGGACTTGATCCAAAAATAATTACTCAATCAAATTGAGTTAATTAGTGATCAAATCACTAATAAAACCTCTCATAAATACTTTGTGTAAATTCGATGGACAATCGGGCATCAGAATTCATCGATATGTAACCCTGATCGAAAAGTCCCAACCAGTGGGACTCTTGACCCCGATACCCATAATGTGTGGAACTCGTGATCAGAGAATCCTGATTCTCGATCACTGAGTCCCAAACATGTAGGATTCTACACCAGCCATCAGATCAGATAGGAATCTCTAATGTGTGTGACCCCGCAGGTTCGAACCTAAGCCGGTAGCACAGGAACCAATTTCTGTACTAATCGAAGTGACCATCTAGCAATGGTACCTAACATCCGGATAGGTCAAAGAGTCGCAATTGCAACACTCAGAACCTACATGAATATGGTTACTATATAATTCATCCTTTTGACTCTTATGTTTAGGATGACTCAGGGTTAAACTGTCAACCCTGATCAGATCATCCGAATCGTGCTCAACTCAAACAGTCCTGTGACTCCTTACAAGGACTACCCTAGCCAAAGTTTTGCTAAATTGGAACACGACTGTATACAGCTCCTAAACTGGAGTGGTTAATCCCATCTTGACACACGCACCGACAAGTCAAGTACTTGACTACACCCAATAGCCTTCCATCATTGAATTAAAAATTCAGGTAGTCCAGTGCCTAAGTGCAGTGAGTTACTTGCAAGTCACCATGGTGGTCTCAGGTCGGAGGGATATTTATACCCATATTCCATCGGAGCAAATCTTGATAGCAGAAAAAGCTCCAGAGTTGGCATGTTCAGTGCAGATGTACCCTTACATCTCACCTGTATGCCATAACAGTGCCTCCACACTCATTGGTTAAGAGGACAACCAACCTATATGGCACACAATGACCTATGCTTGATAAATGTTGTCATCCTTAGTAACAATGTATCATTTGGTCGCGAACAAATTTAAGGACTAAACGATAAATCCTCCTTTGTCGAGTCTAAATAGTCCTAAGGACTTCACCACAACATAGGAGTTCATTAGAAGATGAAATATTTTGTGATGAAAAATATCAAAATAATTTTTATTAATTCATAATTCATGTACAAATATAAAAAATGAGCACAATCGTCAATAGGCTGACGATTGGCTTTGGGACACTATTCCCAACAGTTAGATAAGTAAAGATAAGTGGAAGTCCTCCTATTGCTTTCCTTAGACACCAACGAATTTATCAGGTCAGACAATGGAACTAATTAAAAAACCACCATCTAAGATTTGCCTTAGACACTAAATTGGTTGATTAGAATCAATCAGGTTAACCTATAGAACTGGACTCAAACCACTGAACCAAATTCGATCATGAATTAATCAATTCACATCATATATGAATCCATTTGACCAACAACAACTAAACTCAATTTTGAGTCCCTTTAATCTAATCCCAGCTAACTTTTGATTAGGTTTGATCAACTACTCAAAATCGAAAAGGATTCTAGCCTGATCTAATCAATGACCCTATCTATAGTTTAGTTTCTAAACCAAATTTGTTCAATCCATATCCGAAGCTCATATTTTATGCATTGAAATTTAGATCTTAAATTCATAATTTTAGATCTTATAATTTTGAGTCTTAATTCTCAAATAAGTATATTATGTATATGGATTTAAATTTAAATGTTGAAATAATTTTTGATCTCAACTATTTTTATTGTATTTCATTCAATTTTGCTGTCTACAGAATCGAATCGACTCATCCTAGTACTCGAGATGACTCATCACAGTGAGAAGACTCAACACTAAGACAAACAAAAATCTATAGACCTAATCGGTACTATTGAGTCGGCTCATCAGCAAATAAACTAATCTGCCAAGGGTCTCCAGTTGACTCCAACAAAAAAAAGTCCACTCGCCAAGCACTCGAGTCAACCCGAATAAAAATCGAGTTGACTCCACAGGCATGCTAGTCACAATTTCATGGTTTCATATAAATAGAATCTAAAATTTTGGATCTAGAATTTTGCAAAAATTAAGTTTCAGATCATGTGTCAAAAACTATATATCACATATATCATTTACTGATCTAAAAGATATATCTTAATACATGCATAAATAGTTTTAAATCTAAAATATGTATCACATATAATTTTTTGTTCACTATTCATCTTCATAGAAAATATCATAATCGGCACCTCAACACGTCGCAAAAGAACCTGTCAAATGGACAAAAGAGAGATTTTAAATCCTTCTTCTCTTATGACCGAACGGCCATGGTGATTATCCCAATTCGATTGCTAAGCTACTAAGAGACTAATCTAACATATCATATATGTAATTAATTAAAATTTAAATCTAATTATCTTTTATATATCAAATATATGAATAATAATTTAAATCTATGCATGTTAGCATATATCATATATATGAAATAATTTTAGCAACCATACCCGATTCAAATTAAACCTTAATTAACTATTCAGATCTGAAACTAATTTCATATCTGAATTACTCATGATTTATTTTAGATCCAAAATAATTGTAAATCTAAAATAATTCTGTAATTATATTACAATATGTAAAAATTTTAGATCTATCATTAATTAATGTTTCACATCATTCTAAGACAACCTTTCAGTATAATAAGATTATGCCAAGGCAAGCTTATTTCAGAATGATGTCTAGCATCTAACTAATCTTTAGATCTGATTTTTGCAAATCAAATTTTAGATCTAAAGATCTCAAATTTATATCAAAATCGGACTCTGATATCACTATTAGAAAGTATGATAGTTTCATGCATGTAGTTTAGAAATTTTTAACATAAAATAGATTTATATATGCAATGGAAGTAAATTAAATTAAAATATTTTTAATTTAAATTTATGCATCAGATCAGATCTAAAAATCACATACTGGATCTTCATATGAATATATCATTATCATCTAAAATCTAAAATCAAACACAAAACATATCAGAAGAAAAATCAAAGATCTAATCTCCATACCTTTGAATCCTGTGGATGTCTAGGGTTCGAGTCGTAGCCATGCAAGCATCTGACCTCTGCTGGTATCCACATAGAGATGTTTGATCAGAGTACCAAGATCACTAGTGTGCTAGCATCTTGCAGACCTCGCTCCTCAACTTTGGATCTAAATCCTCTTCTAAAACTCAAAGAAGATGAAGGCTGCGCGAACCCTTTCGCATAGATCTGACGGGATTTGAACCGGATCACCAAGAAGAGAAGAAAATTTTTTCTTCTTCTTTTCCTCTCTCTCTTTTCTCTCTCTCTTTTAGACGTGATCTAATTAGACCATGGAGCGTGGAGGTGAAGAAAGGAGGAAGGGAGGCATTGATAAGAAGTCACACGGCAAGAAAGAAAACCACTCATGATTATTAGCACACGCCTAACTTCTTCCATGATTTTTGTTGCACAAAAATCAGGTCTAACATCCTTTCTTTTTAGACATTATCTCTTTCTAAATTTGAATCAAATTCAAATAGAAAGAGAGATCAAGATAAGGAGGGATGACTCATAGAGGAGGGGCGCCAACTATTGGCATCCCCTTTTCTTTGATGCATGCAAACATGCATCCCTTCTCTTAATTTTTTGTTGCACAAAAAATCATCCCTAATACCAAATTTTAATAAGGATCTGATCCTAATTTGAATCAAATTCAAAATAGAAATAAATCATAATCTTAGATGAGTGGGCTTCTTTTCATGCACGCAAGAAGCAAAGGGAGTGCATCTCCATGTGCGCCCTCCCTCCTTTCTGTATGAGATCAGAAAAGAGAAGCTCAGTAAAAGTGGACTTTAAGGGTTAGATTTAATTTGATTCTTATTTGATCCTAGTTGGATTCAAATCAGGTCTGAATCAAATTGAATTCGAAAAAACTGTCAAACCTGATCCAATCAGGATTGAAATCAAATCTGATTTGGATGATTGAACCCAATTAGTATTAAATTAAATCAAGACTAATTAAATTAAATTTGATTTAAATTAGTTAAGATTTAATTCATAATTTAATCAGTCTAAATTAAATTACAACACTTATAATTAAGTCTCTATGCTAACAATTAGCAACTGCCAAAATAATAATACTTACAAATTAATGGTTTTCAAAATTTAAACTATCAATCAGCTTGATAATTTGAATATAATCCAAATTATTGATCAGATCATGCTCTTTTTGTATGTGACCCCACAGATTTTATTTTGTCTGGTAGTAAAACATACCGTGATCTCCATCATAGTATCATCGAAACTTTTTTTGATGGACTAGAATTATTCCAACTCACCTCAATAAGAATCATTGATCCGAAATTGATCATAGTGAGTTTTTATGATCCATCAATGATATCTAGTAGTATGTAGTGACAACCCAACAGAATAAGAAAGATGAACCCCTATGTGCAATTATTGTATGATATAATCCCTTTATCATGAGTTTCGGCTAGACGAAGGTCATGGAGGACTCATCAAACTGTTAGGCATTATGTCCTAAAGCCAATCATTAGATGATTACGCTGATTATAAATGTATATGAATTGATCAATAATAAAAATTATTTGATATTTTTAATCACAAGATTACATCTTCTAACAAACTCCTATGTTGTGATGAAGTCTTTAGGACTACTTTGATCAATAAAGAAGTATTTATCGTGTAGTCCTTAAACTGGTTCACAACCAAATGATACGCTGTTACTAAGATGATAGTGATATCAAGTATAGATCGTTTTTGTTAGATGTGTGCCCTAGATGCCAGATCGACTGACACATTTCTGTACAGAACTAAGGACAAATTTATAATTTTGACTATAAATGAATAAAAGGGATATTCTTCTATCATATTGTGTACATTGTGTCTGTGATACATCCTTTGAGTTAGTGGGAATGTAAATTCATATTTTCAAGAGTTAAAAATTTAAGGTATGAATTTACATAACTAACTCATAAACTGCTCCTGACCATAGGATCATTACGAGGATGGTGATCGATCCGGAAGGTTGGTGTATGATCGCTTTCTTAGGATAGATGAGTCTTGAGTCTACGGTGTGGAGACACTGGAGCGAGAGTACAGGTATTTATTGAGAATGAGAGTACTGAGCATGATCACCTCGAGCAGTCATAAGGAAGTCTACCTTCTCGTCGATGACTAGCTCGATGCTGCAGTTATGTGTCTAGTTCTTTGATCTAAGGTACATCGATGGTTCACCTTGAGTGTGTTATAGTTTGACTACACCATAACTCGGTCTCCTAGCAATTCAGAACCCTGAGGTATATGTTGGCAGTAGCATATCCATTGTAGGAACCAGATCACACCAAGATGGGATCTATCAACCTCGGTAGATGAGAGGAGTAGTCCTATGATGATCGAAAGATCAAGTCCTTAAGCCCATGGCCATGGCAGAGTGAAATAATGAAAAAAAGTTTTCCATTGAGTTTCACATCAGACTTGGATCGATCGATTGATTCATATGACTGATGTTGGGTTTGACGAGTTCCCCTTAACCCTAATTCAGTCGGAACTCATGATAGAGGAACTCAATCACACAGGTAGCTGCACCAAGAGGTTCATCTTCAGTTTTGATGGGTTGCCACTATATACTGCTAGATGTCACTGGTGGATTTTGAAAATAATTAGAATGATTTTGATGATCGATCATTCTAATTGTTTGAATCAGAAGAGTTCTGGTCCATCGAAAGGAGTTTCGATGATGTCGATGATGAGATCACAACATATCTCATTACCATATAGAACTGAATCTAACTGGATCACATAAACAAGGGTTAGGGTCTGGATGTCATCAATTGGGCTACCCCAATTGATTTGGATAAGATCCAATTAGGTTCAAGGAAATCATGCTAGCACTCGATTGAGCCTAACTTTCTCCTCGTGTAATCTTTTCTGTCTTTACTGAGCCAAATGTGATCTGGCTCATCCAGAGAACTTTGGAAAGATTTCTCTCAGTGTAATTGAAGCTTGTCCAGCTCAGAAAAGACTTGTCTTAATTCATGAGATGAATTTAGGACAACACCTGCTAATTTCTAGCACCTGCCAATTTCATTTTAGGACATCTATCAAAAGTTGACATATGGGTCTTAAACTGAAGAGGATTCATTGGAGGATTTTTGTGGAGTGTCCACATATCCAAACTACTTCAAATTGGGTGTCATAATCAGATTATGGCATGAGCTCAATTGGATTTAAGTGGGCACCCCAAATGGATAAGAACCAAAGAGTCCTGATAAACTTGGACTCTTTGGTGCCACCTTATTTGTGCTTATCCAATGTTGGTTTCAACATAGGAGAGAGCATGGGGATTCTTATCTGATGTGATCAGATGATATCATTCCACCAATCAAAAATTTTTTCAAAATTTATTGGAATTTTCTGATTGGTCGAATGATGTGGCACTGCGCAGCATACAGGATCTATATAAACCCTACTGCACCTAGGGTTTCGAGATAGAACTTGTTTTATGCAAAAAACCTATTAGGTGCCACCCCCTCCCCTCTTCTCCATGTCCTCCCTACTCTCCTTTCTCCCCTCTTCATGTCCAAGAAGTTGGACATTCATCTGGCAAAGGTACAAGGCGTGGTGATGCCTGGAATAGAAGGCTGTAGGACATCTTCGACAGGCTGCTGCTCCAACTTTAGAAGGAGTTCTGAAGTACTTCCAAATCAGATATTGATCTGATTTTTGGAGCATAGAATTGCAAGTAGAAGATGTTCTAGATCCTACCTGAGTGGATACTGGTAGAAGCCAGGTGCTTGCGTGGCTACATCAGAACCTCAGGCAGTGCTGTGATCATCTACAGGGTAATTATATTACCCTTAAGGTATGTCTATATTTCTCATACTTTTAGATTTAATTTTAGATTTTAAATATTAGATAATAAAATTAGATCTAATAGATATTAGATTTGAAATAGCATAGGATAAAAATTTTTAATTTATTCTGCCCCAGATTTGATGAAATCTGGAAGATCCTACACAGGAAAAAAGCGGTTTTTCCTTCAAGTGGTATCAGAGCCAGGTTGTTGGCTCTATTTCAGATCTATTTTAGATCTGATTTTAATTTTAATTTATCTAATATTAAATAATTTTAGATATTATATCAGATATAATAGGATCTAAAATTAAAATGTTTAAAATTAAATCTAAGAAGATCTAACATGCATGAGATGCATAACTAGACTAGGATTAATTGAATCCATGAATAGTTTTAAGTTTTATATTTTAATGAGATTAAAATATGAATTAAATATAATTTATTTTTTATTTTTTTTGATCTTATAATTGTTATAATCAGATCAAAAAATAAAAAATAAAATTTTAATTATTTTTGAAAATTGATCTGTTGCATGCCTAGACTGGTTATAGAATTATTCTAGTAACTTATCTAGAATAGTTTTTATTTTGAATAGTTCAATTTAAATTCTATTTTTTAGATATTACATATGATGTATCAGATCTGAAAGCATATTAATTAGATTAATTTTTGATACATGAGATGTATGCAAAGCATGTATTAGTTAGATCTTAAATTATATATGTGATATGTTAATTTAGATCTAACTAGTTTTATAGTTAAATTTATATTTTTGATTAAGGTGTTCCTCATGACCGTCCGGTCATAAGAATAAAGTAGGGTTTTAAGATCCTCTCTTCTCATTCAATGGGGTGTTCATATAACGTGTAGGGGTGCCGCACGTTCATCCTTAATCAGAAATCAAAACTTACTTTTCTGCAAAATCTTAGATCCTGAAACCCTAGGATTTATTTTACATGCTTTATTTATGAACCCAAACTTAATTAATGTATTGAGCTTATAAAATTAAGTTAGGTCTAAAATTGAGAATTTCAGATCTAAGATATTTTCATAAGATTGGGTTCGGGCTTGGGTAGCTCAATTAGGTCTAGCGGTTGATCAAATCAAATCAAGAGTTGGTTAGGTGGGATCATGAAAGCTAATAATTGATCAGCCTAATAGGATTAAGTCTGGGTCAAGATCGAATCACATTTAGATGTGACTTGATCAAGTTAAGACCTAATTTGGCTCAGTGGTTAGAGCCTGGATTGTAGACTAACTCAATTAGTTCTGGTTCGACAATTTGGTGTCTAATGTAAGTTGGGCAGATACGACCGACTGATTTTTAAATGGGAGCTACTCGACTCGAATGCGTTCTTATCGAGTTAATGGCATATCCCTCCCACCGATCTCACTTACCTGGCCATATGTGTTGATCCAGTTCTGATTTGAGGTGGCTAACAATTCGAGCTGACTCATGCCACTAGGTTAGTCATAATTGTTATGACTATGTCAAGTCAAGTTTAAAGAGACCTAAATCAAATCTCTCTAAAAAAATATTAAGTCTAGGTCTTCCATCATTTTGGATGTGCGGGCCCTTCCCGGGGTTGATTGTTCTCGATTGGTTACAGTGGCTCAGTTGCACCGGGAAGATGCAACCATATCTATTAGGCATTGGATGCTATGGATTAGAGGATGGGTTGGGCTCAATATTCTAGATACGGTGAGGGTGTAGGAACCAGATCTAGGGTTTCAGGGTTAGATCTTGAAAAAGAGGGTTAGATCTTGAAACTTTTTCAAGATCATACAGCGGAAGACTAAAATAAATCAAAATTTATTTTCTAAGATCAGAAAATCCCTAGATCTAAGATCCTATTACATGATTATTACATGGTATTAAATCAAAAATTAAAATATATAAATATAGCATGAACTACATGTTGATCATATCAACATGTTTTTATACTACATCTAATGTATGTATTAAATAATAGATCAGATCTATTACCTTGCAAGTTAGACGTTCTAACCTTGTTGATCTGGGCTTGAGGATGATGTTGCAAGCCACACACGCATCCGGCCTCTAGGAGTCATCCACACGAGCCCACGAATCTCGATCAGAAGTCCTGCTTCAGGAAATCAGCACAATATGCTAGTACTGCGCTGATCCTTCTTTGATGGTTGATCAGGTGCCTCCTTCTTCTTGATTTGGACTCTTCCAAAGATGGAAAGTAGAAGGAGAAGTTTTAGATCTGAGACGCTCTCAGGAAACTCAAGATGGAAGGAGGAAAGATATGAAAATAAAAACCCTAGAAGAAGACCCTCTTCTTCTTCACGTTTTTCTCTCTAGACACCCAAACTTGCATCTTTTATATCTCCATGACCCAAAGGAATTTCTCTCTGATTTTTGGATGGAAGAAAGGTCTCTCAAATCGCTATCTCCCTCTAAAATGTTATGAAGAAAATCATCTTATATAGAGAGATATGAAAGAGTCCTTGTCTAGGTCAAACACCTAGTCAAGGCTTATCCAAACATGGCAAGTTAAGGGACGCCCAACTCTTGAGCACCTCCTCCATATTTTCGTGCATGGATCACCAGAAAAGGGTATACAATGTAAACCCTAAAAGCCACAAAAATTCCAAAAAAATTTGGATAAATTCGGTGCAAAATTGAAAGAGTTTTGGATTTCTAAAACTCTATCTCATAGAATTCGAAATCCAAACTTATTCCTTTTAGATTTGATCCAAACCACCTTCCATGTAAGAAAGAAGAGAAGAGACCTTTTGTGAACATGAGAGAGATCTGGGAGAGGGCTTTTGTCGCACAAAATAAGTGGAGATTGGCGTTGAATAAGAGAGAGGGCGTGGAGAAGGCTTATGTGGCGCAAGGTGGAATCCTAGTCCTACTAGGATTCTGTCTCATGACTTGTTTTAATTTGGTTTCCCAAACCAAATCAAATCAAAATTAGATCAACCTAATTAAGATAGGTATTAACCTAATTAAGAACCTAATTTAATTAGATTAAATTAGTTTTAAATCTGATTTAATTTTCTAATCAAATTAGAAATTAGATTGACCCAAGTCCTAGTTGAACTAGGACTAGTCTTTCCTTGCACTTGGCTTATCCAATAAACTAATTGGACTTGATCCAATCAAGCTCAAACTAAATCTAATTAAATTATATTTAATTAGACTTAATCTCAGCCCATTGGCTTAATCAAATTAAGCCAATTAGCAATCGAATTGCTAATCGATCCTCCTGCAACACTTGCACTGGGTTAAATATCAATCATATTGATCATCTAACCCTAGAATGATTCTTAATCGTTGATCAACCATCCGATCGGATCATGAACTCTAATGTGTGTGACCTCATAGGTCCGAACCTAAGCCGGTAGCATAGGAACAAATTCTTATACCAATCGAAATGACCATCTAGCAATGGTACCCGACGACCGGATAGGTCGAATGTGTAGAACAACATCCTTAGAACCCATGCGGATATAGTTTTCATATAATTCATCCCCTTGACCAAAATGATCATAGGACACCCCAGAGCTCAACTGTCAACTCTGATCAGGTTGTCCACATTGTATTTTAAAATATCAAATCCATCTGATGGATTACCCTGGCCAAGGTTTTGCTAAATTGAAATTGTTGCCCAGCTATGCAACCCAAGAGGGGGGGGGGGTGAATTGGGTTTCTAAAAATTTTAAGCCCAACTGATTACTTATGAAGAACAAAACAAAGACTTTAATTCAATATTAATTACCTAAAGCAGGAATGCAAGATTATAATAAAGAAATAAAGTGAAGCGATAAAGCACACCACAAACACAAGGATTTATAGTGGTTCGGTGCTAACCTTGCACCTACATCCACTCCTCAAGCTCCTACTTAGGAATTTCAATCCACTATACTTTGTATTCAACCCGAATACAAAACATCGGAAACTCCGACACTAGCTATCCCAAGCTAGATCACTTGTTTCTCGGGTACAAGTAAATCCAAAACACTCCGATTTCAGGTTCGGATCAACCTTTCCTTGTTTTGGAAATCCTCCAAAAACAAGAACAAAAACTCACAAAGAGTTAGAAAATTTTGAGCACAGATTAATACAATAACAGCTCCTTTAAATGAGCGAATATAACAATAAAAACTTTACTCAAATAAAGAACCCCTTTTCGAATTTTTTCAAGGTGGATGAACGCTTGAACGAATGCTTGAGAAGAGGTTGATTGTTGATTGAAGATCTCTTGAAATCTTTGGAAGATCTCTAGATCAAGGTTGAACAATAGGCTTGAAAGATCCTCTCTTTGAAAGCTCTTGAATCTCTTTCACAATCTCTCGTATGGATTTTGGATCCTCTTTTCTTTTTCTCTCAAATTATCTCGTGGATCCTCTCAATGAATTTTATCTCTCTTTTGATCTGCCGATTGATCTTCTTATTTTCTCTCCAATTTGATCTGCTATTTAATCTGCAATTTCTTTCACCATTTAAAGTATTTTATGACATTAGAAGCAAGAGAAAATAATTTAGACAGATAAAGAGCCGTTAGAGCAATTTTAGGAAGCATAAAAGGTAATTAAAACGGGCAAAAAAATAGCCGTTGCTGACATTTCTCGTCGCAGAGGTCGACTCATGAGTCGACTCATGCTTCAGGGGTCGACTCATGAGTCGACCTCTATTGCAAAAACCAGAGAATGCGTTTCTGGAAATTCTTGGCTCAAATTAGTAGGGGTCGACTCATGAGTCGACTCATGCCTTGTGGGTCGACTCATGAGTCGACTCACAGGTCGTGCCAAGCCAGAAAACTAGCGTGCCAAGGAGAATTTTTGCGTGCCAATCAGCTCACAGTGCCATGAGTTGACTCATGAGTCGACTCATGCACTTCAAACCTTCATAACTTCAAAAATATAAGTCCAAACACAATGAAATTTTCACCAATAGATTTCAAATCATTTGTTCTACCAAATGATACTATCAAATCAGGATTTTAGTGAAATTATGATTTTGCCCTTGAAGAGCATAAGGACTTTTTCATTTTAAAATTATTTGTATCCCTTCAATCTGCTTTGTAATCATCAAAATCAATCTAGGAGCAACAATCTCTCCCTTTTTGATGATGACAAAACATTTGAACAAAAGCATTTATGTGAATCAATAATTTCAAAAAAAAATGCACTATAGGTGTATATGTTTGAAAAATATGATTCTTTTGGCATGTGATATAAATGGTCATATGCAAAAATAGTTTGTCCATTTTCATAAACATTTGAATAGAGTATTAGATCATTTTGAGTTTAAGATATATCAGAGCAAGAGAGAAAAATAAATTTTTTAATATATCAGAGCAAGAAAAAAATAATTTTTACAATGTTATCCGAAAAGATTTTACAATGTATCAGAGTAAATGTTATAATATAACAGAGAAAAATTCACACTGTATCAGAGCAAATTTTATAATGTATCAGAGAAAATTTACACTGTATCAGAGCAAATTTTGTAATGTATCAGAGAAAATTTCACACTGTATCAGAGCAAATTTTATAATGTATCAAAGAAAATTTCACACTGTATCAGAGCAAATTTTGTAATGTATCAGAGAAAATTTCACACTGTATCAGAGCAAATTTTGTAATGTATCAGAGCAAGTTAAAAGAAATTTTAGGGAGTATCAGAGTAAGTTAAATTTCTTAAGATGTATCAAGGTAAATTTCAAAAGATATATCAGAGCAGGTTTGAATTTTGAAATATATCAGAGCATATTTAAATTTTTAAGGTAAATCAGAGCATATGTAAAGAAGTAATTTAAAAGTTACATAATTGCATTATACTTAGCATTGTACTTTAAATTCTTCAATTAATTTCTCATAACTTGTTATTTTGCTTTTGGGGTTTTGCCTTTGATGAGTTGTTTTTTTTTTTTTTTTGTTTAATTTCTCCCCCTTTTTCTTTCATAATTTAGGGTTTTGCTTTTAATGAGTTGCTTTTTGTTTAATTGTTTACTTTCTCCCCCTTTTTGACATCATCAGACATGGTTAACTATTCTCTTTTTTTTTTTTTTTTTTTTTTTTAGAAATATTCTTTAATTTCTCTCCTTTTTGAGTATATCATAGATGTTTGCTCCCCCTTAATATAGCAATTATCAACAGCAAACAACAACAAAGAGAAGACAATATTTCAACAAGGAGAATATATATAACCAAAATATGATCAATATCATATAGGTAAAAGATGATTCCATTAATATCATAATTGTTTCAATACATAATTCTTAAAAAATAAAATTCAACCAGCTAATTGTCAATACATGGCCCCAAGGTATAGATCCTAGAACAAGATAAGTCAATGATCGGAGTCATCAGATATAGGGTGAGGAGATGATGGATCAGAAGTGCGTCCTCTACCCCGTCTGCCTCTGCCACGAGCAGGAGAGCGAGATGAACTGGGTGGCTGAGAACGCTGAGATGCTAAGGACTGAACAGAAAGGGTGAGTCTGATAGAATCAAGTACGTTCAGTGCTCTTGAAACAGATTGAAGTAGAGCGGTGAACTGAGTGGTAGCATGCTCACTCGATCCTCGGATCTCTTTCCTCAGTAATTCATATCCACCTTCTAGTGCTCCTCTGAGCCTGCCAGCCTCTGCAGTGAGGTCTGTGACCTCAATAGTAGACTCCTATGGCTGGGGATGGGCCAAAGCAAGGACTTGCCCCTGCAAGTCAAGAACTCTGCCAGTAAGTCTCCAGACAGTGTCCTCAAGCTGCTGGATCCTGATGGACTGATCTGAAATCATCTGAAATACAGTGGAGATGTGGGGAGTAATGGTCTGATCAGAAGAGGTGGCTCCAGGTGCAAAAGAAGTACTACTCCACTGATTAGACAGCAAAGAAGCCACACGCTGAGATATATGCTCGATCTGATCGTCAGCCAGTCTGAACTCTGAATGAGGTGCTCTGCTCTCTGGCTGATATACTGGTGTGGGCATCCTAGTAAACTCTGAAGGGCCAGCCTCAGTATCAGGAATGAACTGGGTATCTGGTGAAGCTGCCCTGAAGTCATGTACAGGAGAAGATGGACCTTCTTCTTCTACTCTGCCTTCAGTTCTGTCTTCAGCTCTTGTTTCAGCTCTATCCTCAGTTCTTTCTTCAGAGCCCTTGATCCAACCACCAACAGTCTTTGTAATTCCCATTCGGTGCAGGCTGTGTTGGTTGAAAGTGTCCACATGTGAGAGTTTGGTAGGTGCCTCCCCCTCACAACTAACTCCAAACCTCCTAAATACTCTAGTAAGGGCCATACCATAAGCAAGTGTGCCTTGGATCTGTTCAAAGTTTCTCTCATGGCCTCTATCATAAGTGCAGGGAGGTTCAGGGGGGTCTGAGTGATGACATGAAACATGACACATACATCTCTGCTGGAAAGTAAGTCATGTCTACCACTCCTAGGAAGGAAGAGCTTTGAAACTATCTGATGCAGCACCCTCATCTCAATGGACAAAATCTTTGCTTCTAACTTGTTTAAACTTCCTGAATAAGTTTCTCCTAAGATCATTCTGATCCCCTCTTCTTTAATTGGGAGTTCCATATATGAATATCCTTCACTAGGCAACTGAAGTATTTCTCCCAATATCCTAGAATCCAAGCAGATATCAATTCCCTTTACAGTTGAAGTCACTGACCCGTTTCCATAATGTAGATTCTGGTAGAATTCTCTTACTAGGTCAACATAGGTGACTTCCTTAAGAGAGCAATAGAGTTCCATCCTTGATTTTTAATTTTACTTGCAAAAGTAAAGCCTTCTCTCTCAAAGAACCGAAAATCTATATTTTTCCCGATTTCTACTTTTCTATCAGAAAGAGGATTTACACTGGGGCTTATGGAGGATTGAGAGGGACCTTGAGTAGGTACTGAAACTGGAGTGGGAGCAATTGAAGACTGAGCATGCCTTTTCTTTCGGACAACTTCTTCAGGCTCACGGATTGATTTTCTTCTTTGGGGAAGCTTCATCTTTGGAGCCATATCCACTAAAGTAGCAGATAAGAAGACTTGAATTGAGTGGAGGAGGGATCACAAGAGAGTGACGAAGGATTTTGGTGGAGAAAAGAAGTGGATTTTGGGAGTTCGGTAAAGTGCTAGGGCACGTTCCAACCGCGCCAAGCAAAGCGAGAAAGCACAGAAAATCTTTTTGAAGGAGGCGATTTTTGGTGGAGAGGAGGAGGGAGAATTGCCTCAAAATTAATCCTTGGATTTGGAGCAAGAAGAGTTGGAGAAGACGGCTTTTGGAAGAAGAACGATGGGAAGATGAGTCGTCTCACAAACAGTAACCCTTATAAAAACAATGAACCCGTTGAAAGTTGGTGGGATTTACAAGTTTGCCATTGAGTCGACTCATGGGGGTCGACTCATGAAGTTCAGAAAATCAGGAAAAATATGAATAAATTCCAAAAAAATTTGAAATTTTGAGTGAAGGAATTTTGCTCAATGATAAGTTTTTAGAATGATAAATTTGAGCTTTTGTGACCAGGATAGATGTTGAAACTTGAGCTCTAATCAATTCTTTGGAAATTGAGAAATTTTAGGCAAATGGATCTAGAATTCCTAGATTTCTCCTAATTTTACAGAATCTATCCTCACTAAGGGCCTTTGTAAAGATATCAGCTAATTGATTCTCAGTGCAAACATATTCAAGAATTATATTTTTGTTTTGAACATGTTCTCTTATGAAATGATGTCTTATTTCAATATGTTTGGATCTTGAATGTTGAATTGGATTTTTAGATAGATTTATGGCACTTGTGTTGTCACATCTTATTGGTGTTTCATTAAGTTTGATTCCAAAGTCTTCGAGTTGTTGCTTAATCCACAAGATTTGAGCACAACAACTTCCGGCTGCAATGTATTCGGCCTCAGCCGTAGACAGTGCCACCGAATTTTGTTTCTTGCTAAATCATGAGATTAGGTTAACTCCAAGAAATTGGCAAGTTCCACTTGTGCTTTTTCTATCTAATTTACATCCAGCAAAATCAGCATCTGAATATCTTGATAAATCAATTTGTGAGTCCTTAGAGTACCATAACCCTAGTGTTTGAGTACCATTTAAGTATCTAAGGATTCTTTTAACAGCATTCAAATGAGATTCTTTAGGATTAGATTGATATCTAGCACATAAGCAAACACTAAACATTATATCAGGCCTACTTGCAGTTAAATATAATAATGAGCCAATCATACCTCTATAGTATTTTAAGTCTACGCTTTTACCTTCATCATCCTTGTCAAGCTTACATGAGGGACTCATTGGTGTGCCAATTGGTTTGCAGTTCTCCATTCCAAATCTTTTGAGTAGTTCCTTGGTGTACTTGCTTTGGGTGATGGAGATTCCCTCTTTTGATTGTTTGATTTGGAGTCCGAGGAAGAAGGTGAGTTCTCCCATCATGCTCATCTCGAACTCCCCCTGCATAAGCTTAGCGAAGTCTTGACAAAGGGATTCATTAGTAGACCCAAAAATTATGTCATCAACATAAATTTGTATAATTAGCATATCATTTTGATTTCTTTTAATAAATAGGGTTGTATCTACATTGCCTCTTGAAAAACCATTATATAGTAGAAATTTGCTTAGCCTTTCATACCATGCTCCATATAAAGCTTTATTTAATCTAAAGACATGATTAGGAAAAGCATGATTTTCAAATCCAGGGGGTTGTTCTACATATACTTCTTCAGAGATATATCCATTTAAAAATGCACTTTTAACATCCATTTGAAATAACTTAAAATTCATAAAGCAAGCATATGCAAGTAGAAGTCTAATAGCTTCTAATCTAGCAACAAGTGCAAAGGTTTCATCAAAATCAATTCCTTCTTCTTGATTATATCCCTTAGCAACTAGTCTTGCTTTATTTCTAATTACATTTCCATGCTCATCTAATTTGTTTCTAAAGACCCATTTTATGCCAATTATTGAATAATCTTTAGGTCTTGATACTAAGGTCCAAACATTATTTCTTTCAAATTGATTAAGTTCCTCTTACATAGCATTAATCCAGTTATGATCATTTTCAGCTTCTTCAAAAGTTTTAGGTTCAAGTTGAGATACAAAAGCACAATGATTAAGTACATCTCTAAGTGAAGAACGTATATTTACCCCATGCATAGGATCACTGATAATTAACTCCTTAGGGTGGTTGTGAACATACCTCCATTCCTTGGGTAGGTCATTTGTACCTTGAGGTTGTTCTTGAATTTCTTCACTTCTCTCATCTTGTTTATCTTCTTGATCCTTGTCTTCTGGAGTTGCTGAGTCTTTCAGAGTGATCTCCTTCATACCTTCTATTAGTGGCTCTGCATCATCAACACCCTCATTCTTCCTATCCCGATGATCTTTCCTTTGCCATTATCTCCAAAGGTGACCATCCCTCCATCCTTAGCATCAAGCGTGATGAATTGTGATTCATCACCAGTCATGTGTCTCGAGCATCCACTGTCAAGATACCATTTCCTGTTTCCTTCTTGGAATGCTAGACACACCTGCAAGCAAAGGTCAAGTCTCTGTCTTAGGTACCCAAGCTTTCTTGGGTCCTTTTGGGTTAGTCAGAATGGTTCCTTTTGGAACCCATATTTTCTTTATAATTGTATTGGTAGATTTAAGGCATGTGTATGATTTATGTCCTATTCTACCACATTTGAAATAAGTAATATTTGTAGACTTGTTACCTGAATAATTTACATAAATATCCTTCAGAAACTTTTGTTTCTTCAGAGGTTTATAGCCAAGTCCAGCCTTATCATATATAGCTTTCTGATTTTCAAGGATCATATTTAGTTTGTTTGAACTTAATGTGAACTTATCTATTATAGATTTTAGCTTGTTAATTTCATCCTTTAAGTTTTGATTTTCTTGACTCAAGGTGAGTTTTTCAATTGAAAGAATTTCAGCTTGTTTCACTAAGGACTGATTTTCCAATTTCAGTTCTTTGTTTTTCCTCCCTAGTTTCTTTAATTCATCAATTGAGTCATAGAAAGCTTCATGCAATTCTTCAAATGTGAATTCACTAGTGGATTCAGAAGTTACCTCATTTTCATGTGCCATCAGACACAGATTGACTTGTTCTGTTGAGGTTTCCTCGTCGGAGCTTGAGTCATCACTCGCACTCCAAGTCGCCATCATTGCCTTCTTTTTGAACTTTTTGGGACCTTTTTTCAGTTGTGGACATTCGGATCTGAAATGTCCCAGCTTCTTGCACTCGTAGCATGTAAGGGGTTGATCTTTCTCTTTTTCTTTGCTTTGTTCCCCTTTTGTGAATTTCTTTCTCATCCCCTGTTTCCTTTTTCTTAGAAACTTCTTAAATTTTCGGGTGATGAGTGCCATCTCTTCATCCTGTTCTTCATCTTCAGATTCATCCGTTTCATAATCAGGCGAAGTTGTGGATTTAAGGGCAATGGTTCTTTTCTTTTTGACTTCATCCTCTTGATGTTGCTTCATGCTCAGTTCATGAGTCATCAAGGATCCAAGAAGCTCTTCTAGAGGTAGAGTGTTCAAGTCCTTTGCTTCTTGGATGGCAGTCACCTTGGCTTCCCAAGTTCTTGGTAGTGATCTGAGAATCTTCCTTACAAGTTCACTGTTAGTATAAGATTTGCCAAGACTCTTCAAACCATTAATTATATCAGTAAAATGAGTAAACATGGCAGTTATGGACTCATCATGCTCTATTTTGAACAATTCATATTTATGTACAAGCATGTTTATTTTAGACTCTTTTACTTGATTTGTTCCCTCATGGGTTACTTCTAACCTATCCCATATTTCTTTAGCAGATGCACAAGTAGAAATGCGATTGAATTCACTAGCATCTAGTGCACAATAAAGAACATTCATGGCTTTGGCATTTAATTGTGCCAATTTCTTGTCAACCTCATCCCATTCTTTCTCGGGTTTGGTTGACTCCTCACCATCTATAATCTTGGTGGGTGTGTGAGGACCATTCACTATGATACTCCACATATCATAGTCGAGTGCTTGCATGAAAATCTTCATCCGAGCTTTCCAATAGGTGTAATTAGACCCATTGAAAAGTGGAGGTCGGTTTGTTGATTGCCCCTCGGCTAGAGAAGTACCGACATGGGTTGCCATAGATCTTTGGCTCTTTGATTGTTAGATCAAAGAAGGGCTAGAGCACCGGCTCTGATACCACTTGTTGCCCAGCTATGCAACCCAAGAGGGGGGGGGTGAATTGGGTTTCTAAAAATTTTAAGCCCAACTGATTACTTATGAAGAACAAAACAAAGACTTTAATTCAATATTAATTACCTAAAGCAAGAATGCAAGATTATAATAAAGAAATAAAGTGAAGCGATAAAGCACACCACAAACACAAGGATTTATAGTGGTTCGGTGCTAACCTTGCACCTACATCCACTCCCCAAGCTCCTACTTGGGAATTTCAATCCACTATACTTTGTATTCAACCTGAATACAAAATGTCGGAAACTTCGACACTAGCTATCCCAAGCTAGATCACTTATTTCTCGGGTACAAGTAAATCCAAAACACTCCGATTTCAGGTTCGGATCAACCTTTCCTTGTTTTGGAAATCCTCCAAAAATAAGAACAAAAACTCACAAAGAGTTAAAAAATTTTGAGCACAGATTAATACAATAACAGCTCCTTTAAATGAGCGAATATAACAATAAAAACTTTACTCAAATAAAGAACCCCTTTTCGAATTTTCTCAAGGTGGATGAACGCTTGAACGAATGCTTGAGAAGAGGTTGATTGTTGATTGAAGATCTCTTGAAATCTTTGGAAGATCTCTAGATCAAGGTTGAACAATAGGCTTGAAAGATCCTCTCTTTGAAAGCTCTTGAATCTCTTTCACAATCTCTCGTATGGATTTTGGATCCTCTTTTCTTTTTCTCTCAAATTATCTCGTGGATCCTCTCAATGAATTTTATCTCTCTTTTGATCTGCCGATTGATCTTCTTATTTTCTCTCCAATTTGATCTGCTATTTAATCTACAATTTCTTTCACCATTTAAAGCATTTTATGACATTAGAAGCAAGAGAAAATAATTTAGGCAGATAAAGAGCCGTTAGAGCAATTTTAAGAAGCATAAAAGGTAATTAAAATGGGCAAAAAAATAGCCGTTGCTGACATTTCTCATCGCAGGGGTCGACTCATGAGTCGACTCATGCTTCAGGGGTCGACTCATGAGTCGACCTCTGTTGCAAAAACCAGAGAATGCATTTCTGGAAATTCTTGGCTCAAATTAGCAGGGGTCGACTCATGAGTCGACTCATGCCTTGTGGGTCGACTCATGAGTCGACTCACAGGTCGTGCCAAGCCAGAAAACTAGCGTGCCAAGGAGAATTTTTGCATGCCAATCAGCTCACAGTGCCATGAGTTGACTCATGAGTCGACTCATGCACTTCAAACCTTCATAACTTCAAAAATATAAGTCCAAACACAATGAAATTTTCACCAATAGATTTCAAATCATTTGTTCTATCAAATGGTACTATCAAATCAAGATTTTAGTGAAATTATGATTTTGCCTTTGAAGAGCATAAGGACTTTTTCATTTTAAAATTATTTGTATCCCTTCAATCTGCTTTGTAATCATCAAAATCAATCTAGGAGCAACAGAAATACAGCGACTCATTCTTCTCCAACTCTTGGAGTGGTCAATCCCATCTCGATCACACTCTGACTTCGCAAGTACTTGACTGTGCCCAGAAGCCTTCCGTCTCTGAATTAGAAATTCAGTTAGTCTAGTACCAAAGCACAGTGAGTTGCTTGCAAGTCACTGAGGTGATCTCAAGTCTAAGGGACACTTATACCTATATCCCATCAGAGACATTCTCGATAGCAGAATGCTCTGGAGTTGGTCACGTTCAATGACGATGTACCCTTACATCTCACCTGTATGCCATACCAGTGTCTCCACACTCCTTAGTTAAGAGGACAACCAACCCATATGGTCTACAGTGATCTATGCTCGATAGAAGCTGTTGTCCTTATTAACAGCCTATCATTTGGTCGTGAACTGTTTTAAGGACTAATCGATAAATCCTCTCTTTATCGAATCTAAATAGTCCTAAGGACTTCATCATAACAACGGAGTTCATTAGAAGATGAAAGCTTATGATGAAAATACCAAATATATTTTATTTATTAACAAATCAATTACAATACTTGGTTGCTCAACCGTCAACAGCTTGACGATTGGCTTTTTGGGACACATTTCCCAACAGAGGGACCCAATCAGGAATCTAATTGGTGCAAATGGTAGATTTGGCTTAACTAAGGATTGGAGCAATATCCCAGATACAGTGAGCTTCATGAATTAGAGACCAAGTTTTGGATGTACCATGATTAGAGAATCATTGGACAAGAGTTGTCCACTCATCGGTTGACCCATCACCAATAACTGTTAGATGAGGTGATGAACCAGTCGGTGAGACTACACCACCCACTAGAAATCACTAATCACGAAGATTTTCACATCTCTATCATGGGAGTGTAGAAATCTGAGAAAATAGTAGGAGCTTAATTTGTTTAAAAAAAAAATCTTAAATAAATTGGTTGAGTCTGATTACAAAATCTAACTAGAAACTTTTGACTCTCTACAGGAAACATGTCTGCCTCAAACCCCCTGACCAAAATTCTAGAGACTCATAGACTGACTGGACCAAATTTTAAGGACTGGTTGAGGAACTATAAAATTATTCTGGGTTTCAAAAAATTGACTCATGTCTTGGATCAGGACCCACCTGCCATGCCAGCACGTCCGACTGCTGAACAGAGAGCGTCTCTAGAAAAATGGATGGATGATGATAACAAAGCTAGGTACTACATGTTGGGTGCAATGTCTGATGATTTGCAGCGCTAACATGAAAATATTTTGACTACCCGCCAAATGTTGGCTCACCTACAAGAGTTGTTTGGTGAACAAAGTCGCGCGGCCAAGTATCAAGTCTGTCAAAGACTTTTTAAGGCCAAGATGCGTGATGGGCAGTCAGTCCAAGATTATTGTTTGACAATGATCAAGGATCTTGAGGAGCTTGAGAAGCTCAGTATCATCTTAGACAAGGATTTTCAGATTTATGTGATCCTTCAGTCCTTATCTGATGCATATGGTCAGTTCATTATGAACTTCCATATGCATAAGATGCAATGTACCTTGGCCGAGTTAATGAATATGCTGGTTACGACTGAGCTTTCAATGAAAGGTTCAAAAGGCTCAGTTCTTACTGTGGAGCGGACTTCTTCCAAGAGAAAGTCTTTCAGAAAGAAAAAGAAGTCCGTGAAGAAGCAAAAGGTGTATGGCAATAACAAGAAGACAAGACCGAAGAAGAAGGCTTCTGAAAAGGGAAAGTGTTTCCACTGTCAGTCAGAAGGCCATTGGAAGCAGAACTATCCTCAGTACCTGGCCATCCTGAAGAACAAGAAGGATGGTCCTTCTGGAGGTATGCTCATTATCGAATCTAATCTTACAATTTCTTTTGCATCCAGTTGGATGCTTGACTCTGGTTCTAGTGCTCATTTGTGCACTTCTATGCAGGGTCATGAGGAGGGTAGGAGGTTGAGGGATGGGGAGATGATCTTACGTGTCGGGAATAGAGCAAGAGTTGCTGCTGTGGCCATAGAAACCTACCCTCTGCGATTACCGTTTGGATTAGATTTAGTTTTAAGAGACTGTTATTATGTGCCTGCAGCAAGTAGGAATTTGATTTTTGTTTCATGTTTAGCATAAGAAGGCTATGTGAATAGCTTTCATAAGGACCATTGTAACATATTTTATGAAAATAATAAAGTTGCAAATGGTTTTGTTATTAATGGTCTCTATCAGTTACATGTTGATGTATCTGTTTTTAATATTGAGCAAAATATGAATGCCATAGGAATTAAAAGGCCTAGAGATAGTCTAAATGATAAGTTTTTGTGGCACCTAAGGCTAGGTCATATAGCGGAAGACAGGGTTAACAAATTGGAGAAATCCGGGCTACTGAGTCCGTTGACTTTCGAGTCATATCCAATTTGTGAATCATGCTTTCAAGGCAAAATGACCAAGCTCCTTTTTATGGGACATGGGGAAAGGGCCACAGACCTACTTGCCCTAGTACATACGGATGTGTGTGGCCCATTTGATGTGCCGGCTAGAGGCAACTTTATCTACTTCATTACCTTTATCGATGATATATCTAGGTACAGATATGTGTTTCTAACAAAACATAAGTCTGAAGCCTTTGAAAGGTTCAAAGAATTCAGACTGAGGTAGAAAAACAAACAAGAAAGTCCATTAAGGTTCTTCGATCAGATCGAGGAGGTAAATACCTTAATCGGGAATTCCTAGACTATCTTAAGGACAATGGTATAGTCTCTCAATGGACTCCACCTGGAATACCTCAACTTAACGGGATTTCAGAATGGAGAAACCGGATCCTATTAGATATGGTCCATTCCATGATGAGCTTCACAGACCTTCCAGAATTTCTTTGGGGACATTATCTCATGACAGCAATTTATGTATTGAATAGGATTCCCTCTAAAACTATTCTTACCATACCGTATGAGATATGACATGGTAAGAAGCCAAGTCTGAATCATCTCAAAATTTGGGGTTGTCCGGCTCATATCAAGAGACAGCAGACGGACAAGTTAGAGTTCAGGTCTTTTAGAGCTCGGTTCATAGGATATCCTAAAGAGTTATTAGGATATTATTTTTATATTTCGAAAGACCACAATGTGATTGTGAGTCGAAATGCTATTTTTTTTAAAAAATAATTTATTCAAGATGGTGGCATCGGAAGAATAATTAAGCTCAAGGAGAATGTCTCCCAAGAGCAATGAGCTAAAGAACCTAAGGAACCTAATCAATCAGAACCAGTCCTAACACCACCTCTTCCACCTCGTAGATCGACTAGGGTTTCCCATCCTCCTGAAAGATACTTAGGTACCATACAAGAGGATGTAGAGAAAATGTTCCTCACGGAAAATGGAGTTCATGGTGATGATCCCAAGACCTATGACGAGGCAATATCAGATATCGACTTCGAAAAATGGTTAGAGGCAATGAGATCAGAAATTGACTCGATGCACTCAAACCAAGTTTGGACCTTGGTAGATCCACCTGAAGGTATTATACCTATTGAGTGTAAATGGATCTTCAAGAGAAAGATAGGTGCAGATGGGAATGTGGAGACATTCAAGGCTAGGCTCGTAGCGAAAGGTTATAGTCAGTGCGAAGGCATTGACTATCAGGATACCTTCTCGCCCGTAGCCATGCTAAAATCCATCCGCACATTGCTTGCTGTTGCAGCCTATTTCGATTATGAAATATGGCAGATGGACGTGAAAATAGCATTCTTAAATGGATATCTTGAGGAAGATATCTATATAGAACAGCCACTTGGTTTCACATCTAGTGATGATGATCACAAGGTCTGCAAACTGTAAAGGTCCATTTATGGACTTAAGCAAGCATCTCGGAGTTGGAATACTCATTTCAATGATGTGATCAAAATATTTGGTTTCATCAAGAATGAGGAGGAATCATGTGTGTTCAAAAAGGTCAGTGGGAGTGCAATTGTCTTCCTCGTATTGTACGTGGATGACATCCTCCTAATTGGGAATGACATTCCCATGTTGACCTCAGTCAAAGTATGGTTGTCTAAGGAGTTCTCTATGAAAGATCTAGGAGAGGCATCCTTTATACTGGGTATTAAGGTCTATAGAGATAGACCAAATAAGATGCTGGGACTTTCACAGAAGATGTACATAGAGGAGGTGCTAAAAAGGTTTAGCATGGATAACTCCGAAAGAGGTTTATTGCCTTTTAGACATGGTATTCATCTCTCCAAGAAGATGTGCCCTAGCACACCTGAGGAGATTGAACGCATGAGCAAGATCCCTTATGCTTCGATAATAGGGAGCCTCATGTATGCCATGCTATGTACACGACCTGATATAGCCCATGCTGTGAGTGTCATAAGCAGATATCAGTCGAATCCAGACGAAGAGCACTGGACTTCTATGAAATGTATCCTTAAGTACTTGAGAAGGACTAAGGATATGTTTCTAGTCTTTGGGAATGGAGAACTCCAGATTCAGGGATTTACAGACTCAGACTTTATGTCTGATATAGATGATCGAAAGTCGATATTTGGGAGTCTGTTCATTTGTAATGGTGGTGCAGTTAGCTGAAAGAATTCCAAGCAAACGGTAATTACAGATTCCATCATGGAGGCAGAATATATTGCCACATCAGAAGCTGCAAAGGAGGCATTATGGTACAAGAAGTTTGCCGCAGAGCTTGGAGTGATGTCATCGGATGCCATCCCTTTTTATTGTGACAATAATAGTGCCATAGCCCTAGCAAAGGAGCCAAGGTCTCACCAGAAGTTCAAGCACATCGAGCAGCGATTCCATCTGATCCGTGATTACTTCAAAAAAAGTTATGTCGAGATCAAGAGAGTCGACTCCACAGATAATGTGGCAGACCCGCTGACTAAGCCATTGGGCCAACAGAAGATCGAATCCCACCTTGAGAAGATGGGACTTAGATATGTAGCCAATTGACATTAGGTCAAGTGGGAGTTTGTTAGATGTGTGTCCTAGATGCCAGATCGGCTGACACATTCCTGTACAGAACTAAGGACAAATTTATAATTTTGACTATAAATGAATAAAAAGGATATTCTTCTATCACATTGTGTACATTGTGTCTGTGATACATTCTTTGAGTTAGTGGGAATGTAAATTCATATTTTCAAGAGTTGAAAATTTAAGGCATGAATTTACATAACTAACTCATAAACTGCTCCTAACCATAGGATCATCATGAGGATGGTGATCGATCTGGAAGGTTGGTGTACGATCGCTTCCTTAGGGTAGATGAGTCTTGAGTCTATAGTGTGGAGACACCAGAGCGAGAGTACAGGTATTCATTGAGAACGGAGTACTGAGCGTGACCACCTCGAGCAGTCATAAGGAAGTCTACCTTCTCGTCGATGACTAGCTTGATGCTGCAGTTGTGTGTCTAGTTCTTTGACCTAAGGTGCATCGACAGTTCACCTTGAGTGTGTTATATTTTGACTACACCATAACTCGATCTCCTAGCCATTCGAAACCCTGAGGTGTATGTTGGCTGTAGCATATCCATTGTAGGAACCAGATCGCACCAAGATGGGATCTATCAACCTCGGTAGATGAGAGGAGTAGTCCTATGATGATCGAAGGATCGAGTCCTTAAGCCCATGGCCATGGCAGAGTGAAATAATGAAAAAGAGTTTTCCATTGAGTTTCACATCAGACTCGGATCGATCGATTGATTCATATGACTGATGTTGGGTTTGACGAGTTCACCTTAACCCTAATTCAATCGAGACTCATGATAGAGGAACTCAATCACATAGGTAGCTGCACCAAGAGGTTCATCTTCAATTCTGATGGGTTGCCACCATATACTGCTAGGTATCACTAGTGGATTTTGGGAGCAATTAGAATGATTTTGATTATCGATCATTCTAATTGTTTGAATCAGAAGAGTTCTGGTCCATCAAAAGGAGTTTCGATGATGTCGATGATGAGATTACAATATGTCTCATTACCATACAGAATTGAACCTAATTGAATCACACAAACAAGGGATAGGGTCTGGATGTCATCAATTGGGCTACCCCAATTGATTTGGATAAGATCCAATTAGGTTCAAGGAAATCGTGCTAGCACTCGATTGAGCCAAACTTTCTCCTCATGTAATCTTTTCTGTCTCTACTGAGCCAAATGTGATCTGGCTCATCCAGAGAATCTTGGAAAGGTTTTTCTCAGTCTAATTGAAGCTTGTCCAGCTTAGAAAAGGTTTGTCTTAATTCATGAGATGAATTTAGGACAACACCTGCTAATTTCTAGCACCTGCCAATTTCATTTTAGGACATCTATCAAAAGTTGACATATGGGTCTTAAACTGAAGAGGATTCATTAGAGAATTTTTGTGGAGTGTCCAAATATCCAAACCACTTCAAATTGGGCACCAGAATCAGATTATGGCATGAGCTCAATTGGATTAAAGTGGGCACCCCAAATGGATAAGAACCAAAGAGTCCTGATAAACTTGGACTCTTTGGCGCCACCTTATTTGTGCTTATCCAATATTGGCGCCAACATAGGAGAGAGCATGGAGATTCTTATCTAATGTGATCAAATGATATCACTTTACCAATCAGAATTCTTTCAAAATTTATTAAAATTTTTTGATTGGTCGAATGATGTGGCACTGCGCAGCATACAGGATCTATATAAACCCTGCTGCACCTAGGGTTTCGAGATAGAATTTGTTTTATTTAAAAAACCTATTAGTTGCCACCCTCTCTCATATTCTCTACATCCTCCCTGCTCTCCTTTCTCCCCTCTTCATGTCCAAGAAGTTGGACGTTCATCTAGCAAAGGTACAAGGTGGGGTGATGCTTGGAACAGAAGGCTGCAGGACATCTTCGATAGGCTACTGCTCCAACTTCAGAAGGAGTTCTGAAGTACTTTCAAATCAGATATTGATTTGATTTTTGGAGTGTAGAATTGTAAGGAGAAGATGTTCTTGATTCTACCTGAGTGGATACTGGTAGAGGCCAGGTGCTTGCATGGCTACATCAGAACCTCAGGCAGTACTGCGATCATCTATAGGGTAATTAGATTACCCTTAAGGTATGTCTATATTTCTCATACTTTTAGATTTAATTTTAGATTTTAAATATCAGATAATAAAATTAGATCTAATTGATATTAGATCTAAAATAGCATAGGATAAAAATTTTTAATTTATTCCATCCTAGATTTGATGAAATCTGAAAGATCCTATACAGGAAAAAGGCTATTTTTTCTTTAGTTGTGTGCCATATACGTTGGTTGTCCTTATAACCAAATGGTATGGAGATATTGGTATGGCATGCAGGTGAGATATAAGAGTACATCATCACTAAATATGACCAATTGTGGAGCACTCTGCTGTCAAGGGTAGCTTGCGAAGGGTATGGGTATAAGTGTCCCTCCGACCTGAGATCACCACGGTGACATGCAAGCAACTCACTGTACTTTGATGTCGGACTAACTGAGTTTCTAACTTAGTGATGAAAAGTTTTTGAGTACAGTCAAGTACTTATCAAGTCGGTGCGTAAGTCAGGATGTGATTGACCCCTCCAAATTAGTAGGAGATATGTATTAGTGTATTTCAATTTAGCAAAATCTGGATCCGGATAATCCATGTGATGGATTTGAAAAAGATTGAAATATAATGTGGATGACTTATCTAGGATTGATAGTTAAATCTTAGGTTCTCCTCGAGCATTAGGATCAAAAGAATGAATTATATGATAACCATATGCCAATAGGTTCTTGAATGTTGCTTCGCCTTCATTCGACCTATCCGGACATCGGGTCACCATTGCTAGATGGTTACATCGATTGGTTCAAAAAGATATTTTTATGCTATCGACTTAGATTCGAACCTATGGGGTCACACTCAAAAAAAATTTCTGACTGATCATGTGGCTGATCAACGATTGAAAATCGTTCAAGGACTTAATTGTTAATTCAATTGATGGTTAATCTTATGCAAAAATTATAATAAATTAATTCATCAAATATTAGTAAATTAATAAAAAATTAATTAAAAATTAGATTACTAATTATCATAATTTGATTGAGTAAAAAAAATTAAATAAAATCTAATTGAATTAGATTCAATTAGGTTTGACTTGATTAGGTTATGAGATGACCTAATCGCTAAGGGAGAATTATCCCTGATTTGATCAAGATTTTAGTTCAATCAATTTTTAATTTGATTAAAATTTGATTAAAAATTTATAAAATTAATTAGATTATATTTAATATATTTTATTTAGGCTAAATCAGATATGATTTGGTTTAGATTCAAATAAAGAAACTTAGAGTCCTTATTGGAATAGGACTTTTCTCCCAGCGCCAACTCAATTTGCTCATCATATATGTCCAAGCACAAAATTGTTTTGTATAAGATTTTTTAACACCAAAGAGTTATTTCCCTTATCTATATTATGTCCAAATATAATTTAGTTTTAATAAAAAAAAGATTTTAAAATTGGATTTCAAAGCAATCCTTATTAGGAGAATCTATTCTCATCCAGATCAATCTTTGCATACTAATAATTTTTTTTATCCTTATATATATGATATTTTGAGGAGATATTTTGTGTGAGATTATTTAGAAAATTGATTTCCTATAAAAAAATATGAGAAGGGGTGTTCCATATTTTTTTGATATATTTTGAGATGTGAAATGGTGAAGGAAGGCAGAATCCTGTAAGAGTCCAGGATCACTAGGACTCTTCTCCCCACCTCTTTACATACCTATAAAAGGGGCTTTTGTAGTTTTTTTTATGTGTGTAAGATACCAGAAGAAAGCTATTCATGTGATAAAAGTTTGGGTATGGTTCATGATGTGAAAAATAGAGAGGAGGGTCCTTTTTCTTGGGGTGTGTGCAAAAATCTGAATTTTAGATTTTTGGTTCTAAGGGTTTGGGAAAAAAAAATAAATTAGAAAAAAATTATTTTCTTCTTTATATTTCTTTTACCTCTTCATATCCTCTAAAAGTTCATCTTCAACCTCTGAAAAGATTCTAGAGATTTGAAGAAAGGATCTACATCAGTCAAGAAGAAGGTCTTCGTGCAAGCTAGTACTCTCAAAAAGATCGATCAGATCGAGGCTTTGAGTGGATTTTTCGTAGAGGTCGGATGAATGTGTGGTTGTGAGCAATTAGTAAGGATCCTCTCTACTATATCTCTTAGTAGTGGAGATCATCAATCCATGCTCAGGTATCGAGTTCTAAACTCATATTAGAAGTAGATGTGATCTATTGCTCACATGCATGCATGCTAATTTTATCTTTGGATTATTTCAGATTTTATATGCAACATAACATATCATAGATCCTAGAGTAGATTGATTTGATGATTAGATCATATACATATTAGATTAATTTAATTAATCTAATAATCTTTCACTGTAATTTTTTGAAAAAATTTCGAAATACATGCATGAAATTGCCTACGCATTCAGCAGTGGTATCGGAGCCTAGATTCGATATGATATGATTTATATGTACATTAAATCTGAGATTTAATTTTATTTAGATCTAATATATGATATTTTAATCTAAATTTAATTAATAATTAATCATACAAACTCACATAAGATTGTCTTGCTGTAGGGTTTACCTCTTACAGTGAAAAGATTATCCTAGTTTGTACTGATCTTTGATAAAATCTGATTTTATGTCATGCATATAATGTTTATGATCTGATTTAGATATAATCTAAAGTTATAATTAGATATTATGTAATTTAGGTTAGATCTAAATTCATGCATATATAATATGTGATTAGATTAGATGATCTGATTAGCAAGTACTTGGATTGGGTTGATCACCAGGCCGTCCGATCATAGGAGCAAGAAGGATTTAAAGGTCCTCTTTTCTCATTCGATGGGATGCTCTTATGATATGTAGGGGTGCCATGTGATTAGATCCCATGAAGAAGAATGCGAAAGAAAGAACTTATTTTTCTGCAAAACCCTAGATTTGTTGTATGTGATACAAAGTTGTATAAAAAAAAAGATATCTAATTTATATGATTAAAATTATTTTAATCATGATAAAATAAAATTTCAAATCATAAAAATTTTAAATATGGTCTAAAAGTGTTATGATTGATTTTATTTTAGTATTATACAAAAATTTTTAAATCTAAAATTTTTTGAATCGCGCTCACAAAATTATTGAGCCGACCCAATTTTGAACTGAGTTGACTCAGTCTCCTTGTGTAGCTGGCTCAATATTGATTGAGTCGACTCAGTTTCAAAATAAAAAATCTTTTCATAATATTTATTTTTAATTATTTATAAAATAAAAGGATTGAAATTATTTCAAACCATAATCTAAACCCATATTGATACTGAATTTAATTGAGAATTAAGTATAGAATCGATTAGATCTAGAATTATGATTAAAGATCTAATATCATTTGCATTAAATATGGGGTATTGATTAGCTCAAATCAAATCTTTTTAATTGGGTTAGATCTAAGGTTAGAATCAAAGAGTTAATGGACTAACTAGAGAAATTAATTAAATCTAACTAAATATTGAATTAAATTAAATCAGAGTTTCTCTAAAATCAATACAATAGTTGTAGATGGTCAAGTTCATGTCTTTGATTAGATCAAATGGACCTTGATTATGGTTCAATGGTTGAACCTGAATCATTAGGTTGGTCAAACTGAAACTAATTAACTAATTGGTGTAAGGTAAGTTTGGCATCTCGATCGATGATTTTTAATTGAGAGCGGCTTACCTGGCTATTTGGATGGTGTCTAAGGCAAGCTTAGCAAACCCTCTCATTGATCTCACTTACCTGACCAATTTGATGGATTGTCTTGATTAGATTACTAAGTGATTTAAGTTGACTCATATCATTAAGATTGATCATTGTGACTGATCTAGGTGCCATTTCAACTAGCATGACCCTAATCTAATTCAATAACTTAGTGAAGTTAGTAGAAGAATTATGGTTTACTGATTGATCTCTTCTCATCTCTTCTTTAAATTGATTAAATCTTCTAAATTATTAGATCTATAAAATGAGTTAGTTATGATGATAACTAGATCATAGCCTCCCATTAAGGTGAATAATAATGAATCCATTATTTTTGATTGACATTGCAGGTGCCATCTGTCTAGTGTTCTCTCTGAATGATGAAATTATCATTCATCATATGATGACTCTGTTGTATTATTTGATAATGGTTGGATTGATCGAGCCATCTTCGAACCTGATCATTCATTAGTTAGAAACACTGAGTAGGTTCATGTTAATGGTTTGATCTAACTAAAACTTTCAGTGGAGGCCCATCGCCTATTGAAATAAAATTTAAGGTAAAATTAATTACTAAAAATTATTTAAAGAAATAATTGATTGAAAACCTACCCATAGATGCAATGGATTGATCGAGCCATCCTCGGGCTTATATGTAGTCTATGTGGATTTTAGTACCCGCTAAAAAATTAAGATAATTCTTCGGATTGAAGATAGAGGCTACTAATTCAACTAAAATAATGAAAGAATTTTTAGACTAAAGTTCAAGTCTTTAGGCTGAATCAATTCATAAATAGAGAGTTTTTGTATTTTTTTTTTCAGTTATGGCTAGATGTACATTGCTCCATTTACTGTTTGACAGTGACTTATTTATAGGACCTAACTTCGATAATTAATATCGAAAGTTGCAAATAGTTCTAGAGCATGAATGGATCTTATATATGATTATGGATCCAACACCTAAAATTCTCACATCCAACACATATGATGTGATCAAAGGCACTTGTCAGAAGTCGCCAAATGATCATATCACCATATGGTGTTATTGGGAGCAGCAAAGAATATGAATTTAGTTGTAAATTTGATAATGCTCAGTGAAAGAAAATTTTTCAAATATTGAAGGAGTTCTTTTGCACCTCTGAAAATGTATCTTCATTGGGATAATAATTTTTTGAGAAAGAAAAAAGAAAAAAAGATGCAAAAGAGTCGTGCTTGGGCTAATAAGTTTGAACTGACAAAAGAGTCTAAGGTTAACTTAGTCTGACAGAGTCCCTTGATTTGAACAGGCTAAGGAAGAGAAATCAGCAAAGGATTGCTGAACAAGATAGTTATATGATAATACCTTATGATTTTTCTATCTGTGACACTACTACCTGGGTATTAGATATTAGAAGTCTATGCAAATTATTACAATGACTTCAGGTTAGAAGAAAGTTTGAAAATAGCAAGAGATTCCTAAATATTGGAGTTGGAAGTTATATTCCAATCTTGGTTTTAGGAATCGTCGAGCCTATTTTCAATTCTAATAATGTTATTTTAGTGATTGTCACTATTGTCTAATGATTTTTGTGATATCATTATAAATGATGTCAAAATCATATGGATAACTGAGAAATGATATTTATGAATAGTCTAGCCTATTAGTGTATTGTACACAATTAAACAAACTCCCTAAAGTAGATAATGTCATGAAAACCTACCTTTAAAAATTTAGGCTCAATCATATAAATAAGAATAGGATCAACAAGAGATAATTCTTGAAATCAATGATTGAGAATCATTGTCAACCTGTTAATAATCCTATCTCTTTAGTAAGATGACCAAGTCACCTATTGCTGGAAAAGGTGAACGAGCCAATGATGTTCTGAATCTGATATATACTGATGTATTAGATCTACGAATATGTTTACCATAAATTTGAATTATTTAAAATATTCAAATAATTTCATAATGAGATAGAGAAATGAATTGGAAGAGCAATGAAGTCTTTTGGTCAGACCAAAGAAGAAAATGCCCTTCCGATGAATTTTTGACATATCTAAAAGAAAATAGGATTCTCTCTTATTGGAATCAACTTTGTTAGATATATTTCGATCCATGATGAGGTTTAAAAGTCTGCCAGTCTCCTTTTAAGATTATGCTCTTGAGACTACTTGTTATGTTCTAAACTGAATTCTGAATTAATCAGTTGCAAAGACTCCATATGAGATATGGACTAGACATAAGCCAATATTTTTTTACCTTGGGGTTTGGGAGTGTTTGATTTATGTCAAACATTTGTAGATTGATTAGCTTGAATTTTGATCCAATATATATTATTTTGTAGGATAATCCCAAAGAATCTAGGAGATATAACTTCTACCTTGCTAAAGAGTGAAAGTTGTTCGACATTCCTTTCAGAAAAAGAGTACCTTGATGAAGGTACTGATGCCTTTATGTGAAACTTATGAAGTTCGACAGGTAGAAAAACCGACACAATCTAATAAACTTATAAAACTAGATTTGATTAGATCAAACTCAGAACCCATTGTAAAGGCACCATGAAAGAGATTCGATAGAGTACCACGTCCATCGGATAGAGACATTGATTTTTAGATTTGGGATGTGATCCTGTTGAACTCGATGAGAACAAGGATTTGATCATCTACATAGATGCCATGCAGAGGTTCAACTTTGAATAATGGCTTGGAGCCATAGGTCCAAAATGGAGTCCATGAAGGTTAACGGTGTATGGACACTCGTTGATCCACTCGAACGGATAAAATCTATAGAGTGCAAGTGGATCTCCAATAGGATCAGAGTAGTGCAAACGAGAAGGTGGAGACCTACAAAGCTCATCTAGTTGCCTAAGGATATTGTCAACATAATGGTATTGACCATAAGAAGATAATTTTCTCTTGTGGCAATGCTAAATATTTCAGAGTTGGAACATACATTTTGATAAGTGATCAAAATGCATGGCTTCGTTGAGAACGACGAAGAACCCTACAAATACAAATGGATTAATAGTTCTATGAGTGTATTTCTTGTTTTGTATGTGAATAAAATTCTCTTAATCAAGAATGATATTTCTTACATTATAGAGAATAAAGATTTTACTATTATTATTGTTCTCTATAAAGGACTTTGAGAAAAGTATCTCTCATCCTAGTGATGAAAGTCTATAGAGATAGATCTAAGAGGTTGCTTAAGTTTTTTCAGTCCAATATATATAGAGTGTTTATGAGTAGAATTTATTCTATCATGTACACTATGTATAAGACTGGATATGGTATACTCACTAGGGTAGTGAGTGGATACTTGCAAGATCTGAGTTAAAATAACTGGTAGGACATCTTAAGTATTTGAGAAATGCTAAGGATCAGTGATTCGAATATGAAGAATTTGACTTAAAACTTATGGAGTATGATTTCAATTTTTAGTTGGACATAATAATAGTAAGAACATGTCGGAATATATTCTTACCTTAAATAATGGAGCAATCTGCTGGAAAAGTTCTAAGTAGAAAAATATAGCCAAATTCAAATTGCGAGGCAGAATGCATTGCAGCATTCGATGCTTGCAAGGAAGTTATGCGATTGTATAGATTCATTGGCAAGATAGGAGTGGCATCCTCTGATGATGGTCCTGCTGTATTGTATAGCATCAGAGCCATAGCTCATACCAAGAAGCCAAAGTCCCATTAGCTTACTAGGCATTTTGCATCGCTATCATCTTTTTTGAAAAATCTGTTAAGGTGACGTCAATCTTTAAAAGATCGATGGAAAGGAGAATTGGACCAACCCATTTACTCAAACATCAATATCTAGGAGTTTTGAGATGATAAATCAAAGATGGGTATATGATACTATACTGATTGACTTTAGTCCAAATGAGAGTTGTTAGGAATTGTGTCCTAAAGTCAATCATTGGATGATTGCACTGATTATAAATGTATATAAATTAATCAATAATAAAAGTTATTTGATATTTTTTATCACAAGATTATATCTTCCAACGGACTCCTATATTGTGATGAAGTTCTTAAGATTACTTTGATCGATAAAGGAAGATTTATCACGTAGTCCTTAAACTGGTTTGTGACGAAACGATACATTGTTACTAGGATGATAGGATATCAAGTGTAGGTTATTGTGTGCCATATGCATTGGTTATCCTCATAACCAAATGGTATAAAAATACTGGTATGAAATGCAAGTGAGATATAGGAGTACATCATCACTGAACATGACCAATTACGGAGTACTTTACTGTCAAGGGTAGCTCATGAAGGAATGGGTATAAGTGTCCCTTCAACCTGAGATCATCACGGTGACTTGCAAGCAACTCACTGTACTTTGATGTTGGACTAACTGAGTTTCTAATTCAGTGATGAAAGATTTTTGGATACGGTCAAGTACTTATCAAGTTAGTGTGTGAGTCAAGATGGGATTGACCCCTCTAAATTAGTAGGAGATATGCATCAGTGTATTTCAATTTAGCAAAACTTGGGCCCGGATAATCCATGTGATGGATTTGAAAAAGATTAAAATATAATATGGATGACTTATCTAAGATTGACAGTTAAATCTTAAGTCATCCTCGAGCATTAGGGTCAATAGAATGAATTATATGATAACCATACACCAATAGGTTCTTGAATGTTGCTTCACCTTCATTCGACCTATCCAAACATCGGGTCACCATTGCTAGATGGTTACATCGATTGATTCAGAAAGATACTTTTATGCTATCGACTTAGGTTCAAACCTATGGGGTCACACTCAAAAGAAGTTTCTGACTGATCATGTGGCTGATCAATGATTGAGAATCATTTAAGGGCTTAATTGTCAATTTGATCGATGGTTAACCTTATGCAAAAGTTGTAATAAATTAATTCACCAAGTGTTAGTAAATTAATAAAAAAATAATTAGTAATTAGATTATTGATTATCTTAATTTGATTAAGCAAAAAGAATTAAATAAAATCTAATTGAATTAGATTCAATTAGGTTTGATCTGATTAGGTTATGAGATGACCTAATCGCTAAGGGAGAATTATCTCTGATTTGATCAGAACTTTAGTTCAATCAATTTTTAATTTAATTAAAATTTGATTAAAATTTTATAAACTTAATTAGATTAGACTTCATATATTTTATTTATGCTAAATCAGATATGATTTATTTTGGATTCAAAAAAAAAAAACTTAGAGTCTTTATCGGAATAGGACTCTTCTCCATGCGCCAACCTAATTTGCATGCCATATATCTCCACACACAAAATTATTTTGTATGAGATATTTTAACACCAAAGAATCTTTTTCCTTATCTATTTTACATACAAATCTAATTTAGTTTTGATTAAAGAAATATTTTAAAATTAGATTTCAAAATAATCCTTATCAGGAGAATCTGTTCTCATCCAGATCAACCTCTCCATGCTAATAAATTTCTTTCTCTTTATATATGCAATATTTTGAGAAGATTTTTTGTAAGACATCAGATAGAGAACTGTTTTATTATAAAAAAAATATGAAAAGTGGTATCTCATATTTTATTATTATTTTTTGGGATTTAGAATTATGAAAGAAGGTAGAATCCTGTAAGAGTCCAAGATCACTAGGACTCTTCACTCTACCTCTTTACATGCCTGTAAAAGGGGCTTTTGTGGTTTCTTTTATGTGCATAAGATACCAGAAGAGAGGTCTTCATATGATAGAAGCTTGGACATGGTTCATGATGTAAAAAATAGAGAGGAGGGTCCTCTTTCTTGGAGTGTGCACAAAAATCTAAATTTCAGATTTTTGGTTCTAAGGGTTTGGGAAGAGAAAATAAATTAGAAAAAAATTATTTTCTTTTTCATCTTTTTTTTTACCTATTCATATCCTCTAGAAGTTTATCTTCAATCTCTAAAAAGATTTTAAAAATTTAAAGAAAAAATTCAAATCGATCAAGAAGAAGATCTTCGTGTGAGCTAGCACTCCCAAGAAGACCGATTAGATTGGGGCTTTCAGTGGATTTTTCATAGAGGCCAGATGCATGTGCGGCTATAAGCAACTAGCAAAGATACTCTTCATCATATTTTTCAATAGCAGAGATCATCGATCCATGCTAAGATATGTAGTTCTGAACTCAGATTAGAAGTAGATGTGATCTACTGCTCACACGCATGCATGCTGATTTTATTTTTGAATTATTTTAGATTTTATATGAAACATAATATGTTATAGATCCTAGAGTAGGTTGATTTGATGATTAGATCATATGCATATTAGATTAATTTGATTAATCTAATAGTCTTTCACTATATTTTTTTAAAAAAATTTCAAAATACATGCATGAAATCGTCTACGCATCCCAGCACAAACCCTATCATCAGTCATATGCCAGATTGGCTTGACTCGAGTTTATTTGTGAATCTCGTAGAAACTCTTTTTCAGTATTCACACTTGCTCTATCCAAAGACTTTCTGAACTTAATCTTACAAATCATATAGGACTACTCCTTTTCTACTAAGGTAGATAGATTCCATCTAGGTGTTTTCTACTCAAAACAGTGAACCTGAACCTACAATAGCTAACATATACTGTAAGGATCTGAATGGCTAGGGACCAAGAGAACATGCAGTCAAACTAAGTAGTCTTGTTGCAAATAGCCAGCACACCATAGATCAAAAGATGAGTCACTCCCCTGCAGTATCAAGAAAATCATTAACGAGTGAGTAGATATCTAAGTAGTTTCTCGCGTTGGTCATACTCAGTGTAAGTTATTCTCTAATAACCACCTGCACTCTCACCTTAATATTCCCATACCACAAACTTAAGATCCATCTGCCCAAAAAGAAGGTGATTCGTGTACTTTTAAATAGATTGATCACTATCCTCTTTGATGATCCTACGATCGAAAGTATTTAAAAATTAACCACTAATGATACATGTCTCAAATTTTTAATACTTTGAGAATATACAACATCATCTTTATTAATTTTTAGGATAAATCATGGATATATACTATATGATTGGTAATAAAAATTATTCGTCAAGTATAAAAATATGTCCTAAAGAAATGTATACATCAACCAAGATAGGCTTCTAGGGCATACATCTAATAGCCCATTGATAAGGCACAACCACTATACACATCTCCTCTTTAAAGGTCAAGTAGAGTGCATAATGTACCACTCAGATATGGGTTTGTCATTGAGAATGACAACACACTATACATCATTGAGAATGATGATCCCACAATCTATTTGGAAGCAGTCATGAGTAGCGACTTTGATAAATGGCTTGAAGTCATGAAATCTGAAATAGACTCTATGTATGCAAATAAAGTTTGGACTTTGATTGATGCACCAGAGGGTATGACTCCAATAGATTGCAAATGGGTCTTCAAAAAGAAGACTGAAGCCGTCGGTGTGGTAGAGACCTATAAGGCCAGACTAGTGGCAAAAAATTTCAAACAAAGATAAGGTGTTGACTATGAAGAAATTTTTGTGCCTGTAGCCATGCTCAAATCTATTCAGATTATGCTTGCTATAACTACATATCATGACTATAAAATCTGGTAGATGGATGTCAAGATTGTATTTCTCAATAAAAATTTTGAAGAAAAAGTCTATACGACTCAGTTAGAGGGATTTATCTCTAGTAGGAGGACAAATCAAGTATGCAAGTTAAATAAATTTATTTATGGATTAATGTAGATATCAAGGAGTTGGAATATTCATTTTGATCAGACAGTCAAATCGTTTGACTTTATCAAAAATATGGATGAACTATGTGTGTATAAGAAGACTAGTAGGAGCACCATTACCTTCTTAGTTTTGTATATGAATGATATACTGCTCATTGGGAATGATATTCCTATGTTGTAATCAGTTAAAACATAGTGATCACAAAAATTTTTTATGAAAGATTTAGGTGAAGCATCCTATATACTTGGTATAAAAATCTATAGGAATAGATCTAAGAGGATGCTAGGCTTGTCCAAGTCTAGGTACATGATCTAGTGTTGAAGAGGTTCAACATGGATGGGAGTAAAAGAGGTAACTTACCCATGAGTCATGGCATACATCTCTCTAAGAAGATGTCTCTTAAGACACCTGAAGAGAGAAAGAAAATGAGTTCTATTCTTTATACTTTGGCTATAGGATCGATTATGTATGCTATGCTATATACCAGGTCTGATGTAGCTTATACCTTAGGCATTGTAAGTAGATTTCAGGTAGATCTAGGAGAAGATCATTAGAAAGTTGTAAAAAATATTTTCAAGTACTTGAGAAGAACTAGAAATGCTTTTCTCGTTTATGGTAGATCTGATCTGAAACTAGAAGGCTTTACAAATTTTAGTTTTCAATCTAATCTAAATGATAGTAAATCTATATTATCAACTAAATCATCACCTTCTGATCGAGATACATATAGATAAATATTTGAGCTTGACATGATTGCATATCCATAACTCATTTGGAATGTAGTATAATCAAAGGATTGAAATGTACAGTAACTTTTCACTGAAAGATAATTTTGATATTTCTATTAAATTTTATGTCTTTTGGATAGACATAACATGTTGCTAGATATCAATCTTGACTTGTGAACTCGTAAGAATTAAAAGAGTTTAATTCAAAAATTAATTAGAAAGTATTTTGATAAATTGGTGCATTTGAACTGATCTAATCGAATTGATTTAGGTCATGAGCCCGAGTCTACTGCTAGTTAGATATGAAACCCAATGGATCACACACTTTAGGATTTGATCATGCTCTGATATAATTGAATTTATTGTAAATCCTATGGGTTTAATTAACTTGCCAGCACATGTATTAACCTTAGTCCCCAATTAGGTTTAGTTCTAAAGTATTTGAGCTAACCCTAATCTTGATGCCTTAAACTTAATTAGATTTGGTTCAAACCTATGGTATCCTAGATTAGCTAACCACTTCATTTGAAAGAGTTTTATGTGAACTTGGACTTCTCCACACCACTACACCAAATTCCATGCCATTTATTCCCAAATGCCCATAATTACACATGCCATCTGATGGCACCTTGTTTTTTGGGCATGGAAGAGGAGGAGTCCCTCTACATGAAGGCTCTTCCATGCCTAACTAATTTCCTTCAGTGATTTAATTCACCGCTTGAGAAAGCTAAGCACCATGTGTTGTGCCCCTTCCTTTCCTATTTAAAGGGGGCACTACATCAGGTTGTGGCATGCATTTTTTGGGTATTTGGGCATGAGATTGAGAGGAGAAAAAGATAGAAAAATCTGAGAAAAAGATAAGAAAAAAAAGGTGAGAAAAATAGAAAGAAAAGATAAGAGAGAAAAATGAAAGGTAAGGATTGCTAATCCTAGGATTCAGATTATCTAAAAGTTGGATTTCTGAATTAGATCTGGGTGGTGAGTTCTTTTGAGAAAAGATTTCAGGTGTGGCCCTAGTAAAGATTCGAAGGCTATCAGGCTATGTGGTGCAATCCATTCTTGAGAAAAAAAATTGATAGTGAAATTGTGAAGAAGGCTACAGCACTACATCAAATTGGGAATGATCTTGATCAATCCTATGTGGATCACCATTGGATGACATCTATTTTGGTATCTTGTGGAGACCATCCTCACATTGGATCTTCATCTTTGAGAAGGTATAACTTTTACTTTATATGCATGCTTGATTTGTTTGATTAAAATCTATAAGATAGTCCTAGGGTTTGTGTTTCAGTTGTCTTGTTTTAAGTATTAAAACTTTGTTTTAAAAATTTTTGAAAATCACATTCTGCTGTGCGATCAAAACCCAACACTCTTGAATCATGACCAACCCATGCATCAGCTTTTGACTTGTCATCGATATGCTTCTATGCATCAGCCATCGACACATGCTTCGGTTGCTGACCATAGCATTGACAGTCGACCCCCATCTCCATGCATACCAAGTCATCGGTCCAGGCTTTGGATGTCGATCCCCATGTCAGATCCTAACCCATGCATTTGTTGCCAACCTCTATTTTCGATAATATGTATAACAACCTGCAGATCTACACCCACTCCAGCTCTATTTTGATCGCCATATTTGGAAAAGTTAACATAATCCCTTCAAATCACAAGACTATTGAGAGCAGTTGGCCTCAAACTAGATAAGACAATCACAACCATCCAATCCCAAAAAATTAGATCGGAGATCATGGAATGACACTTCCAAAGGAGCCGGCTTCCTACTCTCATCTTGTTGGGAAATGTGCCCCAAAAAGCCAATCGTCAAGCTGTTGACGGTTGAGCAACCAAGTATTGTAATTGATTTGTTAATAAATAAAATATATTTGGCATCTTCATCATAAGCTTTCATTTTCTAATGAACTCCATTGTTATGATGAAGTCCTTAGGACTATTTAAGTTCAATAAAGAGAGAATTTATCGATTAGTCCTTAAAACTGTTCACGACCAAATGATAAGCTGTTAATAAGGACGACAGCTTCTATCGAGCATAGGTCGCTGTAGGCCATATGGGTTGGTTGTCCTCTTAACCAAAGAGTGTGGAGACACTGGTATGGCATATAGGTGAGATGTAAGGGTACATCATCATTGAACGTGACCAACTTCAGAGTATTCTGCTGTCGAGAATGTCTCTGATGGGATATAGGTATAAGTGTCCCTTAGACTTGAGATCACCTCAGTGACTTGCAAGCAACTCACTGTGCTTTGGTACTGGACTAACTAAATTTCTAATTCAGAGACAGAAGGCTTCTGGGTACAGTCAAGTACTTGCGAAGTCAGAGTGTAATCGAGATGGGATTGACCACTCCAAGAGTTGGAGAAGAATGAGTCGCTGTATTTCAATTTAGCAAAACCTTGGCCAGGGTAATCCATCGGATGGATTTGATATTTTGAAATACAATGTGGACAACCTGATCAGAGCTGACAGTTAAACTCTGGGGTGTCCTATGATCATTTTGGTCAAGGGGATGAATTATATGAAAACTATATCCGCATGGGTTCTAAGGATGTTGTTCTACACATTCGACCTATCCGGTCGTCGGGTACCATTGCTAGATGGTCACTTCGATTGGTACAAAAATTTATTCCTGTGCTACTGGCTTAGGTTCGGACCTATGAGGTCACACACATTAGAGTTCATGATCCGATCGAATGGTTGATCAATGATTAAGAATCATGCTAGGGTTAAATGATCAATACGATTGACATTTAACCCAGTGCAAGTATTGCAGGAGGATCGATTAGCAATTCTATTGCTAATTGGCTTAATTTGATTAAGCCAATGGGCTGAGATTAAGTCTAATTAAATATGATTTAATTAGATTTAGTTTGGGCTTGATTGGATCAAGTCCAATTGGTTTATTGGATAAGCCAAGTGCAAGGAAAACCTAGTCCTAGTTCAACTAGGACTTGGGTCAATCTAATTTCTAATTTGATTAGAAGATTAAATCAGATTTAAATCTAATTTAATCTGATTAAATTAGGTTCTTAATTGGGTTCAGACTTATTTTAATTAGGTTAATCTAATTTTGGTTTGATTTGGTTTGGAAAACCAAATTAAAACAAGTCATAAGATAGAATCCTAGTAAGACTAGGATTCCACCTTGCGCCACATAAGCCTTCCCCACGCCCTCTCTCTTATTCAACGCTAATCTCCACTTATTTTGTGCAAAAAAAGCCCTCTCCCAGGTCTCTCCCATATTCACAAAAGGTCTCCTCTCTTCTTTCTTACATGGAAGGTGGTTTGGATCAAATAAAAAAGGAATAAATTTGGATTTCGAATTCTATGAGATAGAGTTTTAAAAATCCAAAACTCTTTCAATTTTGCACCGAATTTATCCAAATTTTTTTTGGAATTTTTGTAGCTTTTAGGGTATACATTGTGAATCCTTTTCTGGTGATCCATGTATGAAAATATGGAGGAGGTGCTCAAGAGTTGGGCGCCCCTTAACTTGCCATGTTTGGATAAGCCTTGACTAGGTATTTGACCTAGACAATGACTCTATCATATCTCTCTGTATAAAATGAGTTTCTTTATGAAATTTTAGGTGAAGATAGATATTTGCGATATCTTTGTGTCAACAAAAAATCAGAGAGAAAGACTTTTGGGTCGTGGAGATATAAAAGATGCAAGTTAGGGTATCTAGAGAGAAAAATGTGAAGAAGAAGAGGGTCTTCTTCTAGGGTTTTTTGTTTTCATATCTTTCCTCCCTCCATCTTGAGTTTTCTGAGAGTGTCTCAGATCTGAAACTCCTCCTTCTACTTTTTATCTTTGGAAGAGTCCAAATCAAGAAGAAGGAGGCACCTGATCAACCATCAAAGAAGGATCAGTGCAGTACTAGCATATTGTGCTGATTTCCTGAAGCAGGACTTCTGATCGAGATTCGTGGGCTCGTGTGGATGACTCCTAGAGGCCGGATGCGTGTGCGGCTTGCAACATCATCCTTAAGCCCGGATCAGCGAGGTTAGAGCATCTAACTTGCAAGGTAATAGATCTGATCTATTGTTTAATACATACATTAGATGTGGTATAGAAACATGTTGATATGATCAACATGTAGTTCATGCTATATTTATATATTTTAATTTCTGATTTAATACTATGTAATAATCATGTAATAAGATCTTAGATCTAAAGATTCTCTGATTTTAGAAAGTAAATTTTGATTTATTTTAGTCTTCCGCTGTATGATCTTGAAAAAGTTTCAAGATCTAACCCTGAAACCCTAGATCTGGTTCCTACAATTGGTATCAGAGCCTAGGTTCTTTATTACATGATTATTTATACATGCTTAGATTATTTTTTAGATTTAATTTAATTTATAATCTGATTATTAAATCTAAAATTAAAATTTTAGATCAATCACAAACTGCAAGGTTGTCCTGCTGTAAGGTTTACCCCTTACAGTGCAAAGGTTGTCCTAGTTTGTGTAGATCTATCTTTAATCATAAATTTGTTAGATATGACCTAAATTAAATTTATAATTTATTAGATTTAAAAGATGTTTAAATCTGAAATAAAATCTCTTTGTTAATAATTTTTGTGCAAAAAAATTGTTTAAAGTTGAAATTGTTTCAATTACATGAATCTGTTTAGATTAGATCTAAAGTAGTTCATGTTTATTTCACTTGTATCTTGATTATGAATCAAACATGCAATATGGTTGGTAGAATCATATTGTCAAATTATTTTACAAATATGAAAATTATTTTTTGAAAAGTCGAACCCAACCCTCAGCCCAAAACTTAATTAAGAATTGTTGGTGCAAAAATCCGCTTGCGCCGGAGAAGCTGGAGTCGAGGGAGTCGCGGTCGCCGCTGGGACCTGCAAAGGAAGTCTAAACCGGAGGTGGGGTTGCTCCGGCAAGACCCTCCGATGCTCAAGTCAGTTCTCTGCCTCAACAAGAATGGAGTGCTCGAACGGAGAATTTAGCAGAGTTTTGAGGTAAAAAATTAGAGCTCATAGAATAACGTATCTGGGGTTTCCCTTTTATAGACGGAGAGGGCAACAGATTGATAGGATGCTTGTAACCATCTCGTAGTGGGTCATCCAGAGTCAGGAGGAATTTATTGTGGAGGGTAGTAGAGTGGGATCGTGGCCATTGCCGTGGCTCGCCATGTGGAATCAGTTACAAGGAGTGGAGCGGCGTCCGCTATCGTGACTCGTCAGGAAATGATGGAATCACATGGGATCCGCCACAGGGAGTGGAGCAGAATCGTGGCCGTTAATACGGCCTGTCAGGGAGTAATGGAGCTGCGTAGGGTTCGCCACAGGGAGTGGAGCAGTGTTGTCCGTTACTGTAGCCTGCCAGGGGGTCCAGACTGGTCGGCCAAAGTTTGGTTAAAGTTGGTAGCGAGGTTCAGTACCCGTAGGAGTTTGGGCGAGGTCTTCCCGCAGTCGGAATAGAAGATGGAGTCTGGCTTCCATAGGAGTCCGGATGAAGTCTACCTGCGGTCGAAGTTGTCGGTGGAGTCCGGCTCCCGTAGGAGTCCGGATGAAGTCTGTCTGCAGCCATTGGAGTCGAGGACGAAGCCCGGCTCCTGTAGGAGTCCGGGTGGAGTCTTCCTGCAATTAAAGTCACAGGCAAAGTCCAGCTCCCGTAGGAGTCCGGACAAGGCTTACCGGCAGTTGATGTTGAGGACGGAGTCCGGCTCCCGTAGGAGTTCGGGCGGAGTCTACTTGCGATTGAAGTTGTTGGTGGAGTCCGGCTCCCGTAGGAGTCCGGACGAAGTCTGTCCGCAGCCGTTGGAGTCAAGGATGAAGCCCAGTTCCCGTAGGATTTCGGGCGGAGTCTTCTTGCAATTAAAGTCACAGGCGAAGTCCGGCTCCCGTAGGAGTCCGGACAAGACTTACTGGCAGTTGATGTTGAGGATGGAGTCCGGCTCCCGTAGGAGTTCGGGCGGAGTCTACTTGCAGTTGAAGTTGTCAGCGGAGTCCGGCTCCCGTAGGAGTCCGGACGAAGTCTGTCCGCAGCTGTTGGAGTCGAGGATGAAGCCCGGTCCTGTAGGAGTCCGGGCGGAGTCTTCCTGCAATTAAAGTCACAGGCGAAGTCCGGCTCCCGTGGGAGTCCGGGCGGAGTCCTCTTGGAGCTGAAGTCGCGGGAGGAGCCCAGCTCCCGTAGGAGTCCGGGCGGAGTACCCTGCAATCAAAGTTAGATGCGAAGTCCGGCTCCTGTAGGAGTCCGGACTGATCTTACCGGCAGTCGAAGTTGGCGACGGAGCCCGGCTCCCGTGGGAGTCCGGGCGGAGTTGTTCTGTAGTCGATGTTGGTGACGGAGCCCGGTTCCCGTAGGAGCCCGGGCGGAGTTGTCTTCTTGCTGAGAACTTTGGCTGAGGGTATTTTATACCCAACACCAGTCCCCCTACTTCCGAGTTCGAATTTTGAATGAAGGGAGTACGGAGAAGTCGTCGCAGCCGAAGTTCTTCCCCTGACGTCCGGGCGCAACCATCCTGGGATATGTTGGCATTTAATGCATGCACGCCAGAGTCCTTTTTCCGATTATGGTGACCCGAAGAGTCTTTTCGGAACTCCCACTGAGACGTGACCCCAAGCATCGCGCCATGGAAATTTGTGAACAGTCAATCCTCGATAGCGGCGAGGGGGATACGCGGGACACGTGGTAAGCGCTGGCTGGTCTAGGGACACCCGCCACCATAATTGCGCTAAGATCCGCTACCTATTTAAACCCCCTACCCTTCCTTCGGGGCTTCATTCTGCCAAAAGGGCGGCACCTTTCTTTCGTCTGAGGGCCTAGCTACTCAACCACTTCTTTGGTGCCCCTGCCAACTCCGAGCGTCCTCCACGCCGGTCCTTGCCGTCTTCAGCCCCCCTATTCTTCTCCAAGGGGTTTCCCCGTTATGTCCTCCACCCTGGAGGCCATCCTCAAGGGGATGCCAAGGGCTTGGAGGAAGGCAAGGAGGAAAACTGCGATCGGTGAGTTCTCTGGCCATCGAGCAGCCGCTGAGGGTCCCCGTCGTTTTGAAGGGGGCTCGAGGAAGAATTTCTTCGACAACAGGGGTTTAATAATGGGGGCCGTCGGTAAAGGCACTCTGTCCGAGAATTTTGGAGTAGCAAGATGGGGTGATACCGGTCAAGAGGGCAGAGCTGTCGTCACAAGCTGTGGTGGGATCCTTGATGTCGTCGGGGCCGAGGGACCAGAAGCGGTCGACGTCGACGGTGGAGCAGTGAAACTTATTGCGGGGACGGTGGAAGTAGCGCTTGCCGACCTTGCTGGAGTATTTTGGACGGTGGCTGTCACGGAGCATTCGGTGATGACGCATATCTCTGGTGCCACCGCTGCCCCCGGGGTGGTTCCAGTTCTTCTTGAAACAGGTCTTCATCGCCGCTGCCGTCGCCCCTACCGCCCCTGGGAATCTATCCCATCCTTTTCCCTCTAAGGTTGGGACTTCGTAGGTGGAGCGAAACAAGGCGGGGCGAAAGCCGATGGGCCCGTCACACGCACTGGACAACGCGGTTGGGAAGGACGGAAATGGGAAGAGAGGTTTGCAGCTTGAAGCGGCCTCCAGTGTATCCTTTCCAAATCGTGTTCGCGAGACTCGCAATGATGTATATATATATATATTTTTTTTCCCTCTCTGGCCCACCGGGTCTTGTAACGTACATCTTGTTAGTTGAAAAATGAAAAGGAGATTTTGTTACCTCGTCCGCATCTTGCATCGAATAGTTGTCTGTCGAACTTCTTTATTCTTCTTTCTTCTCTCTTCCTTCTTTTCTTTTTTTCCTTTTCTCTCTCTCTTTTTTTTTTTTTTTTACGTCATCCTAAGGTCACCGGTGGCCCCTTTTATTCGTGTTGGATTGTCATTTGCCGAGCTCCTTTTCGATTTTTACGCCGTTCGGAGGTACCCGGTGGCCATTGCACCAACCCATCTTTTCCGTCAATGGCCGCAGGCTCGCCTGGGGCCATTCGGGTTTGGGGTCCCTCTTAGGGCTTGAGTTCGGGGGTCCGAGCTTCTGTCAGCCTGAGTAAGTTGTCCTATTTTGCGTTGAAAGCTTCCTTGAAAGCTGGGACTCCCAACGGGGGCCCCAATCCTTGCTGTGACAGGGTTTTCTGCACCTTGGCCGCTGTTTGTTTTTCAATCGTTGCTGTTGCGGTCCATTGCCTTCCTTTTTCCTTTTCGCTTGGAGTTTTTCTCCACTGAAGTCGAGGTGAAGTTCGGCTCCCGTGGGAGTCTGGACGAAGAACACTAGCTATTGAAGTTGGTGACGAAGTCCGGCTCCCGTAGGAGTCCGGACAGAGAGTCCCTTTTGAAGTTGGAGTTGTGGGCGGAGTCTGGCTCCCGTAGGAGTCCGAGCGGAGTCCTCTCAGAGTTGACGTTGCGGGCGGAGCCCAGCTCCCGTAGGAGTCCGGGCGGAGTCCCCCTTGAGGTTGGAGTCGTGGGCGGAGCCCGGCTCCCGTAGGAGTTCGGGCGGAGTCCTCTCGGAGTTGACGTTGCGGGCGGAGCCCGGCTCCCGTAGGAGTCCGGGTGGAGTCCTTCTGTAATTAAAGTTAGGTGCAAAGTCTGGCTCCCGTAGGAGTCCGGACGGATCTTACCGGTGGTTGAAGTTGGCGACGGAGCCCGGCTCCCGTAGGAGTCCGGGCGGAGTCCCCCTTGAGGTTGGAGTCGTGGGCGGAGCCCGGCTCCCGTAGGAGTCCGGGCCTTCGGCTTTGCTCGAGCTTGGGCGAGGTTCTCCTTCTGTTCTCAGCAGGGCTGTGGGGGCGCATATGGGCGTTGCAGGGCCTCTCCCCCCATCCGGTCTAAATGGAATCGGGCCTTCGACTTTGCTCAAGTTAGGACGAGGTTCTCTTCCTGTCCCTAACAGGGCTGTGGGGGCGCATATGGGCATTGCAGGGCCTCTCCCCCCATCCGGTCTAAATGGAACCGGGCCTTCGACTTTGCTCAAGTTAGGGTGAGGTTCTCCTCCTGTCCCTAACAGTGCTGTGGGGGCGCATATGGGCGTTGCAGGGCCTCTCCCCCCATCCGGTCTAAATGGAACCGGGCCTTTGACTTTGCTCAAGTTAGGACGAGGTTCTCCTCCTGTCCCTAACAGGGCTGTGGGGGCACATATGGGCATTGCAGGGCCTCTCCCCCCATCCGGTCTAAATGGAACCGGGCCTTCGACTTTGCTCAAGTTAGGGCGAGGTTCTCCTCCTGTCCCTAACAGGGCTGTGGGGGCGCATATGGGCATTGCAGGGCCTCTCCCCCCATCCGGTCTAAATGGAATCGGGCCTTCGACTTTGTTGGGACGATGTTTCCCCTTCGTTTCTGATACAATTTGTGCGAATTGTTCAAAGACATACAGGTATGCGACTTTCAATTAAAATGAAGTTATTGGTAGTACACCCATAAGTTTTTCGAGCTCCACGGTCGCGGGAGGTCGGTGCCTCCGAGTTCTTTAAGATAATAAGTTTCTGGTCGGACTACTTCTTTGACTTCATACGGTCCTTCCCAGTTTGGGGTGAGTTTCCTCCGGTCCTGAGGTTGCGAGACAGCAGCTCGTCGAAGCACTAGATCTCCTGCTTTAAAGGCTTTGTTCTTGACCCGGGCGTTGTAATATCGAGCAACTTTCTGTCTGTAGGCTGCCATTCAAACCTGAGCAATCTTTCGTCTTTCTTCCAGCAGGTCGAGGTTGGCTCTTAGACTTTGTGAATTTTGATGTTCGTCGAATGCCACGACTCGTGCCGACGGGAGTTTAAGCTCGATCGGGATGACGGCTTCCGTACCGAAAGCTAAAGCAAAGGGGGTCTCCCCCGTAGGTAATCTCTGGGTAGTTCGATACGCCCAAAGCACATGATAAATCTCGTCCGCTCAAGTTCCCTTTGCTTTTTCAAGCCTTGTCTTAATCCCCTGCAAAAGGGTTCTGTTAGTCGCCTCAGCTTCGCCGTTCGCCTGGGGATGGGCTACTGATGTAAAGTTGTGGGAGATGTTTAGATCTTCACAGAATTTGATGAATTTTGCTCCCGCGAATTGCCGTCCATTATCAGTGATTAGGGTTCTAGGCAGACCGAACCTACACACGATCGACTTCCAGACGAAATCTTGCACTTTTGCTTCTGTGATTTTTGCTAGTGGTTCGGCTTCAACCCATTTGGTGAAGTAGTCATCGCTACAAGGAGGAACTTCCTTTGTCCAGATGCCATGGGAAAGGGGCCAAGGATATCCATCCCCCATTGTGCAAAAGGCCATGGGGCACTCAAGGGTGTGAGCTCGATGGCGGGCTGTCTCTGGACGTTGGCGTATCTCTGGCATCGATCACACTTTTTGACATATTCAATCGAATCATGATGCATCGTTGGCCAGCAATATCCTTTGGGCAACTCGGCTAGAGCCAACGTTGCCAGCTTGGAGAGAAGGTCAGCTCTAGTATTCTCCAACCTTGGAATCTGCATAATGTTGAAGCTGCTAAAGGCGGGGGTAAGCTCCTTTACTTTCTCAAGGTATTTGGCCATACTGTCCTCCCGCGCTTCATAACTCCCGCTGACTTGTCCCACCACCAGTTGGAAGTCGCTATGTACCCGGAGTTGACCTATTCCCGGCTCTTTGGCGATCCTTAGTCCTGGGATCAGAGCCTCATATTCCACTCCATTGTTTGTTGCGGGGAATTCGAAACGTAGAGCGTACTCCGTGATGACTCCCTCTGGACTGACCAAGATCAGGCCTGCACCTGCGCCCGACATGTTGGAAGATCCGTCCACATAGAGGGCCCAAAAGCGATTAGCGGGATCGGCCTCTTCTTCGGGGGAGTTCGGTTGGGACTTCAGGTCGTCACCTTTGCTTTGTTCAAGTTCAGCCTCCTCTGGGATGGTACACTCTACTATGAAATCTGCCAGTATTTGGGCCTTCACTGCTGGCTTGGGTCGATAATTGATGTCGAACTCTGTGAGCTCGATCGCCCATTTCGCCATCCTCCCGGAGGTATCCACCCGGTGCAGGACCGCCTTGATTGGTTGGTCGGTGAGTAGTGTCACGGTGTGCCCTTGAAAGTAGGGTCAGAGCCTCTGAGCTGCAATCAACAAGGCGTAAGTCAGTTTTTCTAATTTGGTGTACCTGGTCTCAACGTCCCTCAGCACGCAACTAACGTAGTAGACTGGTCACTGGACTTTCACTTCTTCTTTGACAAGGACAGCCGCGAGGGCCATGGGAGAGACCGCTAGGTACAAAAATAGTTCCTCCCCAGGTTCAGGCTTTGCCAACAGTGGGGGTGAGCCAAGGTAGCTTCTTAACTCTTCGAACGCCTGTTGGCACTCAGAGGTCCAACAAAAGTTCTTCGGCTGCTTGAAAGTTTGAAAGAAGGGCAAGCACCGTTCGACCGACCTTGCGACGAAGCGATTAAGGGCCGCTATCCTCCCCGTGAGGCACTGAACCTCTTTGATCGACTTTGGGGCGGCCATCTCCTGGATGGCACAAATTTTCTCTAGATTGGCCTCGATCCCATGCCCTGATACCATGAAGCCTAGGAACTTTCCTGAGGTTACTCCGAAAGCACATTTAGTGGGGTTCAGCTTCATTCTATATTTTCGGAGAGCGTCGAAGGTCTCCTCGAGGTCGACGACATGATTTCTGCAAGACTTGCTTTTTACGAGCATATCATCCACGTAGACCTCCATGTTACGACCGATCTGCTCCTTGAAGATTTTGTTCACCAACCGTTGATAGATTGCGCCCGCATTCTTGAGGCCGAAAGGCATGACCCTGTAACAGTAAAGGCCACGATTAGTGATGAAAGTTGTCTTTTCTTCATCTTCCGGCACCATTCTAATTTGATTATAGCCGGAGAACGCATCCATGAAGGTGAGGAGCTCATGGCCGGAGGTCGCATCCACCAGTTGGTCGATTCTGGGAAGGGGGTAGCTATCCTTTGGACAAGCCTTGTTCAGCTTTTTGAAGTCTATGCACATCCTCCACTTGCCGTTTGCTTTCTTGACCAGGACAACATTGAAAATCCAATCAGAATAATTGACTTCCTTAATGAATCCGGCCTTGAGGAGCTTATCCACTTCCTCAGCTATCGCCTTCTGCCTCTCCGGGGCATGACTCCGAATTTTTTCTTTCGTTGGTCGATGCTTTGAATCGATGGCCAGATGATGCTCCATGACTTTCATGTCAATCCCCGGCATGTCCGCTGGAACCCAAGCGAAAACGTCCGTATTTCTTCATAGAAAATCAATGAGACACGTCCGCACCTCCTCCCCCAGGTTGGAGCCGATTAGCGCTACATGCTCCGCGTTCCCATCATTCAAAGGGATCGGTACCAGATCTTCGATTGGGATGCACCTCTCTTCGGTGAGGTCATTGCGAGCATCTAGTCCATCGACGGGACAGGGGTCAGATTGATCGCTTCTTTGCAAGGCGATGTTGTAGCAGTGTCTGGCCAGGGCTTGGTCTCCCCGGACCTCTCCGATCCCCTGGTTGGTGGGGAACTTCAACTTCAAATGGTAGGTTGATACGACAGCTCGGAGAGTATTGAGGCCAGATCGGCCGAGGATTGCATTGTAGGCGGACGGCGCCTTCACCACCAAAAAATTCACCAGAGCCCTGGATTGCTTTGGATATTGACCCACGGTCACGGTCAAAGTTATCATCCCTTCCGTCGGAACGGCATCGCTGGTAAACCCTACTAAGGGGGAGCTAATCGGCCTCAGATGACTGTTAAGAGTGGACATTCTTGAAAAGGCATCGTAGAACAAGATGTCGGTCGAACTTCCGCTGTCGACAAGAATGCGACGGACGTCGTAATTTGCTATATTCAAGGAAACTACGACTGCATCGTTATGAGAGAATTGGATTCCCTGGGTGTCTTCTTCGGTAAAGGTTATGGGTTCTTCAACCTTTTGCCGCTTGGGGGATACAGCCGGTATGTTGGTTGTTTCCCGCTGGGATCCTCCTGAGATGGTGTTGACGGAATTCGTCAGAGGCCGACCGTCCGGCCACCCCATGTCGGCGACCACAGCCGGAGGATGCGGGGCCTGGGAAACCAGGGGTGAGATCGGGGTCCGAGATATGGCTGCGGAGGCCGTGGGTAGTTGTGCGAATGTCTCGCGAGAAGGCATCAGGTGAGGATCCAGTGGGAGAAAGGAGGAGTGGGTACCGGATAAGATGACCGGAGGCGGATCCGTTGAGCACTCTTTTAAGAACAAGGGTACTGTGAAGACACGCCCCCTTCCTCTAGCGTCAATCCTGTTGGTGCAAAAATCCGCTTGCGCCGGAGAAGCTGGAGTCGAGGGAGTCGCGGTCACCGCCGGGACCTGCAAAGGAAGTCTAAACCGGAGGTGGGGTTGCTCCGGCAAGACCCTCCGATGCTCAAGTCAGTTCTCTACCTCAACAAGAATGGAGTGCTCGAACGAAGAATTTAGCAGAGTTTTGAGGCAAAAAATTAGAGCTCATAGAATAACGTATCTAGGGTTTCCCTTTTATAGACGGAGAGGGCAACAGATTGATAGGACGCCTGTAACCGTCTCGTAGTGGGCCGCCCAGAGTCAGGAGGAATTTATTGCAGAGGGTAGTAGAGTGGGATCGTGGCCATTGCCGTGGCTCGCCACGTGGAATCAGTTACGGAGAGTGGAGTAGCATCCGCTGTCGTGACTCGTCAGGGAATGGTGGAATCGCATGGGATCCGCCACAGGGAGTGGAGCAGAATCGTGGCCGTTAATACGGCCTATCAGGGAGTAATGGAGCTGCGTAGGGTTCACCGCAGGGAGTGGAGCAGTGTTGTCCGTTACTGTAGCCTGCCAGGGGGTCCAGACTGGTCGGCCAAAGTTCGGTTAAAGTCGGTAGCGAGGTTCAGTACCTGTAGGAGTTTGGGCAAGATCTTCCCGCAGTCGGAATAGAAGATGGAGTCTGACTTCCGTAGGAGTCCGGACGAAGTTTACCTGCGGTCGAAGTTGTCGGCGGAGTCTGGCTCCCGTAGGAGTCCGGATGAAGTCTGTCTGTAGCCGTTGGAGTCGAGGACAAAGCCCGGCTCCCGTAGGAGTCCGGGCAGAGTCTTCCTGCAATTAAAGTCACAGGCGAAGTCCGGCTCCCGTAGGAGTCCGGACAAGGCTTACCGACAGTTGATGTTGAGGATGGAGTTCGGCTCCCGTAGGAGTTCGGGCGGAGTCTACTTGCGGTTGAAGTTGTCGACGGAGTCCGACTCCCGTAGGAGTCCGGACGAAGTCTGTCCATAGCCGTTGGAGTCAAGGATGAAGCCCGGTTCCCGTAGGAGTCCGGGCGGAGTCTTCCTGCAATTAAAGTCACAGGCGAAGTCCAGCTCCCGTAGGAGTCCGGACAAGGCTTACCGGCAGTTGATGTTGAGGATGGAGTCCGGCTCCCGTAGGAGTTCGGGCGGAGTCTACTTGCGGTTGAAGTTGTCGGTGGAGTCCGACTCCCGTAGGAGTCCGGACGAAGTCTGTCCGCAGTCGTTGGAGTCGAGGATGAAGCCCGATTCCCGTAGGAGTCCGGACAGAGTCTTCCTGCAATTAAAGTCACAGGTGAAGTCTGGCTCCCGTGGGAGTCCGGGCGGAGTCCTCTTGGAGCTGAAGTCGCAGGTGGAGCTCGGCTCCCGTAGGAGTTCGGGTGGAGTACCCTGCAATCAAAGTTAGATGCGAAGTTCGGCTCCCGTAGGAGTCCGGACTGATCTTACCAGCAGTCGAAGTTGGCGACGGAGCCCGGCTCCTGTGGGAGTCCGGGCGGAGTTGTTCTGTAGTCGATGTTGGCGACGGAGCCCGGTTCTCGTAGGAGCCCGGGCGGAGTTGTCTTCTTGCTGAGAACTTCGGCTGAGGGTATTTTATACCCAACAAGAATTAAGAAGTTGTTTGATTAGGTTCTAGGATTGTGAATTGAAGAACCTAAGACACAAATCATAACATATTGGGTTAATGGGTTAGTGGAAATTAGGTCCATTAATTGGGTTAGACCTATGGTTAGATTAAAGATGGACTTAATTAGAGAATTGACTAAATCTAATCAATTGTTGTCTTAGATTAGGTCAAGGATTCTCTAGATCAATTACAATAGTTGTAGTTGGTCAAGTCCATGTCTTTAACGAGAACCAAATGGACTTGATTCTTGGCTAAGCGGTCTAGCACGAACTTTTAGGTTGATCTAATCGAAACTAATTAAACCAGTTGGTGTCTAAGGTAAACCAGACCGGTGGTTTTTAATTGGGAGCTCGCTTACCTGGCCATTTCTGATGGTGTCTAAGGCAAGCTTTGGCAGACCCTCCCACTGATCGAACTTACCTGGCCTCTTGGTGAAATTATGTTTTGATCGGATCACTTGACTATTCGAGCTGACCCATGTCAGCTAGGTAAATCAGTGTGACTGATTTAGGTGCTCCTAGACCAGCCCTTTTAATGGTCTCCCTTAAGCTGACTTGGTGAAGCCAGTGGGAGGATCATGATAAGCTGGTTCATCTGACCTCATCCTCTAAATTATTTAAATCTTCTAAAATTATTAGGTCCTTAAAATGACAAAATTATGGAGATAACTGAGTCATAGCCTCCCATTAAGGTGTTTGATAATGAGTCCATTAACTCAATAATCATTGCAGACCCAAAGGCCTGGTGCTTATTGACTAATGGAATTATCACTCATCATATGACGACTTGGAAGTGTCTCTCTAATGGTGGTTAGGTGAGCCAACCAAAGTTGGGCTTAATCATTCGTTGGTTAGATACACCAAGTATGATCATGTTAATGGTTGGACCTAACTGGATCCTTACAGTGGAGGCCAAAGCCTACTGATTAGGTTTCTGGGGCAAAATTAAAATTACTAGAAATTATTCAGAGAAATAATTGATTATGAACCTACCCTTAGATGTACATGGGTTGACCAACCAAAGTTGGGCTTGTGTGCAGTCTAAGTGGATTCTAGTACCTGCTAAGAAATTAGGATAATTCCTCGAGTTGGAGGTAGAGGCTACCAATTTGAATAAAATAGTGGGAGAAACCTTTTGATTAAAGTCCAAATCTTTAGGTTTAATGAATCAATTACTAATTAGGTTATGGTTCTCCTTTGTGCAAATATGGCCACTTCCCTATCGCTCCGATCATTGTTGGACAATAATAATGGTGGGACCCAACTTCGGTAGCTGGTACCGAAAGTTGAAGATAGTCCTGGAGCATGAACGGATCCTATATGTGATAATGGATCCTGCACCTGAGGAGTCAGTTGTCAATGCATGTGGAACAGTCAGAGACACTTACCAGAAGTGGCTCAGTGATCGGACCACGGTGTGCTATCTTGCAGGCTGCCATGAGCGACGAGTTCAGTCACAGATTCGAGACGGCTCAACCAAAGGACATGCTTCAAGTGTTAGAGGATGCCTTTGGCACACCCGATGATGTGGAGAGGCACAAGACTAGTTGTGTCATCTTCAACGCCAAAATGCGGGATGGTGCCTCTATCACTGATCATGTATTGTACATGATCGAGCTGATGGAACGATTGAGCAAGCTTGGCTTTCCCTTGCATGAGCAGCTTGGGAAAGATGCAATACTGAACTTGCTGTCCAAGTCTTATCTCCCATTCCTCACTCATTATAGAATGACAAAGCCTGAAGAGAACTACCACAGCTTACTGGGGTTACTTCAGAACTTTGAGAAGGATCACCAACTCCTCAAGGAGTCGGTGAACTTAGTGGGAGATTCATCTTCTGGTTCTCGACCTTTTGAGAAAGGGAAGAAGAACAAGAAGAAGAAAGTGAAGAAGGTGCAAGTTCAGGTTGGGACATCAGTGCAGAGCCAGACCAAAAAGATCAAGCCCGATAAGAGACTATTCAACTGGCAAGCACCCTAGATTAGATAGTGTGTCAGATATCTACTTATGGCACTATAGGCTAGGTCATATAAACAAGAACAGAATAAACAGGTTGACTCAAGAGGAAATCCTCGAAGTCAGTGATTGTGAATCACTTCCAACCTGTGAGTCTTGTCTTCTTGGTAAAATGATCAAGTCACCTTTTACTGAAAAAGGTGAGAGAGCTACTGAGCTCTTGGGCCTAGTACATACTGATGTATGCGGGCCCATGAGCACCAGTGCTAGAGGTGGATATTTCTACTTCATAACTTTCACGGATGACCTATCCCGATATGGATATGTCTGTCTGATGAAACATAAGTCGGATTCATTTGAAATGTTCAAACGATTCCAAAGTGAAGTAGAAAAATAAACTAGGAAGAGTATTAAAACTCTTCGATCTGATCGAGGAGGATAATATCTTTCTAGTGAATTTCTCACATATCTAGGAGAGAATGGGATTCTCTCCCAATGGACTCCTCCAGGAACACCACAGCATAATGGTGTGTCTGAAAGGAGGAATCGGACTCTGTTAGACATGGTTCGATCTATGATGGGTTTTGCTAGCTTGCCGATATCCTTCTGGGGATATGCACTCGAATCGGCCTGTTATCTGTTAAATAGGGTTTCAAGTAAGTCTGTAATTAAGACTCCATATGAGATATGGATAGGGCGTAAGCCAGTACTTTCACACCTTAGGGTCTGGGGGTGCCCGGCCTATGTCAAACGATTAGTCACAGACAAACTTGGACCTAGGTCTGACAAATGCTCATTCATAGGATATCTCAAAGAGACAAAAGGATATTTTTTCTACCATGCTGATGAACAAAAGGTGTTCGTCAGCCTTAAGACAATCTTTTTAGAAAAGGAGTTCCTTGGTGAAGGAATCGTTGCCTCTAAGGTTGAACTTGATGAACTTCAACAGGTAGAAGGACCGACACCAATAGCTGAACCTGAGTCGGATATGATTAGATCAGATCCGGAGCCCAATATACCTGCACCATTAAGGCGATCCGATAGAGTATCACGTCAGCCGGATAGATACTACGATTTCTTGGTCCGGGACGGTGATCCCATCGAACTTGATGAGAATAATGAGGATCCGATCACCTATATGGATGCAATGCAGAGACCTGATTCTGAGAAATGGCTTGAAGCCATGAAATTCGAAATGGAGTCCATGAAGGTCAACGATGTATGGACATTGGTTGACCTATCTGAAGGGGTTAAACTCATTGGGTGTAAATGGATCTTCAAAAGGAAGAGGGGCACAGACGGAAAGGTGGAGACCTATAAAGGCCGTCTGGTCACCAAGGGGTATCGTCAACGTTATGGTATTGATTATGACGAGACATTTTTCTCTGTGGCAATGCTCAAATCCATTCGGATAATGCTTGCAATAGCTGTCCATCTGGATTATAAGATCTGGCAGATGGATGTAAAGATAGCTTTCCTGAATGGAGAGCTGACCGAAGAGGTGTATATGATACAACCTGAGGGGTTTACATCCACAGATGAGTCCAAGGTGTGCAAGCTTCAGAGATCCATTTATGGACTGAAGCAAGCTTCTCGGAGTTGGAACATGCGTTTTGATAAGGTGATCAAAACGTATGGCTTCATTCAGAATAGAGAAGAGCCCTGCATCTATAAATAGGCAAATGGTCCAGTTGTGGTATTTCTTATCTTGTACGTGGATGACATTCTCTTAATCGAGAATGACATCCCCGCACTACAGGGAATAAAAGTTTGGTTGTCATCACAGTTCTCCATGAAGGACTTGGGTGAAGCATCCTACATCCTAGGGATGAAGATCTATAGGGATAGATCTAAAAGGATGCTTGGGTTATCCCAGTCCATGTACATAGACACTGTGCTGAAGAGGTTCAGCATGGAGAATTCCAACAAGGGCTATCTACCGATAGGCCAAGAAATTTCTCTCTCTAAGAAGGATTGTCCGACAACTCCTGAAGAGAGAGAGCGTATGAGTAGAGTCCCATATGCTTCAGCCATGGGATCTATCATGTACGCCATGACATGTACAAGACCAGATGTGGCATACTTACTAGGAGTAGTGAGTAGATACCAATCTGATCCTGGAGAAAATCACTGGAAAGTGGTTAAAGCCATCCTTAAGTATTTGAGAAATACTAAGGACCAATGGTTGGTTTATGGCGAGTCAGATCTGAAACTTATGGGGTTCACAGACTCTAGCTTTCAATCTGACCATGATGACAGCAGGAGCGTGTCGGGTTATATCTTTACTCTGAATGGTGGAGCCATCTGCTGGAAGAGTTTCAAGCAACATACTGTGGCAGACTGTGTTTGTGAAGCGGAGTACATCGCAGCATCGGATGCCGCGAAGGAAGCTGTGTAGCTGAGAAAATTCATCAACGAGCTCGGAGTAGCACCCTCCCTCGATGGTCCAGTCCTGCTCTACTGCGACAGCACTGGTGCCATAGCTCAGGTGAAGAAACCCAAAGCACATCAGCGGACGAAGCACATCTTGCGCTGCTTCCACCTGGTCTGAGAGATCGTGGATCGAGGTGATGTCGACCTTCAGAAGATCGACTGAAAGGAGAACCTGGCCGACCCCTTCATTAAAGCCCTGGCAATAAAGGAGTTCGACAACCACAAGTCGAAGATGGGTATTAGATACTGTGCTGAGTGGCTTTAGGACAAGTGGGAGTTGTTGGAAAATGTGTCCCAAAAAGCCAATCATCAAGCTGTTGACGGTTGAGCAACCAAGTATTGTAATTGATTTGTTAATAAATAAAATATATTTGGCATCTTCACCATAAGCTTTCATCTTCTAATGAACTCCGTTGTTATGATGAAGTCCTTAGGACTATTTAAGTTCGATAAAGAGAGGATTTATCGATTAGTCCTTAAAACTGTTCGCGACCAAATGATAAGCTGTTAATAAGGACGACAGCTTCTATCGAGCATAGGTCGCTGTAGGCCATATGGATTGGTTATCCTCTTAACCAAAGAGTGTGGAGACACTGGTATGGCATACAGGTGAGATGTAAGGATACATCGTCATTGAACGTGACCAACTCCAGAGTATTCTGCTGTCGAGAATGTCTCTGATGGGATATAGGTATAAGTGTCCCTTAGACTTGAGATCGCCTCAGTGACTTGCAAGCAACTCACTATGCTTTGGTACTGGACTAACTGAATTTCTAATTCAGAGACGGAAGGCTTCTGGGCACAGAAAAGTACTTGCGAAGTCAGAGTGTGATCGAGATGGGATTGACCACTCCAAGAGTTGGAGAAGAATGAGTCGCTGTATTTCAATTTAGCAAAACCTTGGCCAGGGTAATCCATCAGATGGATTTGATATTTTGAAATACAATGTGGACAACCTGATCAAAGTTGACAGTTGAACTCTGGGGTGTCCGATGATCATTTTGGTCAAGGGGATGAATTATATGAAAACTATATCCGCATGGGTTCTAAGGATGTTGTTCTACACATTCGACCTATCCGGTCGTCGGGTACCATTGCTAGATGGTCACTTCAATTGGTACAAAAATTTATTCCTATGCTACCGGCTTAGGTTTGGACCTATGAGGTCACACACATTAAAGTTTATGATCTGATCGGATAGTTGATCAATGATTAAGAATCGTTCTAGGGTTAAATGATCAATACGATTGACATTTAACCCAGTGCAAGTATTGCAGGAGGATCGATTAGCAATTTGATTGCTAATTAGCTTAATTTGATTAAGCCAATGGACTGAGATTAAGTCTAATTAAATATAATTTACTTAGATTTAGTTTGGGCTTGATTGGATCAAGTCTAATTAGTTTATTGGATAAGCCAAGTGCAAGAAAAAACTAGTCCTAGTTCAACTAGGATTTTGGTCAATCTAATTTCTAATTTGATTAGAAGATTAAATCAGATTTAAATCTAATTTAATCTGATTAAATTAGGTTCTTAATTGGACTAAGACCTATTTTAATTAGGTTGATCTAATTTTGGTTTGATTTGGTTTGGGAAACCAAATTAAAACAAGTCATAAGATAGAATCCTAGTAAGACTAGGATTCCACCTTGCGCCACATAAGCCTTCCCCACGCCCTCTCTCTTATTCAACGTCAATCTCCACTTATTTTGTGTGACAAAAGCCCTCTCCCAGGTCTCTCCCACGTTCACAAAAGGTCTCCTCTCTTCTTTCTTACATGAAAGGTGGTTTGGATCAAATCAAAAAGGAATAAGTTTGGATTTCGAATTCTATGAGATAGAGTTTTAGAAATCCAAAACTCTTTCAATTTTGCACCGAATTTATCCAAATTCTTTTTAGAATTTTTATAGATTTTAGGGTACATATTGTGCACCCTTTGCTGGTGATCCATGCATGAAAATATGGAGGAGGTGCTCAAGAGTTGGGCGCCCCTTAACTTGCCATGTTTGGATAAGCCTTGACTAGGTATTTGACCTAGACAAGAACTCTATCATATCTCTCTGTATAAAATGAGTTTCTTTGTGAAATTTTAGGTGAAGATAGATATTTGAGAGACCTTTGTTCCATCCAAAAATTAGAGAGAAAAACCTTTTGGTCGTGGAGATATAAAAGATGCAAGTTAGGGTGTCTAGAGAGAAAAACGTGAAGAAGAAGAGGGTCTTCTTCTAGGGTTTTTTATTTTCATATCTTTCCTCCCTCCATCTTGAGTTTCCTGAGAGTGTCTCAGATCTAAAACTCCTCCTTCTACTTTTCATCTTTGGAAGAATCCAAATCAAGAAGAAGGAGGCACCTGATCAACCATCAAAGAAGGATCAGTGCAGTACTAGCATACTGTGCTGATTTCCTGAAGCAGGACTTCTGATCGAGATTCATGGGCTCGTGTGGACGACTCCTAGAGGCCGGACGCGTATGCGGCTTGCAACATCATTCTTAAGTCCGGATCAGCGAGGTTAGAGCGTCTAACTTGCAAGGTAATAGATCTGATCTATTGTTTAATACATACATTAGATGTGGTATAGAAACATGTTGATATGATCAACATGTAGTTCATGCTATATTTATATATTTTAATTTTTGATTTAATTCTATGTAATAATCATGTAATAGGATCTTATATCTAGGGATTCTCTAATTTTAAAAAATAAATTTTGATTTATTTTAGTCTTCCGCTGTATGATCTTGAAAAAGTTTCAAGATCTAACCCTGAAACCCTAGATCTGGTTCCTACACATCTCTCATGGCTCTCACCCCTATAAATAGAAGTAACTAGTGGACCCCCTGTTGGAAAAGGTATAAGGTTTCATGCATGAATTTTAAAATAATTTTGAAATATAATATAGCGAAACATGTAAATTAAATAATTTAATCTACAAATGCATGTAATCAAATTACTAAATCCTATAATTAGGACCTATAATATATCATATTGTATTTATAAATCAAAAAAATAAAATCTTTGGTATTGACCAAATCAATACCTTAGATCTGAAATAGTTTCAGATCTAAAACCTAGATCATATCTAGATAAGAGAAGAGATCAGATCTCTTACCTTCATGCGGGTCGAGAACTCTGTGGTTAATTTTTTTTGTTGCATGCGTTCGACCTCTACAGGTGATCCACATGAGGCTACAACAAAATCGAAGGTTCATCGAACGAAGATCCACTCGAAGTGCTAGCTTCTTGCAGATCCCTCCAGACGGTTAATCTAAAAAATATTTTTTGAATCTCTTGGATATTCCAAGAGATGAAGAATATAAGGAGGAACAAGGGAGAAGTCAAACCCTTTGACCTCCCTAAAATCAAAAATAATAATATAAAAGAAAAGGTCCTAAGAGAAGACAGTTCTTCTCTTTTAGTACATCAACGATTGATGTCCTGAGAACATCTCTATGCTAGGACATGAGAAGACCTTCTTCTCTAGATATTTTTTTAATTTCCAGATCTTATGATATCTAATTTTTTTCATAAAAAAATCTTATGATTTATAGAGAAGAAGGGTTCTAAAAGAAACCTTAAGAAAAGATCTTCTTTTCTTCTTCTTTTCTCATCAGAACATGATCAGATCATGTCCAAAATAAGATCACCATGCTCCAACTCATGGGAGCATGAATCCACCATGCCATCCCTCTCTCTCTCTCTCTCAAATTTTTATCACATAAAAATACAAAATAAAGAGAGAATAATCTGAAAAGAAAACAATAAGAGAAAATAATCTTTTCTCTTACCTTTTGTTTCTACAAGACATTAACTTTTGATCTCTTGATAGAATATTCTTCTCCAAAGAATTTGATACCTCAAACCAACCATTCCATCCTCTTCTCTCTCATATTTTATCATATAAAAAATATATAAAAAATAAAGAGAGAATAATATGAAAGAAAAATAATAAGAGAAGATACTCTTTTCTCTTACCTTTCTCTCTACAAGATATCAACCTTTGATCTCTTGATTGAAGACTCTCCTCCAAGGATTTTGGCACCTCAAACCACCCATGCCTTCCTCTTTCTCCTATGCTATTTTTTTCTAAAAGCCATAAATTTTTGACTCCTTTTTGATAGCATATGGGGTGGCAACTTTTTATATGGTAGACTAGGTCATAAAACCTAGTCTAACAAGGAGTCCATGGGGCATCCAACTCTTGGATGCCCCCTCCCTCATAAATCTCGTGGAGAGCATGAAAATAACTACAAAAGGGGTGACAAAAAGAAGGGATAAGGATGGAGGAAGTTGGCACATGAGAGGAGGGAAGAGTCCTTGTGAAGAGGGACTCTTTCGAACAAAGGAGATAAACCTAAACCTCATTCCATAAATAGCCAAATCTCTTTCCATATTGAATTAAATCAAATCTGATTCAAATCTATAGAATAAGTGGTGTGAGATAACATTTCTTGGACACAGATATCAAAGAAAAATATCTAAAAATTAATTAGTGGGCGTGGGCTTAAGATTTCTTAGGTGGCGCAGGAGAAGAGATAGAGTCCTAGTCTAACTAGGATTCTTATGTAGATTAGGTCAAACACTTTGAACCCCATCCAAATTAATTGTAATCTAATTAATGATGATCCTAGTCCAACTAGAAGTCCAATTAAATTAGATTAAATGATATTTAATTCTGATTTAAATCCTAACTGAATTAGGAATTAGGTGCATACAAGTCCTAGTCAAATAGGGACTTGTTCTCCCTTGTAATTGGCTTATCCAATAAATCAATTAGACTTAATCCAATTAAATTCAAACTAATTCTAATTGAATCAAATTCAATTAGACATGATCTCAGCCCAATTGCTCAATCAGATTGAGCCATTTAGCAATCTAATTGCTAATTGATCCTCCTACAACACTTGCGTTAGGTCAAACATCAATCACATTGATCGTTTAACCTAAGAACGATTCTCAATCATCGATTAACTGATGCGTAGTCATTGATAGTACCAAAAATAACTCTACTCACTACGTAGGTAGGATGAGTTGAGATCATATCCTCAAGGACCTTGGGCTAAGTTGTGATTGCAAAATAAAAGAAAGAAGCGTTGTTTTGATTTAGAAAATAAATTATCTTAAAATTGATGTAATTAGAAAATAAAAAGCTCGAGAGTTTTGAATTAATTTTATACTAGTAGAGCTGTATCTCTTTTTTTTAATTAAATAGATACGATTAATCTTAAGAAAAATATCTATCTTTTCTCGACCACCCCGTACCCATAGATCACGATACATCTCCGAAAAGTACTAGGTAAACAACTCTTCTTTCCTCGGCATGCCCCATACTCGTAGATCATGGTGCATCTCTGAAAAGTAAAAGTTGTTCCTAATATTAATCTAATAGAAAAGCATAAATAAAAGCATATGAAAGAGAGAAAATAAAGAACTCATGATGATTTAAATAAAAAGCATAATCTTTATTGCATATAAAGAAATACAAGAAAGTTTAGAATAATAAACCCACTCTGTGTTGTTACAAAATTTCTTCTCCACTCCCGAGACTGCTAGCCTAGCTGCTCATGGAGTAGTCCCTTTCTATTCCTCTATGCAAGGCTCTAGAAGAATTTCTAGGCTCTCCCTCCAATGGGAGTACAAAAGCCTTTTTATAGGTGTTAGGAGGGAGGAGTTTTACATGGTTTTCCGATGTGGGACTAAAGAAAATACTAAAGACTAAAAGATGGATGGATGAGATGGAAAGATCACAAGCAGATAAAGAAAATACAAATTCTTCTTCTTGAAGTATTTTCAAGTATATATTTTTTTTCTTTAATTTTCAGATCCATCGCCCGTCTGTTCACCACTGTGTCTGCGTGCACAACTCCTCGTGAATCCACCATGCCGTGCGAACCTACTGTGCCATTCGAACCCGCCGTGCCGCACCCGCCCGCGCGTCCGCTTCCGCGTGAACCTTCCGCACGCCCGACCATTAGTTGTTTACGCTCCAAATTATAAAAAAAGACTTTTATTTCTTTAAAATGATGTCTATATCCTTTTTGGGTTCCTTGCATAGTATCTTCATTTTCTATAATACCGTATGCATCCTTCTTTTATTTAAATTTTGTTTTAAGTCCAATTTTCTTCAAACTTGAGTCTTTTTGATCTCGAATCAGATTCTTTGTATCGGTGATTATCTTTCCTGTAAAACATAAAAAGAAGCATCAAATTCTTAATAAATAAACTAAATTAAATATAATTTTCTATTTTAAATGACTTAAATTAAGTGTTTATCACACCCCCCAACTTAAATTTTGCTCGTCCTCGAGTAAAATAGATATATCAGCATTATGTACCGACTCGATCTTGAATAAAAAGTTAGGTTAGGCATCTCAAAAGGTAGATGATACCTGGTCAGACCATTAAAGAGATACTTCATTGTATTATCTATTTGATCCAATTAGTGGCTGAGTATTAACTAAAGAAATTTCAAGAGCTTTTCTTTCACCAACTCCCCACTTTACTCTTTAAATCCTCTAACTTAATGTGAGAGAGGTTTATTATCTTATTATAATTTAGTCCCCTTATTATCCACTATTTTTTTTAACATTGCCTACCTTTTTATGCGAACCACAATGCTTAGTTAGGCGAAAGGGCCCGGTTACTCAGTAGGAAACCAATGTGTTTTTTTTTAAAATAAATTTTAAGAAGAATTTTTGCATACCTCGACCTTTCCACCTAATCTCTCATAAAGCAAATTCTTTATTGAGATCAGTAAAAAGAGGGTTGTAGAATCACTCCTAAAATTTGGTCTAGTCTAAACCCTACCATTCATTGAGTTTTCTTAATAATTTATTCCTCAGTATCTCTAAAATTATCTTGACCATTAATCATTCATTGATTAGGATAACTAATTGACTCTTAATCAGAATAAAATTTAGATATACAAAACTAATTATTTCTGACCATACTCGAGGATTTGATTAATTTCCATTTTCTTCCCCTCCAACTTAATCTACATTGTCCTCAATGGAGTAGGAAAGTAAAGAAAATAAAAGGAGAGAGTGCACCTGAGATAATTTTGCTTCAAAAGTTGAAGATAGCTTCATTGATTAATAGGTTCTTGTTCTAAATTCCAGCAGCTGTAGTAAAGTAAAAAAAATATAAAATCGTTGGGTTGCCTCCTAACAAGCGCTAAATTTTACGTCTTCAGCTAGACGTCAAGTTTATTGACAGACTCTTCCATATAGAGCGGTCTTTTATTCTTAAAAAAAATGAAGATCAGTTAAAACAAAATAAAAAAAATTTGAGTTGCCTCCCAAAAAGCACTAAGTTTAACGTCTTCAGCCAGACGCTAAAAGAGTGTCTATCCTATTTCTGCTCGAATCTTAACATGAGCGTCGATCTCTCTTTCAGAAATAATATGTCCTAATACAATTCCTTTGCACACCATGAAATGGCTCTTTTCCCAACTTAGGACAAGATTTGTCTCCATACACCGTTTAAGAACTTTGGAAAGATTATGGAGACAATCCTCAAAGGTGGTTCCAAACACAGAAAAATCATCCATAAAAACTTCAAGACATTTATCCACCATATCCAAAAAAATGGCCAGTATGCACCATTGAAATGTAGCAGGTGCATTGCAAAGCCTGAATGGCATATGCTGAAAAGCGAAGGTGCCATAGGGGCAGGTGAAGGTAGTCTTTTCTTGGTCATCCAAAAATACAGGTACTTAATTGTACCCTAAATAACCATCAAAAAAATAGAAGAAACTTTATCCTGCTAACCATTCTAAGATTTGGTCGATGAAGGGCAATAGAAAATGGTCCTTCTTAGTAACGGCATTTAGTTTTCTATAATCTATGCATACTTGCCATCCAGATGATATGCGAGTGGGAAGCAGTTCACCTTCTTCATTCTCAATCACAGTAATACCTGATTTCTTAAGTACTACTTGAGTGGGACTAACCCATTTACTATCGGATATGAGGTAGATGATTCCAGCATCTAACCATTTTACCACCTCTTTCTTTACTACTTCACGCATGTTTGGGTTCAATCTCCTCTGCATATCTCGATGGGGTTTGGCATTTGCCTCAAAATGAATATGGTGCATGCAAATAGAAGGGTCAATTCCTTTTAAATCGACAATAGACCAATCGATAGCCTCTTTGTGTTCCTTCAGAATACCAACCAATTGTACTTCCTGATTAGGGGTCAAGTCTGATGCAATGATTGCCGGGAGGGTGTCATTGGGTCCTAGAAATACATACTTGAGCGTAGCAGGAAGGGGGTTCAATTCTAACGTAGGTGGTGATTCTAAAGATGGGGCTATTGGTGTACTGGCTAATGTGGGCAATGGCTCATACTTGATTGTCCATGGAGGAGTGGTTTTATCGTGTGGTGTATCCAACAAGGTGTTAACTTCTTTCATATATTCCTCAAAGTCATACACTCCAAAGTGAGCCAAGCAAGTATCTAAGGGGTCTGGTGCTAGAATTATGGGTGTTGCATCTTCTATAATGTCTTCTAGTGTATCTACTTTGAAGCAACTATCCATTGATGATCCTTGGGAAGCACCAAACACATTCAGTCTCAGTTTCTTATTCCCAAATGATACGTCTATGACTCCTGTCCTATAATTAATGCATGCATTTGTCGTAGCTAGGAAGGGTCGTCCTAAGATAATGGGAATTTATCTTGGATTGCCACTTAGTTTCATGTTGAGAATCAAAAAATCAACTGAAAAATAAAACTCATCTACCTTGACCAAGACATCCTCAAGCATTCCACGTGGTTCCTTAATTGATCTATCGGCTAACCGCAGTGTGACTGATGTGGGTTTTAGTTCTCCAAATCCAAAAAGTTCATACACCAAACTAGATAAAAGATTCACACTTGCCCCTAAGTCCAGAAGTGCTTTTTCAATGTGATAATCTCCTATAACACAGGAAATGATGGGGGCTCTTGGGTCCTTAAGCTTTGGAGGAGTGGCATGCTGGAAGACAGAACTAGCCTGTTCAGTGAGGCATACTTTCTTTGGGATTTATGATCTAGATTTATATTTTTGGGTGCACAAATCCTTCAAAAATTTGGCATAAGCAAGGACCTGTTTAATTGCATCTAGAAGGAGAAGATTAATTTGGACTTGCTTAAATAATTTCAACATCTCGTCAAGTCTTCCTCCCTTCTTATCTGCAGGAATAGGGGCTTTCAGGGCATCCAGAAATGAGACTTTAGGCAAGTAAGATGATTCTGGTGCAGTTGGTTCATTCTCTATTTTAAGGTCCTCCTTATTCTTGGGTGATTTGGCTTCGGTTAGAGGTTTAGGGTCAATCTCATTGGTTTTACTAGTGTGTTCAATGACCTTCCCACTTCTCAGAGTCATGATTGATTTGGCGTGTTCAGAAAAAGCTTCTGGGGTATTAGAGCTCTCAATCATAAATTGCCCTCTTGGGTTGCTCTCGGATTGGCTAGGTAATTTTCCTCCTTCCCTCCTACTGAATGCAATTGCTAGTTGACCTATTTGAGTCTCTAGCTTAGCAATGGATTGTGTGTGGGAGTTAAGGGTCTGAGTGTTGACTTCTAATCGTTCTAGTACTTTCAAAACTTTTTTCTCAAAAACTGAGCTGTGACCAGTAGTAGACGGTTGAGGAGCATTTTGAAATTAATGGTATGATCCATGCCTATATGTTGGGTCCTGATATTGAGGTCGAGGTACGGCAGGGCCAACCACTGGTTGTGGTCTCCAGAAAAAATTTGGATGGTTTCTCCAGCTGGGGTTATAAGTGTTCGAATATGGATCGTTTCCTAGTCTGTGAGCTTGTTGGACTTGAGCTTGCTGAACCTGCTCGTGCACAGACTAAGAAAATTGAGGTGCGACTGGGCATTCACTAACAAAATAGTTCGGACTTGAACACAATGCACAAACTTCTTGGATTGGGTTAGGTGGAATTGGGGATTGTCCAGTATTTAGAAGATGGTCTAATTTTTGGGACAGTTCATCTACCTTACTGTGGATATCCATGACGTTTTCAATCTGATAAATTCCACTTCTTTTTTGTTGAAGCATGGGTTGTTCTCTAGAGGTGGCAGACATATGATGTAGGGAATTCTCACTAAGTGTTTCAAAGAGCTGCCAGGCTTCATCCTCACTCTTTAGCATGAATGTCCCACCACATGATGCATCAACCATTTGTCGGTATTTCTCCGATAGACCATCATAAAAATACTAACAAAGTTGCCATTTAGGGACAGCATGGTGTGGACATTTATGAATGAGGTCCCTCAACCTTTCCCATGTCTCATGAAAAAGTTCACCCTCCAATTGGGAAAAACTAGTGATAGCTTTTCTAATTTGATTTATTTTTTCAATTGAAAAGTATTTCTTGAGAAATTTTCTCTGAAGATGATCCCAAGTTGAAATGGTTATAGAGTCTAAGGAGTTTAACCAATGCTTGGCTTTGTCCTTAAGTGAGAAAGGGAACAGTTTCAATCTAAGGGCATCATCGGAGAAGTTTTGGATTTTTACTGTGAAACAAATTTCAAGAAATTCATCTAAGTATTTGTATGGATCCTCGTTACTAAGTCTATAGAATGATGGCAATATTTGAATAATGCTAGACTTAATCTCATATTGGGTAGCTTCTATTGGAGGTGCTTGAATGCATGGAGAGTAGGTATACGAGGATGGAGTGAAATATTCTCTCAATGAGCGTGGAGGATTAGCCTCACCAGGTGCAGCCATGTTTCTAACTCGGATAGTCCTAAGAGTCTTTTCTAATTCTTCGTCTAAAGGTTGCAAGTCGGATTTTAGTGATCGTCGACCTAACATGCAACTAAAAGGTCTATGTAGGACTATCCGAGTCTATTAAGGATTATTTTTTTTTTATTAAGAGGAGAAGAGAAGAGAGAAAAGAGTTTTAAAGAAGAGATCCTAAGAAGTCCTAAAACTAATAGAAGAATTAGTTGTGGTTTAGATTTTAATTACAATCAAGTTAGTACACAGTGGACTCTCTATCCTAAAGTTATCCTAGTTCTAGATATCTCCTAACTATAGTTAGCCTTCAAGCCCTCCATGTCGGAGCTTGACCAACCAACTGGCCAGGTAAGTGTAAGGTTGGTGGGAGTCCCCCCGTTGCTTTCCTTAGACACCAATTAAAGTGGTCAGGTCAGCGAACGGAACCAATTAAAAACCACCTTCCTTCGGGCCCAGTCGTCTCGCAAACCACTTGCCTAGACACCAGCTAGCTGACCAAGTCTAACCTGATTAAACTCTCAGGGTCACTTGTCCTAATGAGCTTGAAATCCTTAGGGGTCAACGTCTAATTAATTTTAGATTAAGGTCTAGGTTATGCAAATGCAAGGGAGTGATTTGTGGGCCAAAGAAGGGTGATCAAATCCCCACCTTATCTTAGTTACTGGGTTGCACCCTTAAAGTTAATTATGGAGATGCAATGCAAAGAAACAAGGTGTCCAATCGAGTTAGAAATTTTTATATTTGAGGTTACGCTATTTTAGTTAAGTGTTATGAAATATCAATGGCTTTTTTTTTAATTCAACCATGCCAAGGTCCCCGACAACGATGCCAAAATTTGATGTGTAGTCGTTGATAGCACCAAAAATAACTCTACTCACTATGTAGGTAGGATAAGTCGAGATCGTATCCTCAGGGACCTTGGGCTAAGTTGAGATTACAAAATAAAAGAAAGAAGCATTATTTTGATTTAGAAAATAAATTATCTTAAAATTGATGTAATTAAAAAATAAAGAGCTCGGGAGTTTTGAATTAATTTTGCACTAGTAGAGCTGTATCTCTTTTTTTTAATTAAATAGATGTGATTAATCTTAAGAAAAATATCTATCTTTCCTCGGCACACTCCGTACCCATAGATCACAGTGCATCTCCAAAAAGTACTAGGTAAACAACTCTTCTTTTCTCGGCACGCCCCGCACCCGTAGATCACGGTGCATCTCCGAAAAGTAAAAGTTGTTCCTAATATTAATCTAACAGGAAAGCATAAATAAAAGCATATGAAAGAGAGCAAATAAAGAACTCATGATGATTTAAATAAAAAGTATAATCTTTATTGCATATAAAGAAATACAAGAATGTTTAGAACAATAAACCCACTCTGTGTCATTATAAAATTTCTTCTCCACTCCCGAGACTACTAGCCTAGCTGCTCATGGAATAGTCCCTTTCTATTCCTCTATGCAAGACTCTAGAAGAATTTCTGGGCTCTCCCTCCAATGAGAGTACAAAAGCCTTTTTATAGGTGTTAGGAGGGAGGAGTTTTACATAGTTTTTTGATGTGGGACTAAAGAAAATACTAAGGACTAAAAGATGGATGGATGAGATGGAAAGATCACAAGCAGATAAAGAAAATACAAATTCTTCCTCTTGAAGTATTTTCAAGTATATATTTTTTTCCTCTAATTTTCAGATCCATCGCCCGTCTGTTCGCCACTGTGTCCACGCACACAACTCCTCACAAATCCACCATGCCACGCGAACCCGCCGTGCCGTGCGAACCCGTCGTGCCGTGCGTCCACCCGCCCGCACGTCCGCCCGTGCGTCCGCTTCCGCGTGAACCTTCCGTGCCCCCGACTATTAGCTGTTTACGCTCCAAATTACAAAAAGAAACTTTTGTTTCTTTAAAATGATATCTATATCCTTTTTGGGTTTCTTGCATAGTATCTTCATTTTTTATAATACCGTATGCATCCTTCTTTTATTTAAATTTTATTTTAAGTCCAATTTTTTTCAAACTTGAGTCTTTTTGATCTATGAATCGGACTCTTTGTATCGCCGATCACCTTTTCTGTAAAACATAAAAAGAAGCATCAAATTCTTAATAAATAAACTAAATTAAATATAATTTTTTATTTTAAATAACTTAAATTATGTGTTTATCATTAACCATCTGATTAGGTTACAACCTCTTATATGTGTGATCCTATAGGTTCGAACCTAAGTTGGTAGCACAGAAACTAATTTCTGTACCAATCGAAGTAACCATCTATCAATGGTTTCCGACATCCAGATAGGTCGAATGTATGCAAAGCAATATTCTAAGAACCCTGACCTATGGTTACCGTATAATTCATCCTTTTGACCAATAATGCTCAAGACAACTTCAAGTATGCTGTCAATCACTCATACAAGTCATCTCTATTGTGTCTCAAAATTTTGCAAATCCCGTGACTCCTCACGAGGATTACACAGGCTTAGATTTTGCTAAATTGAAACACAGTGAGACATTCTTTTCTTGAAGTTAATCAGGAGTGGTCAATCCTATCTTGACTCACACATCAACTTCACAAGTACTTGACTGTACCCAAAAATCTTTCAAATCTATATTAAAAATACAGGCAGTCCGGCATCAAAGCACAGTGAGTTGCTTGTAAGTCACCGTGGTGATCTCAGATCGGAGGGACACTTATACCCATTGGCCTTAGCTAACTATTCTTGATAGTAGAGTGTTACATTGATCACGTTCAATGTAGATATACTTCTACATCTCACCTAGATGTCATACCAGTGTCTCCACCCCACTTGATTATGAGGACAACCAACACATATGGCATACAGCGACCTACACTTGATAAGTTATCGTCCTTGTTAATAACTTATCATTTGGTCGTGAATAATTTAAGAACCATCCGATAAATCCTCCTTTATCAATTGATTATGGTTCTAAGGACTTCATCATAATTTAGGAGTTCATTTAAGGAAGATAGAACTTTTATGATGAACTTGCCAAACAACTATTATTATTAGATAATTCATATACTAATTTCAATCATCTACCACTTAGATGATTGACTTTAGGACACATTTTCCAACAACTCTCACTTGTACTAAAGTCAAATAGAATGATATCAAATATCCTATCTTCCACTTGAATTCGTAGAACTTCTTAGTTCCGAGGCCTCAGCAAATGGGTCGGTCAAGTTCTCTTTTTTCATCGATCTTCTAAAAATTGATGTCACCCTGATCTAAAATCAAAAGTGATAGCAATACAGAGTATGCTGGTCCTTCAATTCTTTAGCTAGATTTATGGCTCCAGTGCTATGATAAGATTGGACCATCAGTGGAGGGTGCCACTCCCAACCTGCTAATGAAGCTCAGCAATTACATGGCAGCATTATATGCTATGATATACTCTACATCACTAACTTAGTAGGCTAAAGTATCCTGCTTGAAACCTTTCCAGTAAATTGCTCCTACAATTAGGGTATGATCTGACACTTTTTTGTTCTCATCTTGATATGACTGAAATCGAAACATCCACATGTTTAAAATCAGTATTTTCATATTTCAGTCACTGGACTTTAGTATTTTCCAAATACTTAAGGATTATCTATACAATCTTCCAGTGGTTCTTACTTAGGTCAGACTGGTATCTGCTCACTACCATTAGTGAGTATACCATATCTGATCTTGAACATGGAGAAATTAGATGACACCTAAACCTTTATTCTTTGCAATGCTGGAATACCATTCCCGATTAAGAGAATTTCATCCATAGACAATACAAGGAATAACACTACAGAACATTTTGCCCACTTATAAATACAGGGTTCCTCTTTGTTCATAACAAAGACATATGTTCAAAATATATGTTCTAACTCTGGGATAATAGCAAAATGGGCTTTATAGGTCTCCACCTTCCCGTCTGCGCTACTCTGATCCTTTTGAAAAATCCATTCACACCCAATGGATTTTATTCCTTCAGGTGAATCATCTAGTGTCCATACACTATTGATTTCTATGGACTTCAATTTGGATTTGATGGCTCCAAGCCACTTCTCAGAGTTAGACCACTGCATTGCATCCCTATAGGTGATCAGATCCTTGTTAATCTCATCGAGCTCAACAGGATCGTCGTCCCAGACCTAGACACTGAAGTGTCTGTCTGACTAATGCGGTACTCTACCAGATCTCTTTAAAGGTGTGACTTTAATGGGCTCTGAGTTTGATCTAATCAAATCTGGTTCTATAGGTTTACTAGATTATGTCGGTTTATTTTCTACCGGTCAAACTTCCAAGTTCAACTTGATAGGCATCAGTTCCTTCTCTAGGGAACTCCTTTCCAAAAAGAATGCCCTACTGCTGATGAGCATCTTATGTTCTTCAACATGATAGAATCAGTAACCCTTAAACAACTATTGGACCAAGAACCAAGTTTATCTGTATGCAAACCTTTGACATAGGCCGATCAACTCCAAACTCAAAGGTGAGAGAGTCTAGGTCTATGTCGATGCATATCTCATATGGAATCTATACAACAGACTTACTCAGTATATTTTTAGAGTAAAATAGGTAATCACAAAGAGCACAATCCTGAAACAGACAGAGAAGTGAACCCTATTGTGGATTGAACCATATCTAACAAAGTTCAACTTCTCCTTTCAGATACACTGTATTCTGAAAAGGAATCTACTGAGAGAGAATCCAATTCTCTCCTAGATATGTCACAAACTCACTGGATAAGTATTCGCCTCCTCGATCTGATCGAAGAGTTCTAACTTGGGTGTGTATATTACACTTAATAGACTATGTAAATGTTAAATGTCATTTCCTTATTGTCCATGTATTATTGTACATTATTCATAATAATATCACAATAATCTTCCTTTACGAATGATAATCATCTTTGGCCAAAAGGCCAACAAAGATTACATTCATCATAAACAATGGACAATAGTAACAATTACTCTAAATGACAATATTTGAAAATAAGTTCTATAATTCCTAAAGTTAAGATTGGAATAAGACTTCCATCCCTAACATTCAAGAATTTCTCACCATTTTCAAACATTCCACTTACTTGTAGTCCTAGCAATAAATTGCATAAGACCATCGGTATCTAATACCTAGGTAGTAGAATTTCATAAAGAAACTTCAAGGTGTTATAACATCCTTGATGAGCAACTCTTGCTCCTTTCTCTTATTCAGGCTATTATGGTCAAGGGAAGCAAGACAATTCTTGTTCCTATGACCCTGCTTCTGACAGTAGAAGCAACATGCTTGATTTGGATCGATTTTGGACTAATTGTTTTGACTGGACTAAGAATCCCTAATACAAACCCATTCGTATTGCTGAACCAAATTCAACTTTCGATACTAATTAATGAAGTTGGGACCCATAAGTCATCACTATCTAACAGCTATTGGAGCAATTAAGGTTTAGCCTTATTTTGAGAAAAGAGAACAATAACCTAATGTATATGAATTATTTTAAGCCTAGAGACTTGGACTTTAGTCTCAAGGTTCTCTCACTATTTTGTTCAAATTGGTAACCTCTACCTCCAATTCGGGAATTACTTTAATTTTCTAGTAGGTACTAGAATCCACATAGACTACACACAAGCCCGACTTTGGTCGGCCAACCCATCTGCATCTACGGGTAGGTTCATTAACTAATATTTTTTCAAACAACTTCTAGTAATTTAATTTTGCCCTAAAAACCTAATCAGTAGGCTTTGGCCTCCACTGTAAGGATCTGGTTAGGTCCAATCATTAACATGACCATACTTGGTGCATCTAACCAATGAATGATTAAGTTCAACTTTGGTTGGCTCACCTAACCACCATTAGAGAGACACTTCTAAGTCATCATATGATAAGTGATAATTCCATTAGTCAACAAGCACCAGGCCTTTGAGTCTGCAATGATTATTGAGTTAATGGACTCATTATCAAACACCTTAATGGGAGGCTGTGACTCAGTTATCTCCATAACTTTATCATTTTAAGGACCTAATAATTTTAGAAGATTTAAAATTATTAGTGATTTAAGGATAGAAAGGACATGAATCAATTTGCTCCTACTGACTTCACTAAGTCAAGTCCTCCCACTGACTTCTCAAGTTATTAACAAGGACTAGGATCAAATTTGGCCCATGGGCACCTAGATCAGTCTCACTGAATGAAATCAGACTCACTGATCTCCTATGTGACATAGGTTAGCATGAATCAATGAGCAACCTAATCAAGATCTGATTAACCACATTGGCCAGGTAAGTATGATCGATGGGAGGGTCTTCCAAAGCTTACCTTAGACACCATCAGAAATAGCCAGGTAAGTGGGCTCCCAATTAAAAACCACCGATCATATTTACCTTAGTCACCAACTGGTTTATCAATTTTGATTTGGTCTGCCTAAAATTCGGGCTCAGTCGCTGAGCCACGATCAGTGTCCATTTGTTAGATATATGGACTTTGATCAACTACAACTATTGAAGTGATCTATATAAATAATCTAATCCTAATTAACTTTTAATTAGGTTTGATCAATTTCTTAACTCAATCCATATTTAATCTAACTCTAGGTCTAACCTAGTTAATGACCTGATCAAAGCTAACCCATTACCTTTTAACCCATGTTTTATGAAATTGTCTTAGGATCTTTAAATCATAAACCTAGATCCTAAACAATCACTTAATTCTTTTAATTAAGTTCATGGCTGAGGGTTGGGGTTCGATATTTTGAAAATTATTTTCAACTTTTGAAAGATTTAATATAATTTAGTGTTGTTTCACTAAATAGGTTGACTCATTTCAAAAATAGGTTGGCTTATTTCACTAACAAATACTAATTGTAGGTTAAAACAATTAAATTCAGTCAACTTTTCAGTCGAGCTGGCATGCTAGTCGAGTCGGCTCGATCAGCAAACAGAACCTTCATAAGATCTTATTCTTGGCTAATTTTAATCTATGTACATTACATAAAAATTTATGAAATAAAATAGATCTAATCTAAAGTATTCATGACAAGATTTATTTAAACTCTTTTAAATTTTCTAGATCGCAACATACTAGGATAACCTTTGCACTGTAAGGGGTAAACCTTACAACAAGACAACCTACAGTCTATGCGATCATTATTTTATTTTTTTAGATTTATTTTAATATAATTATGAACATATTATAAAAGAACCTAGATGCTCTGATACCACTGTTGGAAAAGGTGCAAGATTTTAATGCATGAATTTCAAAATAATTTTGAAATATAACACAGTGGAACATATAAATTAAACAATTTAATCTACAAATGTATGTAATCAAATTACTAAACCCTATAATTAGGATCAATAACATGTCATATTATATTTATAAATCAAAAAAATAAAAGCTTTGGTATTGATAAAATCAATACCCTAGATCTGAAATAATTTCAGATCTAAAACCTAGATCATATCTAGATAAGAGAAAAGATCAGATTTCTTACCTTCATGCGGGTTGAAAACTCCATGGTTGATTTTTTTTGTTGCCTTTAGAGCCACACACATGTCCAGCCTCTACAGGTGATCCACAGGAGGCTGCAACAAAATCAGAGGTTCGTCGAATGAAGATCCACTCAAAGTGCTAGCTTCTTGCAAATCCCTCCGGATGGTTAATCCAAAAAATATTCTTTCGATCTCTTGGATATTTTAAGAGATGAAGAGTATGAGGAGGAACAAGGGATAAGTCAAACTCTTTGACCTCCCTAAAATAAAAAATAATAATATAAAAGAAAAGGGCCTAAGAGAAGACAGTTCTTCTCTTTCAGTACATCAACAATTGATGTTCTGAGAACATCTCTATGCTAGGACATGAGAAGATCTTCTTCTCTAGATATTTTTTTAATTTCTAGATCTTATGATATCTGATTTTTCTTATAAAAAAATCTAATGATTTATGGAGAAGAAGGGTTCTAAAAAAAACCTTAAGAAAAGACCTTTTTTCTTCTTCTTCTCTCATCAGAACATGATCAGATCATGTCCAAAATGAGGTCACCATGCTCCAACTCATTGGAGCATGAATCCACCATGCCATCCCTCTCTCTCTCTCATATTTTTATCACATAAAAATATAAAATAAAGAGAGAATAATTTGAAAAGAAAATAATAAGAGAAAATAATCTTTTCTTTTACCTTTTGTTTTTACAAGACATCAACTTTTGATCTCTTGATAGAAGATTTTTCTCCAAGAAATTTGATACCTCAAACCACCCATTCCATCCTCTTTATCTCTCAGATTTTATCACATAAAAAACACAAAAAAAATAAAGAGAGAATAATATAAAAGAAAAACAATGAGAGAAGATAATCTTTTCTCTTACCTTTCTCTCTACAAGATATCAACTTTTGATCTCTTGATTGAAGAATCTCCTCTAAGAATTTTGGCACCTCAAACCACCCATGCCTTCCTCTTTCTCCACTGCTATTTCTTTCTAAAAGCCACAAATTTTAGACTCCTTTTTGATAGCATATGGGGTGGCAACTTTTTATATTGTAGACTAGGTCAAAAAACCTAGTCTAACAAGGAGTCCATGGTTGGATGCCCCCTCCCTCATAAATTTTGGGGAGAGCATGAAAATAACCACAAAAGGGGTGACAAAAAGAAGGGATAAGGATGGAGGAAGTTGGCACATGAGAGGAGGGAAGAGTCCTTGTGAAGAAAGACTCTTTCAAACAAAGGAGATAAACCTAAACCTCTTTCCATAATTAGCCAAATCTCTTTCCATTTTGAATCAAATCAAATCTTATTCAAATCTCTAGAATAAGTAGTATAAGATAACATTCCTTGGATATGGATATCATAGAAAAATATCTAGAAATAAATTAGTGGGCGTGGGCTTAAGATTTCTTAGATGGCGCAAGAGAAGAGATAGAGTCCTAGTCTAACTAGGATTCTTATGTAGATTAGGTCAAATACTTTGAACCCAATTCAAATTAATTACAACCTAATTAATGATGATTCTAGTCTAACTAGAAGTCCAATTAAATCAGATTAAATCATATTTAATTCTGATTTAAATCCTAACTTAATTAGGAATTAGGTGCATACAAGTCCTAGTCAAACAGGGACTTGTTCTCCCTTGCAATTGGCTTATCCAATAAATCAATTAGACTTAATCCAATTAAATCTAAACTAATTCTAATTGAATCAAATTTAATTAGACTTGATCTCAGCTGAATTGTTCAATTAGATTGAGCCATTTAGCAATCCAATTGCTAATTGATCCTTTTGTAACACTTGCATTAGGTCAAACATCAATCACATTAATCGTTTAACCTAAGAATAATTCTCAATCATCGATTAACCATCTAATTAGGTTACAACCTCTTATGTGTCTAACCCTATAGGTTCAAACCTAAGTCGATAGTATAGAAATCAATTTTTGTACCAGTCGAAGTAACCATCTAGCAATGGTTCCCGACGTCCAGATAGGTCGAATATATGCAAAGCAACATTCTAAGAATCCTGACCCATGGTTATCGTATATTTCATCCTTTTGACCAATAATACTCAAGATGACTTCGAGTATGCTGTCAATCACTCATACAGGTCATCTCTATTGTGTCTCAAAATTTTGCAAATCCCGTGATTCCTCACGAGGATTACCTAGGCCTAGGTTTTGCTAAATTGAAACACAGCGAGATATTTTTTTTTCGAAGTTAATCAGGAGTGGTCAATCCCATCTTAACTCACACACTGACTTTATAAGTATTTGACTGTATCCAAAAATCTTTCGAAGCTATATTAAAAATACAGGTAGTCTGACACCAAAGCACAGTGAGTTGCTTGCAAGTCACCGTGGTGATCTCAAGTCAGAGGGATACTTATACCCATTGGCCTTAGCTAACTATTCTTGATAGTAGAGTATTACATTGGTCACGTTCAATGCAGATGTACTCCTATATCTCACCTAGATGCCATACCAGTGTCTCCACACCACTTGGTTACGAGGACAACCAATGCATATGGCATACAGCGACCTACACTTGATAAGTTATCGTCCTTATTAATAACTTATCATTTGATCGTGAACAATTTAAGAACCATCCGATAAATCCTCCTTTATCGATTGATTGTGGTTCTAAGGACTTCATCATAATTTAGGAGTTTATTTAAGGAAGATAGAACTTTTATGATGAACTTACCAAATAACTATTATTATTAGATAATTCATATACTAATTTTAATCATCTACCACTTAGATGATTAGATTTAGGACACATTTCCCAACACCCCTAAGGTACATAATTATCTCATGCATTCCTTTCCTTCTATTTTATTGATTCCTGACTGGATCATCGGAGGGTCTTCATTGAAGCTACCTCCGGTTAGAGATTTATTTTGCAGGTCCAGTCATTGTCTCCTTGTCGGGCATCACCTTACTCCAACCTATCTGGTCTAAGTTGGAGATTTATAGTAATAGATTGGTGCTAGAGAAAGGACCTCAAGCCCATTTTTTAGAAAGGAACATAAGAACTACAACCATGTCACCTAGAAGAACTTCATCATGATGTTTAAATGCTATGATGGGCCAACTGATTGAAGTCTTGATCAAAAATCATGCTTCGACTTAACAGTCAAAGGCACCTCTACAACCGCTTAGTTGATTGTGAGGATAAATCAGGATCGATTCAATACCCTGGTTGCCCAGGTGCAAGTATTGGCCACAGTGGTCAATTCTATATAATAACCAAGTCCAGCATAGGAGGTGTTGAGAAATATGTCCTAAAACTAATTATCTATCTATAGATGATTATGCTCTTTATAATTTATATATAAATTATTAATGAATAAAAGTTAGTTTTGGCAAATTCATCATAAAACTATATCTTTCTTTAAGCTCATGTTATGATGAAGTCTTTAGAACTATAATATAATTGATAAAGAAGGATTTATCGAATAGTTTTTAAACTTATTTACGACCAAATGATACATTATTAACAAGGACAATAATGTTTATCGAGTATAAATCATTGTGTGCTATATGGATTGATTGTCCTTTTAACTAAGGAGTGTGGAGATACTAGTATGGCATACAGATGAGATGTAGAAGTACATCATCACCAAACAGTGACTCACCTGCATAGCACTCTACCATCAAGAGTAGCTCCCAAAGGATATGGATGTAAGTATCTCTTCGACCTGAGATCATCACGGTGACTTGCAAATAACTCACTGTGCTTTAGTACCGGACTACCTGTATTTTTAATACAGTGATAGAAGGCTATTGGGTACAGTCAAGTACTTATGAAGTCAGTGTGTGAATCAAGATGAGATTGATCTCTTCGGATTATAAGAGTTAATGCATCATTGTATCTCAATCCAGTGAAACCTGCGCTAGGGTAATGCATGTGATCTGTCATAGGATTTGAAAAAGATTGAAATACAATATGGATGACTCATCCAGGGTGGACAGTATAACTATAGATTATCCTGAGCATTAGGGTCAAAGGGATGGATTATGCGATAACCATATGCTAAGGTTCTTAAATATTATTTTGTAATTATTCGACCTATCTGGATGTTGGGTATCATTGCTAAATGGTCACTTCGATTGATATCGAAAGTGGTTCCTATACTACATGGCTTAGTGTTCAAATCCATAAAGTCACATACAAAGTAAAACAACATAAGAAAGAATTGATCTAATATCTATGTGTTCAATTTGAAAATGCAAGACTAGATTGAATATATAGATTTACTTAATCAAGAATTAAGCTATAGGTCATACAGAATTAAACATTGACTATATGCAGCTAGCACTACACATAAGGTGCAGGTTTGATTTCAGAGATAAATTTGATCAAATTAATGATTCAAGAAATTATAAGAGATTGGATTCAAATTCTAATCACTTTAGATAAGATCTAATTTAATTAGACTTAATTTTATTGAAGCTAAGCTGGGTTAATTACCTAAGTTGGACTTGGATCTAAATCTTAATTAGATTAGAATTAGTAGCCTTTTCGAATTTGATTCGAATTGGATTCAAATTGGATTTGAATTGAATCCAAATTTAAATCAAATTGAATTTGGTGTACTTAGCCATGATTCCTTAGTGTTCTCTCCCATATTTGGATGACCAACATGGAGGAGGGGTGCTAATGGTCATGCCCTCCCCTTGGGCGTGCAGCTTAGAGAGAGAGGCACAAGTTGGTGCCTCTCCTACTTCTTTTTGGAATCCTCATGATTTAAGAAGTTTAGATTTGATTCAAATTTAGAGAGTCCTAGTCCTAATCTATGAAGATCTTTGATTTGGTCTAAGATCTCTTATCTATTTAAGGAGGGATGTGGAGAAGAGAGAAAGTAATCAAACAATTGATCAAGGCCGACTGGTCCTCCCCTTGGGCGTCCCCTCTTTAGGCGTCTTCTCTCTTAGGTGTTCTCTCTCTCCCTCGATGTGGTGGCATGTGGACTCATTTGGGCTTTGAGATCAGATATCAAGGCTGTCTTCTCCTTTCCTCCTGAAGAGTTCTTCATTTCTCTCTCCTACATTGGTTGGTGTGCGAGCAAAGTAGAGGGTCTGGACATCCTGATTTTGCAAAGCAACGATCTTCAAAAATCAATCAATCTCGATCATCTTTTCATTGTGCATCGAGATAACTTTCATAAGAGTTATAAATATTTAAAATTAAAAATATCTTCCTTCTTCCTGGCATCCGATCTGATTGGATAAAATTTTTTCTTCAACTGGTATCAAAGCCAGATTCCATGTTATGATTGTATAGTTAATTTTTTGATTTTTTGATTTTTTTAATTTAATTTTGAACTAAAATTTTTTATGAGATCAAAGCTTATTTTGATCTAATTTTTTTATATTTTTTTTGATCCAATTTTGACAAGATTATCATATCGAAATCAGCCCTTGGAAAATAGTCTGTTAAAAATCTATTTTTAGCAGAATTTTTATGTAGTTTTTGTTCTATTTTAAAATTTGATTATACATGAATTTAAATATATTGGATATATGTCAATTATAGAACTAATATTAGAATCAGGTTTAGATATAAATTTGTTTGACAGAGTTTCAGATCTATTCTGAGCAACATATCTGCATATGTTTGATTATATTTTAAATCAAAATTTTTTTATACAATCATATATATTATTTTGAATATATTTTTTTATTTTTCAGATTTAAAATTAATGATTCATGTGATCATATATGATTAAGATTTAGATCTGAATATATGATGTTATGCTATGATCTAATTAGATTAGATAAAAATTTTGCATGATATCATGTTGTGAATATTATTTGAACCAATTTTTTTTCTTTTACATATATAATATGTAGTATAGAATTATTCTTAATAGTCAAGTACTCAGATTGAATGGATCACCATAGCTGTCTGATCATAAGAGGAAGTTGGAATTAAAGTCCCTCTCTTGTCCAATCGATGGGTTCTTTTATGACGTGTAGGGTTGCCAATGTGATTAAAACTCTTAAAGAAGAATAGTAAAAAGAACCTTTGAAATTATTCTAATAATAAATTAGTTTAGATTAGATCTAAGAGATTTATGATTAATTTTTTTACATTTATGTAAAATATCGAGATCTAAAAATAAGTTTCATATGATGTAAGTTTTGCATAAAAACTTTTGTAAAATAATTTTACAAATTGAAATAGTTTTAATATAAAATTTTATAATTTAATTGAGAATTAAGATATGAAAATCAAAAATTCTAGATTTGAGAATTGAAGATCTTAAGATACCTCATAAATCATTGGAACTATGGGTTAGTTCAAATCAAGTCATCTAACTGGGTTAAACCTAGGGTTAGAAACGAATATGGACTAAATAGAAAAATAAATTAAATCTAATCAAGAGTTGAATTAGATTAGGTCAATATTTCTTTGGACCAATCTCAGTAGTTGTAGCTTAATCAAGTTCATATTTTTGACTATACCAAATGGATCTGATTGTAGCTCAATGGTCGAGCTCAAGTTTTTTGACTGACCAAATCGAAACTAATCAATCAATTGGTGTCTAAGGTAAATCTGACAATTCAATCAATGATTTTTAATTGGCAGCCCGCTTATCTAGCCATATTGATGGTGTCTAAGGAAAGCTTTGGTAGACCCTTCCATCGATCTCACTTACCTGATCAAGTTGGTAGATTATATTTTGATTAAGTTATTGATTGATTTGAGTTAACCCTGTTGGGTTCCAGTGGCACAGTGGAAGGGTTAGGTGTTTAAAATTTTCATTCAAAACACCCAATGCACTAGAAGCCCTAATGCCCAAAAACTCTTGACTATAATAATCAAAGCATAATAAATATAAATTAGGATAAGAAGAATACTTGTAGCACTAATCCTAATTTTTACAAGGCATCCAAGTGTCTGTTCTCTAATGGTGATCCTCACAGAAATTGAACCAAAGACAGTGCTCCTTCTTCACCTTACTTCAAGAGTTCTAGCCCCTAGAACTCGACTAGCCTCGTACCGGTCAAGTTTCTTCAAGAACCTGACCTCATCCTCTTAAAACCTCCTCTAAACTTCTGAATCTTTTTCTTTAATACCCTTACAACTCTTGTTAGGACCAGATAAGGCTGTCTTAAATCCCAAAGCCTTGTCTTAAAACTAAGATAGGTTGTAAGAAAGAAAAGAGAGCAACAGGAGAGAAATTGGAAACCCCTCTTAGATTCATCAAATATCCAGTGCCCCGATCTATTTATAGCCACCAGAGAGATGTCAAAAAAGAGGGACATGCCTTATCCCAAAAGGCTTATCTGATCTGATTATCAGAGATAAGAGTTCCTTCAAGCAGAAGGACTCTTATCCATGATACGTCGATCAGCACCCTGGTCTGTGCATGTGCAACCAAAGAATGGATATTTTCATATCCCTTCTCAAATCAGAAAAATCCTCAAAAATCTATGTAGATTGAGGATTCAATCTAGATTCTAGAAAATCAAAAATAGTGATAAAAGTCTCATGAAAGGATGCTATACTCACACCTCTTCATGCGAGTGCTGATCACCACACGTGCAAGCATCAGGACCAAATTATGGCATCCGTGTGGCATCCAGATAAGTCTAAAAAAATTCTAAAAAAATTATCAAAAATATCTTATCAAATGTAAAATGTTATCACCAAAAATTGTTCTAATATGAAAGCATTTGTAGGGATAAGAACTCTCCAAATCACAAAGAGATGCGATGCTTCTGCGCACGTGCGAGACATCCTTCTTTTTCCAATTTTTTCTCTTCCTCAAAAATTTTTAAAAAAATATATTTCATACTTTGAGATGTGTATCATAGGATGGAGGATAATGTGAGTTAGCATACATAATTATAATCTCACAAAAAATAATATTTTTTCTTCTACCCACGCCAACACTTGTACACAGAACCTGTTTTGCATCAAGAGTCCACCACAACTTGAACTCTTCATAATTGGTGTTAACATGGGATGTGGTGCCCCAATTTGAACTACTTCTAGGTGATATGATCTAATCTAAATATCTACCAAATTAGGCTAGCTAATTAGCAAGGGATGGGACCAAATTGGTCTCCAAAGGAGCAAGGGTTTCCACACGTGCTAGCATGCTTACCGGAACCCTGATTGAATCTAAAATTTTAGTCAACCTTTTTCAAAGGGGTCCTTGGTCAATTTTTATATGTGTGTGACCCATTGGGTTCCACATCTAACTGGTAGTAGGTTCGGGTATAAGTTGACCAAATTTGATTAGATTTCAATCTAATCGATTTTGGTCCAATCGAGCTAACTCGAGTCCAATAATTAGAATCATTTCTAATTGACAATCGAATTAAACTCTTTAATTCGATCAAAAATATACAAGTCAAGATTGACATATAGCAACGTATCATAACTACCCAAAAGATATGAAATTTGATGAAAATATCAAATCTATCCTTCAGTGGCAAATTACCGTGCAATTCAATCCTTCGATCATCCTTGCACCCTGAATATGTTCATGAGTATGGAATCATGTCAAACTCAAACACATTCATATCGATTCTCAATTAATCAATAATGACTCCAATGAAGAAGCATTAAAATTTTTTTCTAATCTCCTTCCTACTTTTGGCCAAAAGACTTTTCTGAGTCATCTAGGATTGAGAATACATAAGATGCGATCTCCACTTACTAAGAGTGATCGATTCTATATTGACCTACTCACAATCTTCATACACACTCCACCATATCCAGAACACCCCGTATATGTCTTAATACTATGCCTGGGTATGAATCAAAATATGGGTTCATGTGCACAAGATTCCATAATGGTTTCAGATCTAAGGATCACTTGCACAACTCCTACTTAGAGAACCATCTTTGACATGCAAATAAGGCTTCCATTAGATATTCTCTTTCATCGAGTCAATTCAGTGGACTCATTTCTCAAATGAGCATCCATATCCTTGTATTAGTGTCTCACACAATTGGCTAGTGAGATCTGCCACCCTCTCCATTGAGCATACATAGAATGTGTCAGTCTATCTGAAATATTGATCTCCGACTCAATGCTCCTATGATCAGAAATATTTAAGATTAAAATTTTAGGATTTTAGGTCTCACTAGCATGACCCATTCATGTCTCTTAAAATCATTATCCTAATCTTTGGGGTTCATCATAATCTTAGACATCTTAAGATGCAGCTAATATGATGAATCAATGCATCAAATAATAAATATCATTTCATGAGTTGGAAAATTTTAAAGAAAATCCCATTGCAACACACTTACGATTGGCTTATAGGGCACTCTTCTTTCAAACCCATGCTATTAAGGTTAATCAATGTGACTAATTCAGGTGTTCTTGAGCCAGCTTGTTTTTCATCCTCTTCGATGACTTGATGAAATCAGTAGGAGGATTATCGAAATATTGGTTATCTCCTCTTTATTCTAAACAAATTGATTAAATATTCTAAATTATTAGGTCCTTAAAGTGATATAGTTATGAGGATAACTAGTTTATTGCCTCCCATTAAGATGCATGATAATGGGTCCAGTATTCTAAATAAGCACTGGAGGTGCCATGTGCCTGATTTTATTAGATATTGGAATTATCATTTATCATATGATGACCTTATTGTGTCTTCAGATCAATGGTTAGGTTGGTCAAGCTATTGAGAATTATGTCTTAAAATCAATCATATGACAATTGAGTTTCTCCTTATATACAAATTATTGATAAATAAATAAAAATTATTTTGATATTTTTCATCATAAAGTTATATCTTTCTTGAACTCTTGTGTTGTGATGAAGTCCTTAGAACTATGTTAGTACATGATAAAGAGAGAATTTATCGTATAGTTCTTAAACATATTCATGACCAAATGATACATCATTACAGGATGATGACGTTTATTGAGTGAAAATCATTGTATGTCATATGGATTGGTTATCCTCTTAACCAAAGAGTGTGGTGACACTGGTATGGCATATAAGTAAGATGTAAGAGTACATCATCACAAAATAAATGATTCATCTGCTGAGTGTTCTGATGTCTAGAACTACTTGCAAAGTATATGAGTATAAGTATCCTTCAAATCTAAGATCACCATAATGACTTATAAGCAACTCACTGTGCTTTGATGTCGGACTATCTGGATTTCTAATGCAGTGACTGAAGGTTAGTAGGTACAGTCAAGTACTTGCGAAGTCTGTGTGTAGATCAAGATAGGATTGATCCCTTCAGATTATTGGAGTTGATATATCACTGTATTTTAATTTAGTAAAGCTTTGGTCAGGATAATCCATGAGATAGATTTGAAAGGTTGAAATACAATATGGATAAAGCAATCTCGATCGATAGTTAACCTGAGACCATCCTAGAGCATTTGGGTCAAAAGGATAAATTATGCAGTAACACATGTATGGGTTCTGAAATATTTTTTTATAATAATTTGACCTATCTGGATATCAAAAATTATTACTAGATGGTATCTCGATTAGTATAAAAATTGATTTCTGTGCTACCGACTTAGTGTTTGAATCTATGGAGACATGCACATAAGTCAGATAAAGTAGAAAAGTATTGACCTATATTTATGTGTCTAATTTGGAAGTACTTGATTTGATCAAACATATAAGCTAACTTGATTGAGAATTAAGTTATGGATCAAACGAGATTGAAGAGTTGACTATGTCTAGCTCGCACTACACATGAGGTTCAGGTTCGATCTCGAAGATGAATAATTTCTAATCTATAATCTATGGAGTAAATGAGAGATTAAATTTAAGTGCTAATTAATTTTAAATTAGATTTGAATTAATATTGACTTAATTAAGTTCAAAATTTCAAGTTAGACTTGATGCAAAAGTTCTAAAAAATTTGAGATTGACAGTCTTTCAAAATTATTTTGAACCAGCTTCGACTTGGATTCGAATCGAACTCATTTTGGATGAGATATTAGGAATCCTACTTGCACTAAAATTTTTCTCTCTTATGGGCTGACCAACACTTGAAATCTTGCTAGTTGTGGGCATACCATATGGGTGTGAGATTGGGTACAATGTGGTTGCCATATATAATGGCAATTATATCTCATGTAGGAGTCCTTCTTTCATGAGTATTAGACTGATTCAAAGCATGTTTAAGTTAGGAGTCCTATACTTATTGGGTCATAGAAATTATTTATAAATAGAAAGGGTATCTACCTATAGATGCATGAAAAAAATAGCAAACAAATCAGATTGAGAGAAGAGAAAAAGAGAGAGAGAGGCGTAAGAAAAGAGAAGCCCTTTTTCCTCTCCTTGGCATCTTCCATTGGTGTTGTCCCCTCTCTCCTTGTTGTAGGCCCACCTTGGGTGTCTTTTTACTAGTGTGAGGAATCACACCAGTACCTCTTCTTCCTCATTTGATTGCATTGCAAAGGTGATTTGATCGGAGTTCATCTCACTTTTCAACGACGTCTGATGCGCATGCAAAGTAAAGGATCTGCACATCCGAGCCTCCATGAATGTTTGTTTCAGATTTTTAAATATTGGATCTTTGGTTCTATTGCTAATCAAATAAGAATTTGATCCTTAATCATGTAGATTAATAAAAAAATTTTAGATGCAATCTGGATTATCCGAAGAGAAATAGTTTTCCTTCCCTTTAATTGGTATCAGAGCAGGACTAAAATACATCATGCATATCTAAATTTTTTTAGATTATTTACATATCGTATGTAATTGAGATTTTATGTTAGACATTAAATCTAATTTAAATCTATTTATATAAAATTTTTGATCTAATTTTGATTGGATTATATGATCCTAATCAATAGTTGATTGAGGTTGTTATAAGTTTGTTATAACAGAATTTTGCTGTTGCTGAAATTTTGATGAAATAATAATATGAATTAAAATTTATTTTAAATTTATTTTAACAAAATTTTAATATTATTATTTTTATTATAAAGTAGGGCTTATTTGAAATCTAAATTGAATTCATTTTGATGGATATTTAGATCTGAATCCTATCGAAATTCAACACCACGAAAATAGATTTTATCAAAAATTTAATCCTTATGCATTCATACTTGCATCTAATTAATTTTATATCTAATATTAAATTTAAAATTAATATTTTATAATCAATATATAATTTATTTCAGATCTGATATGATGCATATGATGCATCAAATCTAATTAGATTAGATGAAGAATATGATTGACAAGATCAAAACCATATTCATGATGTAAAATTATTTTATCAATAATTGCATATTGATGTGATTACATATGAAATTAGATTTCAGATCTTGGTAGCCTAGTACTCGAATTGATGAGATCAATAGATCATCCGATCATAGGAGATCGAAGAGATTGATCTCTCTTTTACTTATTCGATGGGTTCTCTTATGATGTATAAGGGTGTCATTGTGATCTAATTTTATGAAGAAGAAAAGCGAATTGATTCTTATAAATTATGTTGATCATAAATATATTTAGATTAGATCTAAAATAATTTATGATTCATTATAATAAGATACAATTTAGATATAAAATTATTTTAAATTTGAATAACATATTATATGAGATGTAAACGGTATAGATCTAAAAGTTATCATGATACATGAGATGTATGTATGAAGTTTAGATCATACCCATGTATGTTTAATTATTAAAACTTATTATAAAAATATATTTTTATGAATTGAAACATATGGTATGCTTCATCTAAAATCCTGATAGAATAGTTCTACAGACTGAAACACATGTTTCACATACTTAATTCTGAATTAAGCTTTTAAATAATCTAGATTTAAGAATTGAAGATCATTAGGACACTGCATAAATCGATAGACAATGGGTTAGCTTGAATCAAGTCCTTCTAATGGGTTAGACCTAGGGTTAGAAACACATATGGACCAAGTAGATAAATTGATTAAATTTAATTAAGTATTGAATTAGATTAGATCAGAATTTTTTTAGATCAACCTCAATAGTTGAAGTTTGATCAAGTCCATATTTTTGACCTAATAAATAGACCATGATTGTGGCTCCATTGTTGAGCCTGAATCTTCTGGTGAATCAAATCAAAATTAATTAATCAGTTGGTATCTAAGATAAATTTGGCAAACTCAATCAAGTGATTTTTAATTGGGAGCTATTCATCTAGATGTATCTACGGTGAGTTAAGGGCACATCCTTCCCACTGATCTCACTTATCTGGCCAATATGGTAGATTATATTTTGATTATGTCACTAGTCAATTCATATAGTCCCATGCCATCAAGGTGAATCAGTGTGACTGATTTAGGTATCTTTAGACCATCTTGTATCTAATCCTCTACATGACTTGGTGAAGTCAGTGAAAAGATTTGCAGCTAGTAGGTTAGCTTCTTCTCTTATTCTCAAGTCAATGAAATCAAATTCTCTAAATTATTAGGTCCATAAAATGATAAAGTGATGGGATAACTTGGTCATAGCCTCCCATTAAGGTGCATGATAATGAGTCCAATATTCTAAATAGGTATTGGAGGTGCCACATGCCTGGTGTCTATTACGTATTGAAATTGTCATTTATCATATGACCATCGTGATGCACCTTCAGATCAATGTTTTGGTTGGCTGAGCCACACTCGGGTTTGGATATCTGTTTGTTGGATGTACTTGATGTTGTCATGTTAATGGTTGGACCTAACTAGGATTTTCAGTGAAGATGCCACACGTCTGCTTAAGGGATGCCTGGGGTAAAATCTAATTGCTAAAAATTGTTGGGAGAAATAATTGATTATGAACCTATCCATGAATGCACTAAGATTGGCCAAGCCACACTCAAGCTCGAATGCAGTCTGTGTGGATTCTAGTATCTGTTAAGAAATTAATATAATTTCTCGAGTTGGAGGTAGAGGCTATCAATTCATAAAAATAGTGGGAGGACCTTTAGACTAAAGTCCATATCTTTGAAATTAAAAATAATTTATATACTAAATAGGCTTGTATTTTTTCTTTCAGATATGGCCAATACACTATCCCTTTGTATGCTGTTGGATGGTGAGAAGCTCACCGGACCCAACTTCAATAGCTAGTATCGAAAGTTGAAGATTATCTTGGAACACAAAAAGATTTTATACGTCCTTACGGATGAGGACCTGAAGAACTTGCCACCAATGCTCCTCATGTTGTGAGAGACACTTATATAAAGTGGCTCAATGATCGTACGAATGTGCGTTATGTGATGAGGACAGCTATGAATGATTAGCTTAGCTGTAAGTTCGAGGATGCACAGCCTGAGGAGGTTATTCAAATGTTGAATGAGTCCTTCGGTACCCCTGAGGATGCTGAGAGATACAAAATCTCCTGTGCAATGTTCAATGCTCGTATGCGAGAGGGGGCTTCAGTCATCAATCATGTACTATACATGATTGAGTAGATTGAATGTCTTAGCAAACTTGACTTTCTGTTGCATGAATAGTAAGTAAGGATGCTATCCTCAATTTGCTACCGAAGTCCTACCTATCCTTTCTCAGTCATTATAGAATGATAAAGCCTGCAGTGAACTATCATGATTTGCTAGGATTACTACAGACTTTTGGAAAGGACCACCAGCTCTAGAAAGAGTTGGTGAATTTAGTGGGAAGTTGATCTGCAGAGCATCGATCTTCTAAGAGAAAAAAGAAGAAAAAGGTGCAAAAATCCCGTGCCGTCGATCTTAAGCAGAGTAAAATATCAAAAGTTGATAAGAACCAGGTAGAATGCTTCTTTTGTAAGAAGTTAGGTCATTAGAAGAGAAATTATTCTGCTTAAATAGCTATCCTTGACCTAAATAGGCCTAAAAATAAGAGAAAGAAGCAAGCGGTTGCTTCACAAGGTACTTATATGATAACTTCTTATAATTTTTCTATTTGTGATACTACTACTTGGGTATTGGATACTAGAAGTCCAATTAATATATGTAATTCGTTGCAAAGACTACAGGTAAGTAGGAAGCCTCGAAACGGCAAGCAATTCCTGAACGTTGGAGATGGAAGCCTTGTTCCAATCTAGCCTTGGGAACTTTGCAGCTTATCTTCGAGTCTAGTAGTGTTATGATGATTGTCATTATTCTCTTTCTTTTTTGATCAATGTCATCTCTATAGGCCTTTTAGCCAAACTTGATTTTAAGTTTATAATAAAAGATGATTTTTGTGATATCATTATGAATGATACAGCAATTATACATAGACAATTAAAACATGATATATACATAATATCACGGTCTGTTAGTGTAATGTACATAATTAGTAAATATTCTAAATTAGATAATGTCAGTGAATCTTACCTTTGACATTGTAGGCTTGGTCATGTAAACAAGAGTAGGATTGACAGGTTGATCAAAAAATATGTCCTTGAGATAGATGATTGTGAATCATTGCCTATCTGTGAATCCTATCTACTTGGTAAGATGACTAAGTCACCTTTTAAAGAAAAAGGTGAAAGAGCCAGTAATATCTTAGGTCTAATACATACTGATATATGTAGATCTTGAAGGAGGAAAACCACTTTTCCTCATGTAGGATCTTCCAGATTTCATCAAATCTGGGGTGGAATAATTTAAAAAAAATTATCTTACATTTATTTTAGATCTAAATCTCTAGATCTAATCTTATTATCTGATATTTTAAATCTAAAATTAAATCTAAAACTATGATGAAAGAAGAAATACCTCAAGGGTAATCTGATTACCCTGTAGATGATCTCTGCACAGCCCGAGGTTCTGATGTAGCCATGCAAGCACCTGGCCTCTACCAGTATCCACTTAGGCAGGACCTGGAATGTCTTCTCCTCATAAATATATGCTCCAAAAATTAGATCTAAATATGATTAGAAAGATCTTTAAAAGTCTTCCTGAAGTTGGAGCAGCAGCCTGTCGAAGAAGTCCTGCAGCCTTCTGTTCCAGGCATCACCACACCTTGGATCTTTGCCAGATGGATGTCCAACTCTTTGGACATGAAGAGGGAAGGAAGGAGAGTAGGGAGGATGTGGAGAAGAGGAGAGGGGATGGCAGCTATTGGGTTTTGTGTATAAAACAACTTTTTCCTCGAAACCCTAGGCACAACAGGGTTTATATAGACCCTATATGTTGCACAGTGCCACATCATTCAGCCAATCAAAAAATTCCAATAAATTTTAAAAAAAATTTGATTGGTGGAGTGATATCATCTGATCACATCAAATAAGAACTCCATCCTCTCTCCTAAGTTGGCACCAACATTGGATAAGCTCAAGCAAGGTGGCGCCAAAGAGTCCATGTTTATCAGGACTCTTTAGTTCTTATCCATTTGGGGTGCCCACTTTAATCCAATTGGGCTCATGCCATAATCTGATTATGGCACCCAATTCAATTAGATTTTGGTATGTGGACACTCCAAAAAAATCCTCCAATGAGCCCTCTTCAGTTTAAGACCCATATGTCAACTTTTGACAGATATCCTAAAATAAAATTGGCAGGTGCTAGAAATTAGCAAGTGTTGTCTTAAATTCATCTCATAAATTAAGACAAGCCTTTTTTGAGCTGGACAAGCTTCATTTAGACTGAGAAAAATCTTCTTAAGGTTCTCTGGATGAGTCAAATTATATTTGGCTCAGTAGAGACAAAAAAGATTACACGAGGAGAAAGTTAGGCTCAATCGTGTGCTAGCACGATTTTCTTGAACCTAATTGGATCTTATCCAAATCAATTGAGTTAGCCCAATTGATGACATCCAAATCCTAACCCTTATTTGTGTGATCTAGTTAGGATCAATTCTATATGGTAATGAGACATGTCATGATCTCATCATCGATATCATCGAAACTCTTTTCGATGGATCAGAACTCTTCTGATTCAGACAATTAGAATGATCGATCATCAATATCATTCTAATTACTCCCAAAATCTATCAGTGACACCTAGCAATATGTGGTGGCAACCCATCAGAACTGAAGATGAATCTCTCGGTGCAGCTACCTGTGTGATTGAGTTCCTCTATCATGAGTCTCGACTGAATTAGGATTAAGGTGAACTCGTCAAACCCAACATCAGTCATATGAGTTAATCGATCGATCCGAGTTCGATGTAAAATCTTAATGAAAAACTCTTTTCCATTATTTTACTCTACCATGGCCATGGGTTTAAGGACTCGATCTTTCAATTATCATAGGACTACTCTCATCTATCGAGGTTGATAGATCCCATCTTGGTGCGACCTAGTTCCTACAATGAATATGCTACAGCCAACATTCACCTCAAGGTTCCGAATGGCTAGGAGACCGAGTTATGGTGTAGTCAAACTATAACACACTCAAGGTGAACTATCGATGCACCTCAAGTTAAAGAATTAGACACACAACTGTAGCATCGAGCTAGTCATTGATGAGAAGGTAGACTTCTTTATGACTGCTCGAAGTGGTCATGCTTAGTACTCTCGTTCTCAATGAATACTTGTACTCTCGCTCTGGTGTCTCCACTCTGTAGACTCAAGGCACATCTACCCTAAGAAAATGATCGTACACCAACCTTCCGAATTGATCACCATCCTCGTGATGATCCTATGGTCAGGAGCTATTTATGAGTTAGTTATGTAAATTCATGCCTTAAATTTTTAACTCTTAAAAATATGAATTTACATTCCTACTAACTCAAAAGATGTATCACAGACACAATGTACACAATGTGATAGAAGAATAACCCTTTTAGTCATTTATAGTCAAAATTACAAATTTGCCCTTAGATCTGTATAGAAATGTGTCAGCAGATCTGGCATCTAGGGCACACATCTAACAAACTCCTACTTGACCTAATGCCAATTGGCTACATATCTAAGTCCCATCTTCTCAAGGTGGGCTTCGATCTTCTGTTGGCCCAATGGCTTAGTCAGTGGATCTGCCACATTATCTATAGAGTCGACTCTTTTGACCTCGACATAACCCTTTTCGAGGTAATCATGGATCAAATGGAATTATCGCTCGATGTGCTTGGACTTCTGGTAAGACCTTGACTCTTTAGCTAGGGCTATGGCGTCATTATTGTCGCAGTAAAGAGGTATGGCATCTGATGACATCACTCCAAGCTCTGCAGCAAACTTCTTATACCAGAATGCC